>NC_091110.1:3597500-3922500 GCF_024713975.1 Paralichthys olivaceus
AACTGAAAGAGCACTGGGGTCAAAGGTGAATCTCATCTGTAGCTCTTCTGCTGCTGCATCAGTCCCACGTTCTCATACACTCTGGAGCTGTCATCCCTCATCCTGCCAACACATGCACACACTCAAGTAAGAAAGTACTAACAAGACTTTCTTAACAAGGACCCAATAAAAACGTTAAGCCTCCTAACAGTAGCCATTTAGCAGCAGCATTACTTACTCTGTGCAGGTGGGAGTAGGAAGAGGAGTGCAAGGAGGCAAAGGACTCTGCTCTCCCCCAGTCAGGTCAGACATAGAGTACTTAATGTTAGTGTACTCACGCCCTTTAATCTTACTTTTCTGCAGAGAGGAAACAGGGTAGGGTTAGAGACAGGAGCAGGGAAAAAAGCCTGACTAAAAACGTGAAGAGTTGTCTGCTGCACACCTGTTCTTCCTCTATGCGTCTCTGCAATGTTTCTATGTAATGCTGCACAGCCATGTAGATGAATCTGTACTGCGCCTCGGTCTGCACCATCCCAGACCGCTGAGAACGAACCATCTGGATGGTCTTTGGCACGTCGATGTCACAGTCAACCCCTGCAGCATAAAAACAACGTTGTACTCTGACACAGCGCTTCACATGACTGAGGTAAACTGGTCAGAGAGAAGATATTCACATTCATGTTGTGTGTGTGTGTGAACATCACTCATCATGACCTCAATGCTAAAACCTCATTGAATCAATACCTTTTTAACAGTGTCCAAAACAAACATTTGTGTTGGATCACGCTGTACTACAGTGTAAACAGAACTGTATTGAATCACTGTATTGACACATGAAATGCACAATGCACCACGCACACTCACCTTTTTCTCGGATCACATCTATCAGGATGTCAATCACTATAAACGTTCCCGTCCGCCCGATCCCTGCACTGCAAAACACAAGACAAAGTCTTTGTCTCCTCTATTCTAGACATGTGTGTCCTCTGGAGAACATTTAAGGCTTGTTGAAGTGTCGGACATGCTTGTGTACCTGCAGTGTACCGCTATAGGCCCAGCGTCTAGTATGCTCTCCTGTTTCAGGTTGACTTCCTCTAAGAAGTCGAGTACACCACCTGGGTCAGTGGGGACGCCGTGGTCCGGCCAGGACCTGAAGTGGTACTGCCAAACTGTACGTTCTGTGTTTCCCTGAACACACACACACAGGAGGATAACAGCTTTCAATCTGCAGCGCTTTGACACAAAGCTTCAGTACAGTCGAGTCTGTCATAGTCACTGAACAGACTTTGAATTGGCATCATCATTGTGTATTTTGTCTGGTGATATAGTTTATTTTTCTTATTCTTAACAAATCACATGAAAAGACTAAACCAACAATTATACTTCACCATAAAGGGATCTTAAATAAACCTGATCCTCTGAGCCAGAGAGCTCCAAAAGATTTATAAAAACATCAGTGAGTCACACTGTTGCTCATGTGACTTCATCGTCATCAACACACACTGCAGTTTGATTTGACTCAATCCCACAAACACTGTCCTGCTGCAGCAGGTACTTGTAAATGCACCTAATGTGGATTAATCTACTTCAGGAAACAGTCAAAATATACACTTATAGCTCCTGTTTTTAGTTATGCATAGTAGAAACTACAGTGAAAATTGTATTGAAAATATTACTGAGCCTTCACATCTATGACGTGTTTTATTAAGATTTATTTCATCAATAGGAGCCAATGGCCTGAGACAAGCTGAAAAAGTCAAAGCAATAAGAGACGGAGTAACACAGTCTATATTTTTGTTCACATGAAAAGACCAAAAATCAACAATCACCAGCCTTATGCATTAATACGCATCTATAACATATTTTCTAAAAAGATATATTAAGAACACGTGAAGCGATAATTTATGACATAGACCATGAAGGACAGGTCACAACAACTAAGAAATGGGTGCAATTAAAATGTAAACTTTAAAGCATCCACCAGTGCCATCAAACAAAACTGCAACAACTCTGCCTAGATAGTCTGGGTTTGTTTCTTACATTTTATGACCTCATAATTATGCCTCACCCATTAGAAAATATGTTTTCTACAATAAGAACAAAACATTCTGAATTCAATCAAAAAATTCATATCAGAACCACTTTAACCTCAATTTCTTGTATGAAAGGCCGTAGACAAATAAAGTATATCTTATTAATTACAGTGATAACTATACTAGCTTACACATATACAACTACAAAAACTTACCTGTCCGACTTTGGACAGTTTGAGCTCTCTTAAGGTGTAGTCGTGTGGAGTCGTCTCTCTGACATTGCGAACGCGCATGGCGCCGTACTCCTTTAGAGCCGACACGTCTGGCCAGTACTTCACACACTTGCTCTGTTGAGACGCAATAACATTCACTTTGTCACGTTTCCTGTGATGCTGCTGTCTAATGAGACCAACTTGGAACGATAAGTAAACACGATCTACAGAGAATCAATTTGTCACAGTTGTGTTTATTGATACCAAATGAGAGATTGAGCAATGAGAGATGCCCTGTGTGTGGATCACAACACACTCAGGATGCTGTTAGTCTACCACATCTTAACAGAGAAAATACTTGCTGGCTAATATATTCGTGTATAACATCGTGTAATACAACGTTTTAAGTGTTTCCACATTAAATTACGAGGGCTACTCGACACTATATCGACCATGTCTTAAGTTTCTCTGGAGAGAAAGTTTTATCTTTATTGTTTTATCACCCAGTCCTAAGTGCAGCCCTTACTAATGTTGCTCACCTTTCCTCTCTCCACCTCTTTGGTGGTCATGACGATGACTCGCGAGTTCTCCTGGAACACCATCCTCCAGAAGTCACTGATTGTGTTCTGCAGACAGCCCTGAGTGGCGATGTAGCTCTTCTTCAGCTTTGTACTGTTACACTTTGGGTCCAGCTCCGGCTGCACATGCACACATATGCAGACATACACACGCACAACAGTCAGCTGAGTATTCCGTGTACAAGAGAAAAACACAGTCCAGAGTTAAAACAAGAACATAAAGTGAGTGACCACACATGCAGCCTAACTACGGGATGAATCTGACTAACATAATTCTACATCAAAGTCATTTACATATTATCACGTACAGAAAAAATGTGTGTTCATGTGTGTGTGTGTGAGTGAGTGTTTGAATCCCCTGAGGATGCAGCGAGTTTACCATGACAGCAGATACTACCATGATGATATTGGCGTTGATGTAGTCAGAGCCTGGCTCATTTGGGTCCCCATCATTCAGCACCACGCGCGTGTGGTCGACTGGAAACAGAAGGAACAAACAGTCAACAAAATCCCCTCAGGTGATCCCTACTCTAAACTGAGAGGTTGTTCTGGTGAAAGAGCAGAGAGTGTTTCTCACATGGCAGAATGTTCTTGTATCTGTTCTTGTTTTTGTTCTCGGCTCTCTGGCCCTCTTTGCGACTGTAGAGCAGCTTGCACTCTTGTTGCTGCAAGGTCTGGATCAAGAAAAGCGGCGAGATGGTCACATTTCAAGCCAAGCCTAAAGAACATTTTCAATCACACTGCTTGATATTTATCTAAGGCTTATCAACATGTAATTCATAGTTGGCCGTATCTACAGCATCTGGTAAAGTGATGGTATCCAGAGTCACAGTGCTTGATATTTGGCATCTGGTGAGCAACAAGGAAGTGTGTGTCGGTGCTGGAAAACAGCAGCGAGCTAGAAACGTAATGATATCAACTTCTCTCTGCATCACTGAAGGATTTCAGGGCTCATTTTGCAGTTGAAGTCTGACGACGCATTCACATATAAAGATGCAGAGTAGCTGGCAGTATGTGGTCATGAATGTTTAGACCTGGGGGTATGTTGAGCATGTTATTTACAAACTACGCTCCGAATCCGCAAATGTTTTCTGACATATCAGCCACCGCCAACGTTGGAGATGTTTTAATTTTCAGTGTCCTGGTATCTCATTTAAAGACACGTCATAGAAAACCGTGAATTCAGAGACTGTGACAAACAGCCTTTCATCGTAGTCGTAAACAATTCTGTGCTTCTGTTTCCACTAGACTTGCTCTCACCTGACTGTTGCTCAGTTTCATGCATTCAGTTCAAACTTGTGCCATTCTCAAAGTGTTGCAGAAAGATTTGACCTTGTCGACCTTCACATAAAAATGACTGGAGCTTATTCAGGGGTTGAAACCAACATGTAAAATCATATTTATGTAACAAGGTGTATGTCTGAAAGGAGCCTTTGGTCTGTATGTTACTTTCTGTTTTGTCAGAAATTCACATACACTAAAGAAAAAGATTATATTACTATATAAGTATGTTTTGGATTTGTAATGTGAATACCCAAAGACTGAACCACTCACCTCAAATTCTTCCCAGAAGCCCTGTTTGAACTTGTCTGTGGCCTCTGCTTGTTTGCTCAACTCCCTAACTCGACTTTCAATCTCCGCTGCGTTAATACGAGTAGTGTTCAGGGGCTGCAGAGGAGAATATGAGTCAGGACAGAAACTAAAAATCAAGAAACGTTGCCTTAGCGTACCCCAGAGACAGACTGGGAGTCAGCTTATATTATAATATTTAGGACAAATGAAAAGAGATGGGGACATACCTGTTTTAGCTGAAGCACAGTGCCCAGAGTTTCCACCATGGGGTTCTTTTTGTAGTGCTCTACCAAGTCGGTGAGGGAGTCAAACTTCTCGCCTCCACCCACGTCATACTTAAGGTCATGCTGGATAAAAAGCCGCAGACACATCAGCCACAAATACAAGTAAGCACCATAATAGTCACTATCATAGACAGACACTTACACAGACTACGAAAACAGGTTGCTCGAAGAAAAGTCAAACAATGCATTTACTGTACATTCAAGGAGTCGAATTCTGCCCCACAAACATTGGCAAACATGGCTGTGACACAATAAACGAAAAAGAGGAAGGATTTAAATGCAACTGGCAGGAAATTGTTAGACACAGTTCACAGGACAGTGCCATTCTTCTGAATCTGGTATTTTGAATAATAATCTATGGCTCCGGCTCTCTGTAAATGTATCAGCACGTGGCTTCGGTGACAGTTTTTGCCTTGAACCACGGGAGGCGGGTCAAGTGGAAGTAGCATTCGCTGCCAACTCCAGGATTACTTCCCTTTTGCTCACTGCTCCACCCTCTGAACATCATGTCACCGTCTCACATGAGAGGTGTTGATTAAGTTTTATTCTAGTGTCACAAACTCTACAGTATGTGTGTCTGACTCTAACAGAAAAAAAGTGATAACCACATGTATTACGTTATTAATCGATGATGTCGGATCATAAATCCGGATGGTTTGTGTCACTATAATCCTGATGTCCTGACAGTGCACGTCTCGTGTTGGGTGTAGCAGGTTTACTACGTCCGCAAGCGTCGCGAAGCATCGAAAAAAACATTCGTTTCCTCACCTCAAATGATAACACACTTAATCTGAACAGCATGCATGCATACTGAGCAGTAAAATACATCTGGATCGCTGCGGGGATAAAGGAGCGAATCTTAACATCTGTATCTGTCAGAATCAGACCTTCACAAAAAGTGTTAAAGTCTTGATTTATCTGGACAGTACTGAACAACTGCATGCATTACAGTAACATTGAAATACTGTAGTCCGGCAGGGACAGACAGACAGAGGAGATGAGGAGTGCGTTTACCTGGCAGCGGATCATGACGTGAGTGACTTTGGGTTTGCTGTCACTGCTGTCCGTCTTATCGTCCCCTGTACGAACTGACAGGACAAAATCCCCAGGATGGCTCTGGCTCTCTCTCACCAGGAAGCTGCCATTCTTCCCTTTCTCCGTCAGCAGCTTCTCAGCCTCCCTGCCCGACAAGTGCCCGTGGAACCATCTGGCAAAAACACATGTTTCAACTGGATTCAACTCTCTGAAGAACAATTCACATGAAAAAAGAAAAATCTGCTTCCACTGATGATTGGGATAAAAAGTTTATCCCAAACATCTGCTTTATTCATGTAAATAAACTCTTTATTTACATGAATAACGCAGAGTGTTTATTGTTTACAAGCACTGTTAATCAAGGGTCTAACACATTAAAGTACTTTTCAGAAACCATTTCCTGCAGATAGGTGTAATCAAACATTTTGTTTTTCTTTCACATTCAAACCTCATCCTCAAATCTGCAGTCGGCTTTCTTTGGTTGATTACAGAACATAACTATGGGTCAAAACCTGAGCCTAGAATCACTATATCATATTGGTCTTTGCTCCTAATAACAATCAGAAATATAAGTCATTCACAAATTTCTTAATGTTTCAATAATGATTTTGGGGAATGCTTCGCCTCCCCTAGTCTCTTATTAGCCCGCGATAGCAACCGACTATAAAATATTGATGGAAACACTGATTTCATCTCTCGGGAATGTAAAATGTGGTAGTGTTTTTTTTATGGGCACATATTTTTCTTAATGAACCAAGCAACTGGATTTAAAACTGCACATATTTTATGAAGGGAAAAGACAAAGTGGATGAATGTAATGGAAACAGTTTGCCACAGTGTATAACCATTACACAGCCAGTTCCTCTTTCTTAGCATGGAAAAAACCCACTTCCACAGGAATTCTCTGTAAAGCTATTTAGTGTATTAGATGTGGAACCTAAATAAAGAGCTTTATAGCACCCCGATTTTCCAGCTGTTATTTTACATAACGCAATGTCTCAGTGTTTCTGAAATTAATGCATACAAACACACGACTGGAGATTTTTTAAAAAAGGACTAAAAGAATCTTGTTGTCAAATCAATATCACGATTATTTCCAACTTTTTCCTTGATCACAATCAATGAACAATTTTTTAATGAATAAATGTATAAAACCTGTATTCTGGTCACTTTAACCCATGTCCTTATTTTCACTGTGTTTAAATACGTGTCTCGTAAACTTTAATTGTTGGTGTTTTTTGTTAACGTGTAAAGTGAGTGCAGGTCTGTGTGTAATGTGGAGGGAGGACAGCACAGTATGGTACACAGGACGTTGCTGCAAAATGAACGTAGCAGAAATAATAATCCTTTTCCTTCATAATGGTTGTTTTCTGTTGAAACAGTTTTGTCTCATGTTGCAGTTTAACCTTTTTGCGAATTTTGGAGGCTTTAGGGTGTTGATGCTGTTATATGCTGTGTGTCTCTAACAAAACAAATAAATCTGTAAAGGCAACTTGACAAATAAAAGTCCAAAATGATTAAAAACAGACCTGGTAATGTCTTGACAGTGAACAAGCCAACACTCAAGAACAAAACTAAAACATTCAACGTGCCCACTCACCTCTCTGAAGTGGGATCAGCACAGTTGAGTGGATACTTGAGCTCAATAACATCTCCATTCTTCTCCTTCAATTGACCATGATGTTCCATGTAATACTGCACCAGCTCTGCAAGAGTGGCAAACTTCTCCCCGCCATAGAGGTCATAGTAGTCTCCTGTGTTTTGGATCTTAATGTGGGTGACAGCTCCATTTCGCCTGCAATAGATCAGTCATTTTGAGAAATGTGAGCATCCATGGCAGGAATATCATCATCCTCATCATCCTCATCCTCATGACACAAAAAACTCAGACAGGAAACTAATGTTGCTCTCAACAAATCTCATTAATAAGTGAAGATCGACCTGCTGTATAAAGTATCATCACACATGCAGTCACATCTAGCTTAGCCTGTTGTATTTCATGCTTCTGCATTTTACTCCAAATATATCAAAGCTTTACAATCATATTTTTACAGAAAATGACATATTGTTTGGGTACTACCTAGGGATTAATTATGAATTTATTGGTTGATTAGATGATTCATTTAACGCTTATTTGGAATTAAACATTGCCTCGCTCCAACTCATCACTTGTGAGGATTTGCTGATTTAGAACCAACAGTTAAGTTATCAAATAAACATTAAAGTTGTTTAAAGCAAAATGAAAACCATTCTCTGGTCCCTTTTTCCACAGTGTGAAAAAAAAATTTTTTATCACTAAAATATGAGTGCCATCGCTCTGCCGATCCAATCTCAGTGACTGTGATTCATTGTGTGAATATGTTGAAGGGAAACATTTTCCTTGTGACACAAACCATACACTAAGCTGAGTCAGTGTAGGTGACCACCATTATCATGGAAAATAGAAAAGGAGAACTTGCGGCAGATCTAAGACTCGTGTAACTTCGGATGGCTTTTGGTTAAGTGTTGCAGATGTGCAGATGAAGAGACTGGTGTGCTGGTCTGAACCAGCAGAAACTAGTCTCTCTGTAGAAATGTCTCTGTTTCCACAAGAGGAGACGTTTTGTTTCCATAGGAAGTAAACATGGCACGAGATGAGAGGCCTTACAGCTGAGACTGTTACAAAAATAACTTTGGCTACATCAGCTTAACTGATTTATACTTCATCTTAAAAATGTATGACTGGACAGGCGCAGAGATAAAACCACAAACTTTTGGCAAAGCTTCATCAGCCTTCTTTGGGTAATGCTGGTTCCCACCATCCTTTAACAAAGTTCATACTTAAGATTTTATAACTTGATTTCATAACTATCCCAGCTTCATCTAATAGTGTGAATAACACACCACATTTAAAGCTGCATTAGTTGATTTTCCTCACAGCAAACCAGATTGAATATACACTGGCACATCATCTCATTAAGTTACATCAAATGTGTAAGCTAACAGTCACCTATTTACACGGAGACACAGAGCAACATTACAAATCTAATACAGTCGAATTTGTGTCACTTTTTTGAATATCAGTTTGTCTTTCACAGTGACCACATTCACCTGCAGGTATCAGCGTTTCTTCCAATATCACATTCGATTCTTTATTCATTGTTCTGTTCGGGGAGTGTACAGTGGGTTTACAGCTGCCTACCACTGCTGGAAAAAAAAGTTGATGTGGCAGAGTTGCTGGTAAGAAAACCAACACAAATGAGTAAAAAAAAAACTATCATAATGTAACTTGATCCACTGTAAATATTGAAAATATTCATTTACAAGTGTGCAATGTTTGAATATAATTCAGTCTGTTCAGCTGCCCTGTTGCACATTGTTTGAGTTCAAATTCAACACAATGTCAATGGTTTTATCTCAGGAACATTGGTGATGGGTATTTCATATCAATGTCCGCCCTCACACAAGGTAGGACCGAGCACAAGAACGTTTATATGGAGAGTTGTTCAATTTTATTTTGTTGTGGATATGCTGCTTTAGTGTTAATGCCATCACTTACCGTACTGAGAGGGTGAAGTCTCCAGGATTACTCTTACTGGGTCTGGCTAAAAAGCTCCCATCTACTCCTCGAGTCAGCAGGAGGTTTTCAGCCTCCACACCTGTGATGTTGGGGTGAAACCACCTGACGGGAAGAAAACAATGATCAGCTCCGATGAGTCACTATCACTATATTCAATTTACTAAATTTTAAATGAGTGTCCATGTTTTGAAAGTTCCTCTTAGTGTAATTGTTCATGGCACGAACGATACTGTTGTCTAATAATCCTGCAATGTAGCTCATGATATAGATGCCAAAACTGCACATGCCCTTAACAATACCTTTTAACTTTATTTAACTTTGTTATTTCCGGAGATAGAATTGTTTTACAGATATTTTTCTGCCTTTATTCTGCATGAAACGTTTGTGTTTTGCTCATTATTTGGTCTCTTGGAGGTTTGACCCTCACTGTACATGATGAGGCCTGATGGACACGGTTTGACACAAGAACGTTTTCACTGCAGTCTGCTGGATCTCTGTGCTCATCATAAATCTGTGTTTAAATCGGGTATCTACAGGCATGATCGGTGGCATCGTGACCAGCTCGGAAGCCGAAACTGTTCCAATATACAATGTATTACATAGAAAACTGAAGCCACCCCATCACATAAGCTGGGAATGAACTTCTCTGTGAGGACAGGGACGTCATGTGTCCAGCAATTAGACACAAATTATGGATTTTTCACTGAAAAAGAAGTTGATGTTAAATCAAGAATGTTTTACCAGACAACTGAATCTTTATAATGGATTATTCACAGTGGATTATTCTCTTATGTCCCGAAACATGTCTGGAGGGAACATGATATTTGAATCTGTTGCATGTTTGTGCCTGCACTGTCTTCCTGTTTCTTCATATCGTACTGCTGCCATGTCTGTCTGCTCCTCCTATATCACTTGTACATGTCAGGCCTGGAGGAGGTGTTGCTCCTCCTCACACGGAGTGGACTTACTGTTTCCAGATCAAGCTCTCTGTGAACGATGCTGTCTGTAGCTGTGGTCTGTAGCTGAGGTCTGTTGGGGGGGGGTCAAAGGCAGCTCACACCACAACAGACCTGAGCTACTACAGATAACAACAGTTGTGGTTGGTTTTCAGTGGCTGGATCCTGGAGGCAGCTGGTTCAAACTTGCCCCACTACTAGCTAACACCTGAGGGAAGTTAACCAGAGCGCAGCAGCGGGGTTGATAGCAGCGTTAACAGGGATTTTCTGCACATCTCCAGACTTGGCTCCAAGTTGCCGGTGTGTGCTACACGAAGCGCTCCCCTTGCTAGCTACTCCTCTGCCCTCACTTCTCTCTCCAGACACGTCCGCCCACCGGGACCCCGTTCGCCGACACGTCCACATCCAAACCGCGGAGCGGAGTTGAAGCTAGCTCCGCCAAACGCCTTCCTCCAGAAAGCTGTTTTCCACACTCACCTCCGAGATGTCATTTTTGTTCCTCCCTCACTTCCTCGCTGGCAGTTAGCGGTAGCTTCGACTCGCTGGCTAACGCGTCCGACCGTCTCTGCTCGGTTCACGGCGTCCAGCGCTTCATCGGCTCACACCCGCTCACACCGGGCACCGGGGTCCGAGCATCCACGCGCTGATTCAGGCGAGCGGCCGTTTGGAAAAATAAAAAAAAAAAAGTCTCCAGGCCTCGGAACACTTCACAGCGAGTCGACTGTTGGACGTCACCAAACATGCGACAGAATCGCAGGGTGCGCGGATGTGCTCACCCCGTGCGGCCGTTCGACGCTGCCGAGTGGCTCGCGTGGTGCTCAGCCGAAGAGCTCGGGCACCTCCGGGGTGTAGCGTGGAGTAAATCAAACAGACCCCCCCGCGCATGCGCATCACAAGAGCTTATTAATAAAGCGATATTTTAAAGAGGCCGCACAGATTCCACCCGATCACAGTATCGATCACCGATAACAAATATTCACCTCAGCTTCAACCCTGCACTGATGACACCTCTCACTCATCTTGTTTTTCTCTTGGAGGGACTTTTGCTATTTAAACCTTTTTAATTGTGTTTTTCTATTCGTTGTTTTACGTGTAAATTAAAACAAAATAATGATCCTGCTTTTTTTTTAACCATCAAATGACAGGGATCCTCTGGCAAACATTTTATATAAAAGAATCCTAGTGGGGATTTTTCACTAGTCTGTGATCATATGAATTGGTGTTTTCTTTACCCTAGAATAGATTTTTTATATTTAAGTTCTTTATATTTACATCAGGAGCAGGTCCTCTCTATGGAGGCCGCCATGTTTTTTTACAGCAGCCCAAACTGGACAAACTAAACACCTTTTGAGTTTCTATGACAACTGAAGTCTGTCATGTTTGGAAGGAGAGGGCGAGGTGAGGGGTGTTCATCTGCAACATGCAACTTCACCACTAGATGTCACTCAATTCTACACACTGAACCTTTAATCCATGTTACTTTACTTTAGTATAATTTACTATGTCCTATGTTTTTACTGCTTGTTTTTATCTTCTTAATTTTAATATATCTTTTACTATCTTAATTGTATTTCCTTTTCTATTATCAAATGCTTTGGTACCATCCAAATTTTTAATTCATTTAACATCCTATGTTTTGGAAATCAGATATGAAGCACTTTGAACTGCATTCAATTTATTTGAAAGGAACAATATAGATTAAGTTGGATTGTTTGATTGATATAGACAAAATCAAGAAATGTAAATAAGACCTGAAAACATAAGCTTGGGCACTGAAGAGGATGTCCAGGCTCATCTTTTAAAGAAGACAACATCTTAAACAATCTCCTTATTCATTAGGGGTAGAAAAAAAACTTTAAAATCTGTGGGCATAACAAACTAGTTTAGCCTAGTTGTTCTCCTCAATCCCTGACTCGATGAAATGACAGCTGCCACAGTTCCAGTTTCCATCGCAAATGCAGGTTGTGCTAAGTAGTTGTGACATGTAGCTGTGGTACTGTCAGTGAATTATCAATGTACCAGCGCCCGCTGCAGACAGCTGCCACAGTGTGGGGATTCACTACAGCACGACTCAGCAGGGAAAAGACTGGTGACACTTGTGACATGTTTGCCTGATGCTGACAATGACATGCTCTCATGCAGTGGAATACAAATGTTCTCTGGCAAAGTTTAATCTTGCAGTTGTGCCATTTTGTGAGCAGTAGTTATCTTCTTCTATTGTTTGTTAAATGGGCCTTTTTAACTGCAGACAGAGGGAAAAGCACAAGTGTAAATAAGAAAATGATCGTTTCAGGGCCGTGGGATTTCTTCACGCCGACTCACTGAACAGAGCCAGTTGGTGTTATCTGTAACACCTGTGCTGTTCCTACGATGACATGTCAAAAATGTCCGCTGTGAAAAAGGCCTGTGGCTCATTCTGTATCTCCCAACTGTATTTCAGGTTATGTTAACTAGTGCACTGGTGTTTCCCCCCCCCTCTCTATTTTTATGTAGTCATTAGGGTAATAGTTTAAACGGCCCAGGCAGACAAAAGTAAGAATGTTGTTTTGTCTAAGGATCATTTTATAACCATTATCATGCCAGCAGCCTTAATTGTAAAACACAGATGTAATCTCTTTTGTTGTATTAAGGTTGTATTTGGGGGTCCTGTATTTTCAATGAAGCATGTCTGAGCTGCTAGTTTTTAACTATAGATAATCTAGATTCATCTATCATAGCTTCAGTCTGTCAATAACATTATTACTATAAATATCTTGGCATCTGCATTGACGAGAATCTGACTTTTGTTGTTGTCAAAGCTGAGAATGAAACTGGGATTTCTTCTTGGAGATAGTTATGGGGCATACCATCGCCAATTGTACAGAAAAAACTGGTCTCCCTGCTCTTTCAGTGAAGAGGGACCAGCATTCATTTATTTTTAGGTAAAAGCTATTTTACAAAAGCCCTCCCCCTCCCCCATATCTCTGACCTGCTGTCCTGGAATGATGGTAGTCACTTCACCTGATCACAAACATGGTTTACCCTGCAGGTTCCCAAAAAATCCATACACAGCTAGGAAAATCTTCTTTTACTGTATTCCACACACTTGGAATAGACTTCACCAGAACTTCAAGCTGAATTCATTAATACTGTTGACACAATTAATCGATTGATGAATTAAACAACATTATTTGCTTACAATGCTTTTAAATTTTACAAATGGATTTCTTTGTATTTTATTTACTCTTTTTGAATCATACATTTTTACTTTTTAATATGTCTTTTATTCTATTTTCAATATATTTGCATCGGTGTAACCATGTATTATCTTGCTGTTTGAATTAAAATGTGTTATATTCCCTGTATTGTTGTGTCTCAGGTATTGAGGTATATGTCTTAGGGTTCCACCTCAACATGATAGATAGATAGATAGATAGATAGATAGATAGATAGATAGATAGATAGATAGATAGATAGATAGATAGATAGATAGATAGATAGATAGATAGATAGATAGATAGATAGATAGAAGTGAGGTTTTAAAATAAATAACTGATGATGATTTTTGGATATAGAAATGATCTTCAGTGTTTTATATCCACGCACCTTGATGGTCTAACTCAAAGTGTGCAGGTTGAGGTTGAGGTTGATTGACAGGTCCTGCGCCCTCTGAAGTTTGTCCCTCGCCGGCTGCTGTTTAAACCCGTACGTGGCAGTCACAGAGCGGTGCAGCGCAGCCGGAGCGGCTCGTACTCACTCGTACAACCCGACTTCCTGCACTCCCGCAGGAGATACTGAGGCGAGGATTGCCTCGATACCGCCAGACTCACCTCCTCACCACTAGAACCATGTTTACCCTGTCGGAGCTCGTTGTTTTGCTGGCCGTCCTGTCTGCCACCGCGTCCGGCTACTTCGTTAGCATAGACGCCCATGCCGACGAGTGCTTCTACGAGCGGGTCAACTCCGGCACCAAGATGGGCCTCATGTTTGAGGTCGCCGAGGGAGGCTTCCTGGACATTGACGTTGAGGTGAGACATGTCGCTGAGATACCAAACCACCGCCATGACGTCGGGAGAGAAATCTTCATTTGTAAACACAACTCAATGGGTGAATCGCAAGGCCTGTGCTAACGTTAGCGGTTAGCTGCCTGCGTTACGTCTACTGAACACCTGTGATGCCCATGCTTATCGCTTTTAACTCACGAGTAGCATTTTAATTCCACGGATGAATTACTTCAGAGATGTTTTATCCGTTTTCTGTTATGGATCGAGTGGCACAGACCACTAAATAATTTAAAAGCTATACAGGAAGTGCAGTGTTAGCATGCTACCGGCTGAGTCCTGCTAGCAATAGCTAATCACATAGCCAGCAAAGATGCTTGAGCTCGTAATACACCGTGGGGTGAGATATTCCCTCTGCTCTTTTGATTTGTGGTCTGTGGAAACATCCACGCGCTCCGTGCAGTGAACTCGGACGCAGCACATGTCTGCGGCCATATGTTGTCAACAGTCCTGTCACGCTGTTAATGATCTGCCCTAATGCAGCGCTGTGTTTTCACACATGCCCCCTCTCCAGATAACAGGGCCTGATGGAAAGCAGATTTACAAAGGCGACAGAGAGTCCAGCGGCAAGTACTCGGTGGCAGCCCACATGGACGGGACTTACAAGTTCTGCTTCAGCAACAAGATGTCAACCATGACACCCAAGATTGTCATGTTCACCATTGATATTGGAGAGGCACCTAAAGGCCAAGACATGGAGACAGAAGGTACGTGGTTATTACTGAATATGTCTGCAGAAGAGCTTAAGAAATTGAATTGCATGTGTCCCACATCCTTTCACTAGATGGCTCCAGCGAAATGTTTCTCTCTGTCTTCTGCTGGTTTTTATCTTGTTCAACAACATATCTCCCTTCTTGTGACTTTATTTTGGACACCTTTCCCCCACTTTTTAGGTGGTGACAACTGGGATGGTAGGGCACAGGGCAGGCTATGACTTTTGAGTTTGCGATGCACTGCAGAGATTTCTTTAACCAGTGTTATTTCCATAGCGTAAACTAATATTGTGCAGTACTACTACTTGTAATCAAGCTGCTGTGATGCTTGTGAATGGTTTGACTATTTGCACAATGAGGAAAGTATATGATCTATGAAGTGTCTGATGGGACAGCATCACCCGTCACATGTCCCCAAGTGTGATGCATGTATTGCATACCCTGTGCATGTAGTTTGTGCACACAAATGTTCGCGTGACCTATTACTGACGCATTAACTTTTTCCGGTTTCAGCCCACCAAAACAAACTGGAGGAGATGATCAACGAGCTGGCGGTTGCTATGACAGCTGTAAAGCATGAGCAGGAGTACATGGAGGTCCGCGAGAGGATACACAGAGCAAGTAAGGGCTGATCCAGGAGAGTGTACAGAAAGTGTACTGTGTTAATTCAAGTGTGTAAAATCACAAATGTTCTTTTCGTCTCCCTCTAGTCAACGACAACACAAACAGCAGAGTGGTGCTGTGGTCGTTCTTCGAGGCTCTGGTTCTGGTGGCGATGACGCTTGGACAGATTTACTATCTGAAGAGATTTTTCGAAGTGCGGCGGGTGGTGTAGTGTGATGAAATGATCTCTCTGTGTCCTCCACTGTTTTCTCCAACACCAAGACAGTTATTTACACTCTGGAAATGAGACTGTCAGTTTGAGTAAAGCCCACAAATGATTGGATCTCAGATGTTTTTGTTGTCCTGTTACCCATTTGCTTCCTTCTGTAAAAATGTAATAATGTTTGGAGTGAATGACCAAAAGGTTCACTAGGTTTTTTTGTTATTTGTTTGTTTAACTGACTATTTTCCCCCAGTATTGTTTCATAATTATAAATAAATACCAATCACAAGCCAGAACAGTTTGGCCTGTATGAAGTACTGTAAGGCTCATAAATTTAAGTGAAGGCAGTCACATGAGAAATACATAGAAATGCACAAAAGTGGACATGCATGTGTGGAGTCACCACAGGAGAATGTGCCCTTATTTAGATTTAACTGGGATACTTTTCAAACACTAAAAAGGACAAACGTGTAAAGAGTTTCCATTAGTTCACTGTCTGAGATGTTGGGGGCTTTGTTTTCAATATCTAAGCCAAGTCAGACAATGTACTGAACATTGTGTTACTGCTCTCAAACAACAAATTGCACTCCTTAACAATTTGTCTAAATAACCTGAAGGATTTATATTTCAGATGGTCTTTAAGGGAAAATGTGCAGCTTCTAGCTCTGTCTGTTGATTCATAGTGATCCGTGCCACGGGGGGGCTTCAGTGGACATCCTTTGTAGGGGAATGGCTTGAGTCCCTACGTAGTTCAGAAAAAGGCAACAGGCCTGAAAGGTCACAAGTCCATGTAATATTCAAAAAGTTAAACTTTTAAACTGCGATTTAGCAGCAAAAGCAGAGACCAGGTGGGATTCCATCTGAATTACTTGGGCTGAAACTCCAAAACAAAGTGGAGAGGAATACAGAAATACATGTTATGTTTTGATTGAGGCTGGCTTGGTGGGCGGGGGGGGGTGGGTCATCTATTGACTGCTGTGTGCTTTAGTCGCTTCTACTATAGTTAGAATGTTGGGGTCTCGGATTTTAAATTATAAGATTGTATACAATTTTGGACATTTTAATTTAGTTCTCTTTTCTGTAGCATATCCAGTGACATGCGATGGTTTTGATGATGCCTTTAAAATGATTTTTCCTTCCTCATACAAAGTAAAATGCTTCTGTCCAAGGCAATTCATATCTAGCAAACAGCCTCAGCACCGAAGGCTTAGCATGTTACTGAATATGCTCCAGTTTTGTATTTAAAAAACCATCCTTGGTGAGCTCAGGCAGGTAAACTGCTCTACAGTCTCTCCTTTTTGTGATTCCAACAAAATCTGATTAATGGATCTGTGCAAATGTAGAATGATTGTGGAAAATTCCCCAGGTTTCATAATAAAGCCAATATTCTGTACAATTACTCAAATGTCTTTGTAAACAAGTGGAAACTGCTAAAAAGTTTGACCACAAATCATCCAATTCAGCAGCTCAATTTCTTTGCTATAATCACTGGAGCAAAACCATTGTTTATGTTATTAGTTTTACCTACTATGAAAAGTCAATGTCTGCTGTGAAAAAAGTCAATCATGTGAACTCATTTAGAATCAAGATCACTGTAACAATGTGTGAATGACAGAACAGCAACATACAGAAGTTTCTACCTGTATAGTTGAAAATAAATTTGCAACTGTATGTGCTGGAAAATGTTCCATAAGGAAAGCAACTTGGTGAAAACGTATTCATTTTTATGAGAACGGGAGGAGGTGAAGAAAGAAATGATTTTTACTCAGCACACTGCTCTGGCTGCAAGCAGATTATTGTATCACCCCTGTGTGTGTGTGTGTGTGTGTGTGTGTGTGTGTGTGTCAATAACTCAACAACCCATGGACAGATTTTCACGTGAAAATGTTTCTGTATTCCCAGTGATAAACTTTTGGAGCTAATTGGACAAAGGTTAAGGTAAAAAAAAAAAAAAGAAGATAATATTTGAGGTATCCCTGCATCCTAAAAGACTAAAGACACAACCTATATCTTGATCTATATTGATCCAGGCATAATTCAAAACGGTCTCACAGTAACATTAAGGGTTTTAAACAGACTTTACATAGACGTACAAAAGCTAGCACATATAAGGTTTTGATATTTTTAATGCCAGGGGTGGAAGAACTAGAAGAAGTGTTGAAGTAGTTTTTAGCCCCAAAATTTTAGGTTGAAGTACTCACCAGGCACATTTCTGCCTATATTATATTAATACGTTTTAATCAGTGATGCTTTAATTTATACATCACTTAAATGTTAAAGTTGGTAAAGGTTGAGCTGATTTTAATAATTTATCGGCTTAATCAAGCAATATTAGATACGTATCGGTCGATTGTAGTTTGAATTATTGATCCGAATATATAACTTTAAATAGAATCAGCAGATATGTAAAATAATAATGACCGAATAATACATAAATAAATGTAGTAGAGTAAAAAGTACAATATGTTCCAATACAGAAGAATAAATCAAGTAAAGTACAAGTACATCAAAATTCTACTTAAATACAGCAAATATACGTATGCAGGACTTTCACATGATGGGTAGTGTGTGTACTTCTACTTCTACCTGAATATAACATAAAGGTAAAGAAAGAAGGTAACACGTGTATGCGGAACTGAACTATACGCGGAACTATACTCGCCTTTGCGCTTCAGTTCCCACCCGGCCTGTAAACATCGGCGCCCCCGGAACACGGAGCAGCGTGGAGCTCGGACCCTCGCAGCAGCGACACTCACGTTCATTTCCCCCGGTGGAAACCAGTGATCGCCGCTGGTTCGACTCACAATGGACAACACGACAGACGGAACATGGGACACGTTACCTGTTCCGCTCAACGAGGGAGTTCTACAAACTCTGGACGAGCTGAAGTTCACACACATGACACCTGTACAGGTAACAGCAGCCCCTTCCTCACACGTGACCCACACCAGCTCCTCTTCACAGCACCTTCATCATCATTGTTATTATTGTGTGTTTCCAGTCCGCGTGTATCCCGCTGTTCATGAGCAACAAGGATGTGGCCGCGGAGGCGGTAAGTACAAGTCCTCCACCTGCAACAAGTACTCGAGTATTGATCTGCGTTACTTTTACTTCACTAGTTCCATCTTGAGACTTTCAGTACTGATCAGATTCAGATTGATGATGCAGCAGCAAACAGACTATCCGGCTTTATTGTGTGTTTTCACTACTCTGGAGAATATAATCATTAAAAATATATTAGTGAGTCAAGATTCCAGTCTGAATTTGTGAATACCAATTTCACTGAAATATGAAAATGATAATCATTTGATTATTAGTTTGTGCTGGGGTCTGTACCATATGGGTTGTATGAATCATTTCAAGTGTTTCAGCTCGGCCACAGTCGAAGATGTTTGTGTTTCCTGTGCAGCTCACTAATGTCGTGTCATCGCAGGTGACTGGGAGTGGAAAGACGCTCGCTTTCGTCATCCCCATCATCGAGCTGCTCCTGAAGAGAGAAGAGAAGCTGAAGAAGATGCAGGTAACAGTGAGAGCATAAGGGCTGTTTTACATTTATACATTTACTCTCTACTTTTACATTCACTCTGGAGTTTTCATGTCTCCTGGACGCTACGCGCGTTGACAGGAGGAGGAGACAGAGGAGGAGGGGGGGTTGGACCTTACATGGAGATGCTGAGTTTGGATTTGTGTTTCCCGCAGGTTGGCGCCTTGGTGATCACTCCCACAAGAGAACTGGCCCTTCAGATCAGTGAAGTGATGCAGCAGTTTATTCAGAAGTTTCCACAGTTCACGTGAGTTCACAGTCACTGCAGAATGTGAATCACTGTATGAGGATATGAACTAGTGAACTAGAAAGAATTCATGATAATGAATCAGGAAAATAATCGGATAAAATTATAGTAGCAATGATTGTTATTTGTAGCCCTGGAAACAAATCTGAAGTATGTGTGTACTCTGTTACTTCTTCCTAATGTCTGAGGCCTTGGTCAAGGACAGCAGCACAAACCTTTGTGTATGTGTGTTTAACTTTGCCTCCACCAAGCATCATTACTTGAATCCTAAAAGCACCAGTACTACAGTGATAACCGTCCCAGAAGAACAGCGTCCTCATCAGTTCAACGACACTTGGTCTTTTTGGAGTTTTTAGTAACTAAGTGGTTTCATGTATGTCTGTGTTTTCCAGCCAGATTTTATTGATTGGTGGCAGTAACCCAATAGAGGACGTGGAGAAGATCAAGGATCGAGGGTATGTGATGTAATTTATCAGTGAACTGTTTTGTTATTTAGATCCTGTTGTCCAAATGTATATCTCATTCAAGCCTGATGGAATGACAAACATGTGTCTGACAGTAAGGACTGGACGGCAGCAATATCTTAAATACTGAGCCTCTTATTTTGGCTCCAGATAACAACACTTCTAACATTTCCCAGGGACGTTCTCCAACTGATAAATACATTCTTAGGAATTTTTCAGCAAATCCGTGAGCCGTTCTTGCCAATTACGTTTAAGAAATATTGCAAAACTGCAGCCTGTTTGATCAAACTCTGAGGTGGAGATGACAATTGAGGCTTTTATATGTTCCAGACTCTATTTGTGTAATTCCCTCCTCAGCAAATCGTCTCTGGATGTCCTCCAAATAGTCTAGAACGCGAGACGACCCACATCACACCACTCTAAACTCTTTACATTGGCTCCCCATTTAATTCCCTTTGATTCAAGCTTGCCTTTGTCTAAGAAAAGACAATGAATAACAATGAAACTTACTTGTAAGTAAGCATGTTAATGAACAATTCTGACAGATGGTTCTTAAAGAATCTTTTTCATTAATACACAGATGTCGTCATTAAGGCTCCAAAATCAAATCGGATGGTTCCAGAAACTAACATGACGACCCCTGTGTTTCAGAGCGAACATTGTGATCGCGACTCCCGGCCGTCTGGAGGATATGTTCAGGAGGAAAGAAGATGGTCTGGACTTTGGCGGCTCAGTGAAGAGTCTGGATGTGCTGGTTCTGGACGAGGCAGACAGGCTGCTGGAAATGGGCTTCCAGGCCAGGTAAGGGATAACAGGGAATATAAATGAGTTCTCTGTACGCAATCTTAAGCACTTACACTGTATTCTGTTCACATTGTATATATTATTTCTCATTGCATTGATATTGCATCTTTAATTATTATTACTTTTAATGATGCCTATCCCTGTTGTGGGACTAAAAATCCATTACTTTATCTGAATTAATGGAGTAAATTCAGCGTTACAACGCTGTGTAGAGGCATCTGGGATTTAAAATCCTGTGTTTGGGCTTGTTTTGTTCCAGAATGAATTTGGTGGCAGACAGACGCCTCCCTCTGAACCTCTAAAGTCCCTAAAACCCTCCCAGAGTGCAGTGTTTTTAATTCTCTCGTCCTGTCTGTGCTTCCAGTCTGAACACCATCTTGGGCCACCTGCCTAAGCAGAGGCGCACAGGCCTGTTTTCAGCCACTCAGACTCAGGAGCTGGAGAAGCTGGTGAGGGCCGGCCTCAGGAACCCCGTTCGCATCACCGTCAAAGAGAAAGGCGTGGCTGCGGCCGCTGCTTCCCAGAAGACCCCCGCCAGGCTCTCCAACTACTACACAGTGAGTGCGGTGCCCGCTTCACACCAATCAGCCCGAAATTCAAACACGGCAACGACGCAAAAAGTCACATCATGGTTTTCATGTCAGTTATGCAGATCTGAGGACAAGTTCAACAACCTGGTGGCTTTTCTGAGGCAACACAAGCACGAGAAGAATCTGGTCTTCTTCAGGTACGTTGAACTGGACAAACTGCACATTTGATTAAATCCTGTGTTCAGTGAAAGTTTCTCTGCCTGTCTGCACTTCCAAAACATTACACTTCTGTTCGCACACAGAATCCACTTCTTTTTTTTATTCTAGTAACATTTCAATGAGGTTATTTTAAACAAAACAATGTTGTCAAAATCGTGGACAGAAAGAGGAATTCAACGTTACTTTGTGCAACTTATCTATAAACAGAGACTTAGACCAAAAAAGAAAAATCTGTAACTGACAGAAGCTTGAAGATACAGACAGTATGGTCTGTTCTGCAGTAACGTTCAGTTTTATTTTTACCACAGCTCCGTCAAGACTAGAAAAATGAATGATACCAATAATTCATCTCTTAATTGATTCATTATTTTCTCAGTCAGTCTGTTAGTAAAATATCCAAATGCCTTTCACAATTTCTTTAATCACAAGCCGATGTCTTCGAATGTTATGATTAAACAGAGATGAGAAGTAAATTGTCACAATGAGAAAGTCTCAACAGAAAGAAAATGACTGTAGACTCAATAAATCAGTTAATTGTTACAGCTCTATAAAACATTAGTGCTGTAAAATCTAAAGCAGCTCACCACAGTTAATGGATAATTCAACAGCAGCCTGGCACAAATCTGACGGAGCAGCTCAAATGATTCGTTCCCCCTCAAACTGAAAACCTCCATCTTTAGTGTCTGGACCAACGGCATCACTTTAGCCCTGAGGTTTAAAAAACGTGTGGTCCAGGTTCTTTAGTCACCAACTCACACGGCCTGCCTCTCTCGTATCAGCACGTGTGCGGGCGTGGAGTATTATGGCCGAGTTCTGGAGGCGCTGATCAAGAAGGTCACCGTCTGCTGCATCCACGGCAAGATGAAGAGTAAACGCAACACGATCTTTGCAGACTTCCGGGCCCTGAAGAGGTGAGAATGTTTGCATGTGAAGGGTGCATTGATGCTGGTTGTATGGGATTTGACTTCCGAGCATTGCTTGAAATTTGTCCGTGTGTTATTATCCAGCGGGATCTTGGTGTGTACAGACGTCATGGCCAGAGGCATCGATATCCCCGATGTGAACTGGGTGCTGCAGTATGACCCCCCCAGCAGTGCCAGGTGAGTGAGCAAAACTAAGTCTGTGAAACCGGCATAGCTGGATCTGAAAGACCGAATCCATCACATTGACTATAATAAGTGGTTTGTAAATAAACTTACAATAAACAGTATTTATAATCCGTCTCTCTAAAACACCTACACCACGATGAATAGCTCTACTGTTTATCTAAGGCTGATACATTTTATTCCTCCGTGCTACAGAGCCACACTGTCTCACTGGGTCACATGTGCCCTCGTCACCGGGAAGAAACACTGCACTTTATTTCAGATCCCTGCACATCGCCCCGCTGCTGAAAATACTCACGAGAGCATCAAATGTGGATTCATCCGCTGCTGAAAATAGTCCCCATTAGTTGCAAATTGACCTACTTTTTGAATGACATAAAAACTGCAGTGAACAGTGCCATAGCTATTACACACATCTCCAGCCTAAACTCACTAGTTGACACGATGTGAACATGCTGCTCGAAGCCAGTTGCAGATCAATAAATTCATTAACTAGTGGACTATGACTGAGTTTGGTATCAGACACGATTCGCTCTGAAATATCGATGACTTTGAAAACCAGTGAATATCAGAACAGTCGGAGGTTGAGATTACATAGTATCACACTTTCAAAGTTACTGTGAGGATATAGAAAATCATCTTCAGATGCCAGTTTAAGTTTCCGAGTATAATAAAAATATAAAAATTGCATTATGTAGTTTGGCATCAATTATTTTATTAGAAACCTAATTTTAAACGATTGATTCATCATCTACATTTCTTGTCTGTCTCAGGGCCTTTGTCCATCGATGTGGACGTACAGCACGTATTGGTAACCAGGGCAACGCTCTGGTCTTTTTGCTGCCAATGGAGGAAACGTATGTGACCTTCTTGTCCCTCAACCAGCAAGTGAGTTCTTCTCAACCTTATTACTACTTAAATTTCCGCTGTCAAGCATCAGTTGATCGTATGGATTTTCATGTAAAAGTATGTAATGGGTATTGTTTGGACATTTATTGGACCTTTATGATGAAACTGACAGTAGTGAGATGATAAAGAGGGCTGAACCCCCTCGGCCAACACACACATCAATTTATATTTCTACCACATGAACCTCATTTACGACAATTCCCTCCATAGCTGCGTGTTTTTACTGGACATGTGCAGAATGAAACAGCTCTGATATCTGTTTCACAGGGTTTTAATAAGACACAGGAATTCCTTATGAGCTACTTATGATAATGACTCAGTGGAGAAAAGACTTTTCTACAACTCAGAAACGTTATCTTCCATCTTCACAGTCCAGGCCTCATAAATAAAACCTCTTCTGTCATTTTCCTCAGTGCCCGCTCCAGATCATGCCCCCTATACGAGATGTTGTGGATGTGCTGCCCAAAGTCAAGGCCATGTCTCTGGCAGACCGCGCCATGTTTGACAGAGGCATGAGGGCCTTCGTCTCGTACATCCAGGCCTACGCCAAACACGAGTGTAGTCTCATCTTCAGAATCAAAGGTGAAATAAGAAGCGTGACATCTTACGATTCAATTTGTTGTGCATCAAGTCCAAATATATAATTCTTTGGTGTTTCCTTCCTTTGTCTAGATTTGGACTTTGCTTCCTTAGCTCGTGGCTTTGCCCTCCTTCGCCTGCCGAAGATGCCTGAACTAAGAGGAAAAACGTTCCCTGATTTCATTGAGACGACAGTGGACACAGAAACCATCCGCTACAAGGACAAGCAGAGACAGAAGCTGAGACAGAAGATGCTGAAAGAGAGAGCTGAGAATCCACCTCCCAAAAGGATTTTCGTCAAGAACAACTCCTGGTCCAAACAGAAGACCAAGAAGGAACGCAAGAAAAAGTGGTCGGCCAAGAGGAAGCGCAATGAGGTATTTCCATTCAGTGACCATCAAATGAATATATATATATATAAGTGCCAGTGGACTCTGGAGTATTTATTTCCCTCCTCTTATATTTTCTGTGTCTGCAGGAGTCTGAGGTGGACAATGAAGAAATGAAGGAGCTTTTAGATGACACTCGCCTCCTCAAGAAACTGAAGAGAGGGAAAATCAGCGAGGAGGACTTTGAGAAACAGATAACAAGCAAACCAAAGTCAAAACACAAAACAGAGGGACCACCACTCGACGGCTCAGAGGCGAAGGACGTTTGACAAAACTCTTGAAGTCAACTTGGCCCACGTCAGAAACAAAGTGAAAATCAAATTAGAGCAACACCTCTGACACATGCTTACCTTTTGATAAAAGGTTTTTATTTGAGACTTTTGAGGCTTGGTCATAAATAAAGCTTGATGAGTTCGTCGCTGACGGCAGACGGGGTGAGGACGCCCAGGTCAGTGAAGAGGAGGGTGATGAGGGAGGGAGGCGTGTAATCGATGATCGGATGCTCCTCTGACAGGTTCTGCCCTGTCTTCAGGGTATCTGCTTTGTACTGTGGAGGGACAGAGAAGACATGTAAAGATACAACAGTTGTATGTAAAGGTTTGGACAAAGGATATTTTGCTGTAAAGTGGAAATACAAACATCTAACCCCTGCAGCAGTGAGCCTCTTTTCTAATGTGGAAGCACTCTCACTTTTATTTCATTAACAATCAAACTGTTGAAGGTATGTGTGGAGAAAACTAAAGCATTTGATAACAGTTGAGTTGATCATGGAATGGGGATGCTGTAAAGCACAGCACAAGAGGTCAATGATCCAACA
This sequence comes from Paralichthys olivaceus, assembly GCF_024713975.1. Lineage (NCBI taxonomy): Eukaryota > Metazoa > Chordata > Actinopteri > Pleuronectiformes > Paralichthyidae > Paralichthys > Paralichthys olivaceus. The sequence continues at coordinate 3,622,896 of NC_091110.1, forward strand.
CAGAATTCACCAAGAACTATCTCACAGGAAGACAAGCTGAAGTTTCTGATCGTCCCCCTCTGCATTTCCACTTAAATTCTTTTCACTCACCCAAAAAACAAAACAAATCACTATGCGCATAGAGCAGAAATACAGAAGGTGCTCAGAAACGTGTCATTAAAAATAATAAAAGAAAGATTTAATTGCATAAGCAGTGCAGTACCTTTGCAATAATGCTACATCATGATTCATTGCTGTACTTAATATTCCTTGAAAATTTCAGGATGGCATCATGATCATGGAAAATTGGCCACTTTCGCTGGCGTCAGAACGAATCAAACAGGGAATTAGAATTAAATGCCACAAAGAGCCTTAACGACGTACCTTCAATGAGCAGTCAGCTATTTGGCCAACAGGCAGCTTTTGTGGAAAGCACTGGTTATTTTTCGTTTCCTGGCAGAGCTGTCATTACTCTTCTCTGCTGGTTGGCTATTGCAATTGGCTAATCATTAGGCAGGTGACATCACCAACCATCCCCCCTTTCAACAGATGGAGATATTGAAGTCTGACTGCAAATTGAGGGAGACGAGTAAACATTGAATAGTGGAGCGAACAGGTTGCATTAATTGAGTATAGTGATTGAGTTGTTGCAAAATCCTCTAGAAATGAATGGTAGATGATTTAATAAAGAAATGAACTCCTTCCCTGTGATTCAGTGAGAGGTGCAGAGGAGCTTTAACAAGGAGATGTGTTCCTCTCAGTTCAGAGCGGTGTTTCTAACATTTGACAGACGCATATGATCTAAATAAATAAAAGACGACAAATATCCCCGAGTAAAGAAGCGCTGTCATACACGTAGAAGCCACACACAAAGATGTCAAGAGTTTGTGACGTGACATTATATCTCTGCCTGCTGCACCACTCCTCACATGAATCCTGCGGATTATCTGTTACGAGCACACCTGAGCAGAGAATCTTGTGCTGTGTCGAGCGTGTGAGAAAGGACAACTGCAGAGAAAGTCCAGGAGATCCTCTGCAGGACATGTCTGAAAAGAGCTAATGTGTCATCGTACATGATATGATACCTTAAATTTATCTGGCACATCCTGTTGGTTGAGCGGATAGAGCCGGACGAACTTGAAACTCTCTGCCACAACGTAGAAGGGCTTGTTGTGGGCTTTGGAGCACACTGCCGTCTGATACGTGCCGATCTGCAGAAACAGAGGTGAGGAGTTTAGACCTGAGACTGTCTCACGGAGTGAGGTCAGTAGGTGAGCCTGACATCTTTGGGCTGTACTCATTGTTTTCTGTCTTCATAAACAGTTAGCTCACCATTACGTGGAGAAGCTCACCAAGGAATCACAAGTATTCGGCTCAACGATGCTAGTTAACCCAGTCAGCCTGACGAAGGAAACTTTAACACCTACTTTTTTTGGTCGGGACCTTCTGTGTCCCTCTCACTGGTGCAGGACAAAAGTTTTGTACCTTTTTTGTAATGACTATTTTTGATATATTTAGAATGGTTGCCTTATGATTTCCTTGGTTTGTTTGTTTTCTTTCGTCAGATTTGCACTAAACTTTAAAGATATTGAATGCACCGAGGGAACTATGGATTATATAATACAGTTTAGTCCGAGCTAAAATAACTGACATGAAAGATGCTCTGGACCAACAGTCTAAAAATGTTTGTCAGAACAAAAGAGGTGTTCTCAGTCTGAATCAAACTGAACCATCATTTGATTCGTTTTCAGTGTAAAAACACTTTTTTTGGAAAGTTCTGACTTTTCGAACAATTGAAGACGAGACAGAATTAAACTAAAGCGGCTCACCGCTGCAGTCTGAGGACGGTCATTTAGCACATTCAAGCTAGTGTTGATTTCTGGGCCTGAAGTAGTTGATGATCTCAGAATTATATTACCCTGGCAACGAAATCATTTTCGCTATTCAAACAAAAAAACTACTACCTGACGAATTGACAACACAAACCAATGTCAGGTACAGGTAGACGCACGTTGGTGGTGACAGGATCTTGTCATAAATTTCATTATCTAACCAGATCAAATGTTTACAATATAATAAAGACATGAACCTTGGTGTGAAAATGCCCTAAGATGGACTCACTTTGTGATACAGACCCCTGACTATTTCCTGAAACACACCTTGTTGATGATTCCTCCGCTCTCAACAACTCCCTCTGCACCAACAATAACTAGATCCACCTTCTCCAGGACATACCTGTGACAAATAACAGAAACACACTCAATTAATGCAACTGAGTTCATCTTGACAAAGTACGACACTGATGATAAATCTATTTACCCGACGGCTGCATCCAGGACCACTGTTACTGGAACATTGAGTTTTCTCAGGGCTTCGGCCATCTGTCGCCTGAATAGAGAAAGAAACAGATTCAATGGGCGTTTGTCCCGTCGGTATAAAACTGGGACACAGTTTACTGACAGTATTCACTCACCCAGCTGAGTCAGGCTGCGATTCGGTCACATAGACAGAGAAACGTTTCTTCTCAGCTGCAGCCTTTTCCAGCACCCTGAGGACGACTCTGGAGTAGGAGTGAGTCAGGATTTTCTGGTAGAGAAATATTTGGAAGACAAAGGGGGGAAAAAAAAATCAGCACATTGTCTGAATACTGTGTGTGTTCTGTCTGCTTATATCTAAGCTGTGCCCTCTTAAATCCTAGGCCAACTTACAATGTGGTGTATGTTTCAAGAAATTAACAAACTCTTAAAAGCTATAAATGCAACTCACTGGTGTCTTCAAAGCATCAGTCAGTCACGTCTTTCCTACACATATTAACTCTGAGTGCACAAGATAAATATCTTGTTCCCACTAGATAATAACTTGTGCGCACAAGATAAAAAAATATCATCTTCTGGGACTTGAGGGGCTCCGTACTTAAAGGATCTCTCCAAAGCTTTTGTTTTACTTGATGAGAACATTTAATAAGTTGCTTTCAGACAGTTAGAATTATTCTGTTTACATTCGATTGTTTGAAACCTCAAATGGTTGATAAGGTGTCCCACAAGGATCACGATTAGGTCCCCTGCCATGTAGACGTTGGAGGGAACCTCTTCTACACCATCAAGCAACGCAACCATGATGATGATCTATGACTCTGTATTTATATATATATTTAATTCCCTTTATTATTTTCCCCCTTTCAGCTTGTTCAAAACTTGGTGGCTTGACTTAAAAAAAATCCAAAATACAAGACCACATCACTCCCCTCCTTATTGCAATGTCTAACCATAAAATCTAATTGACTAAAATCTGAATTACAGGTTTATTTGCACCCTACAAGCCCAGCCCCCCGTCAGTGCTCCCACAGCCAGTCTTGCTTCAAAAGAAACTGGACCTTACCCATCTGAACCCTGCAGCTGTGGAACCAGACGAAACTGCTTTTGAATCACTCCTCAAACACTACAGGAAGGTTTCTTTTCTTCTAATAATCTCATTGTTTATCTGGATTCTATCCCTTTATCACTTTAGTTACCTGTTTGCATTTGTCAGTGTTTTATCAGGTCCTATGATCAATGTTTTTGAATCCATACAATACAGCATTACAAATTGTTAGGCTTTTATTTAGACAGCAAACTGTCCAACAACAACAGCTTGTTTCTTCAGAAACAACAACAATAATAATAATAATAATAATGATAAATACTGTACTTACAGCACCGTCTTTGATGAAGGTGTGACAGAGCTTTGCGACCTTGGCCCTGGACATTGCAATCTTCTCTAGAAATAGTTCTCCCCTCTCTTCCATCACCTTCTTACAACGAGACAGATCCTGACAGACAGAGAGACAAAAGAATGATGATTCAAATGTAACTGTTACTGTACATTTTATATCCTACACTTTGGTCTACATGTTGCTTGAAATCCAGCTGTACACTATCCGGTAGGCCACAGAATTTAAGCCGCTGCACACTAGACCAGGGAATTTTTCCAAGTTTTCGCTTCCGACACGGACACATCCAACTGATCAGAAAGTGTGCTGTTGACGACGTTTAGAAACAATCGTAGAAGTAGTAGTCGTAGTAGAAGAACAACTTCCTCCTCTATCTAGTCTGATATTTAATACGTTTATTTATCAATTTATTCAACATTTGTCTTTGGCCACTGCTCCCATTGATTTGTCTCTAAAAGGATAGGATGGAGCTGAACTGAAGCCAGATCAACTGATAGGCCAACCAACTCCTGAATGAACCAAATGCAAACAGCTCGGTGACAAACAATAAAATCTAATGTAACACTTAACATCCTAAACTATGTCCTGAAGAGACAGTGGTACAGTCAAAGCTCCTGAACCAAGCAGTAAAACTCATCAACATCACGCCTTAAAATTAAGGCAAAGATTAATTTTAAGATAATGAATCTAAAAACAATGATGACCTGACGTGAGTACTGTTTTGTGAACCTGTCCTTTAGGCAGGTAACTCACCTGGTGCTCGAGCGATGTGAGGCTAATGAAGCGCAGGAAGAGCTCCCCTCCTGAGGACACGGCCACCGAGGAGTCCACTCGTGTCAGGCAGTCTGTGGCCCACGTCAGGCTCTCCCTCAGGCCCAGGATGGTTTCACCTGAAGGGGCAGAGAGAGCTTGTCGAACTTGGCTGAGCACAGTGTGCAGCGGCTGTTCCACTGAACAGTACATGAGGTGGCGTGTGTAAGGATACAGTCGCCGGGAGTGAACGTACCTTTGTCTCGCTTGAGGAATTCCAGCAGAGTGCGGATAGCGGCCACAGCTGAGGCCATGTCCGGGTCTTTCCTCATCTGAGTCCTGAAATACTCCACCAGCTCTGACCAGGGGGAAAGTGAGACACAGTCAGTGAGACAGCACCACAATCTGACTACATCAGCTAATAAGTCAACACATCGAACGGCTAGATCACTACAACACTAATGTTGGGATGACTGTATTCCATAGTCAACTAATAAATCGTGATTTATTTATGCTGCATAATTACGATTATTGTGTCTGACAAGTGCAGCCCAGTCTTCTGCAGCACACATGTAGTGTGATTATGATCCAGACTCATGGATAAAACAACAGTAATCCCTCTCTCACAGCTTAAACACACAATCAGAGTTCAGTAATAACATTTCTGAGGATGTATTCAAACTTCAGACTATTACAACAACAGGTATCTACCAAGAGAACAGCTCATCTTACCCGGACTGTTTCCTGTTTGGCTCCTGATGCTACTTATTCTGAAAGAATGGCTCCAGTGGCCCCTGAGAGGCCCTGGTGGTGTTTTAAATGTAACCCTAACTCTTCTGAAGGGCCCCTCTCATGCTGATATGTACTTTCACTGCCCCCATCACTGCTCATCAGCTGGTTCACAGCTGCTCCCGGAGGAGGAGAGTGCTGCTGAGGCAGAGGTGTGAACTGACTTACCCTCTTCATCCATCGTCAGTCTGACAGGTGCAGCTCTCAGGGTAGAAACAAACCACGGTGGATCAGGCTCTGGAGGTTTTATCGCTAGTTTCAGTCAGTCTGAAGTTTGTTATATCACTTCCTGTCGAGCAGCTTCAGTCCCAGTGAGCAGAGGAGAAGCGGCAGAGTCAGAACGTGACGCTTCAGCTGTGGTCAGGCTGAGAGGAGCTGGGTTTAGCTCCTGTGGCGGTGCTGCGGTGACGCGTCGCGGAGAGATGACGTAGGACGTGGCGGTGCCTTCGGGTGCTGCTGGAAAAGTGGAGCTCGATTTGACTTTTGGAGGATGTGGTGAAAATGATGGAAAGATGTAAAGTGAGAAAAACAAAGTGTGGTTGTAGTTTGGATCACATTGGGTTTTTTTATTTCACATGTGCACCGTGCAATGAGTAGGGAAAGATACCTAGTCCATGCATTTAGCCTTCTACATATCAGTAAATAGCTCTTTAAACCAACTGTCTGATGTGAAATAATTAATAATTTGATATTGATGTAAAAAAAGAATAGTAGAAAGTCTTGATACTTAGATTTTGCTTTGAAAATGACTCACAAAAGTTAAGAGTACTTTAAATATTAAAATGAGTTTTACTTCATTCAAAGTTCCCCACACTTGTAAAAGTCAGCGCTATTTTTTTGCTGTTTTTGTAATTAGATTTTCATTCATCTATATAATCATTTTGTTTTATTAAAATGACCTCATAAGCTCAATCAGTTCAATTCTGAACCTAAACAATAATTGGGAACAATTCAGAATGATTGCTGCAGTTTGTTTTTTTTATTTATATTTGTTTATTCTCCAACCTCATTGTGACGAACTGCAGTTTTAATTTACACCATTACAAGGTAAAACAGTCATTTTAACTTTATATGAACTTGACTAAGATTCATTCAATTCGTTTTTTCCAAACTGTGAAATGTAAATCATTAATTATAAGGAGGAAGCATTAGAGTTTGTGACAGTTAAACCAACTATAATGTACTGTATATACCTCAGTGTCATACCATTGCATGGAATTTAGTTTTCACATTTTTTTATGTGCAGTTTTTGCCATATTGCTGGATAATAGTTCAAGGTGTCAGCGTTAATCCACTGGGACCACAAACATTCACAGAAAAATCATAACTGGAGTCTGACCATTAGATTTCCTGACACATATTTCGTCTTACACCAAAGTAGTGATCATGGAGTGACTTGGACCTCATGGTGGCATGAGACAAAAAGGTCAGAGGGCCAAAAAATAATAAGCAAAAACATCCTTAATCCAACAGTTTCACATTGTAGCTGATAAAACATGACAATACAGATGAAGATGTTTTGGAAAATTGGTTGTATGTATGAGCCTTTAACATTTGGGGAAATGTGCTCACTTGTTGCTTCTGAAGGCCAGACCGGATTTACATTATTTCACGTACACGCAGAACAGAGACAACACCAGACTAGGTATATAAGTTTATTATACACCCATCTGAAACCAATGCAGCTGCTGGACTGTGTCGTGTTGCCCAAAGAGGTGTGACTTGTTGTTTAGCCTGTAACCTCACTGATTTGAATAAACAAATTAACAGGAGCACCTGTTAATATAATGTGGTTTAACAAAATCATACTTCAAAATAATTCCACAGTTGAATAGACCCTGTGTTAACCCACAAACAATTTACCTCAAATTATAACCCTCTGTATTAGATGGATTTAATGCAGGTCTGTTGTATTAGTCTGCAATTTAGACTTAAAACATGGTGGAAAAGAGTTTGGGGTCAGATATGAATGTTGGTGGCTTAATTATTTGTTGTTAATTTGTTGAGAACAAAATGATGCAACGGTCTGTGGCAACAAAAATCCATTTGAGGGCTGGATTCAAAACCCCGTGGAAAATCAAAGTGAAAAACAGAAATCACAGGCTGATCCACTCAGAACAACTTCTGGGCATTTCTTCTGATGAGCTGGAGGATGGTGTACGGAGGACCTTCTCTCAGACCTGGATCAGAGCATCAGTGAGCTCCTGGACAGTCTGTGGGGGTACTTAGCGGCGTCGGATGCACCGATACATAACATCCCATAGGTGCTTAAGTGGATCCATCATCATCCAGGGACTGTGTACACTATCATTGTCCTGCATCAGGAGGAACCCAGGGTCTGTGCAACCCTCCAAAGATATGCCTCCCCAGACCATCACTGACCCACTGGAGCTGCTGGATGATGTAACAGGCAGAATAATGTTCACCACAGTGTCTCCAGACTCTTTCACACCTGTCACATGTGCTCAGTGTGAACCAGCTCTCATGGGAAGAGAACTGGGCGCTGGTGGCAGATCTGCCAATTGTGGTGTTCTCTGGTGAATGCTAATCCAGCTGCACGGAGCTGCCTCATGGAGTCTGTTTCTGACAGTTTGGTCAGGAACGTGCACACCTGTAGCCTGCTGGAGTTCACTTTGTAGAGCTCCGGCAGTGCGCCTCCTGTTCCTCCTCGCACAAAGGAGCAGACACCTTCTACAGCCCTGTCCAGCTCTCCTCGTGTAACTGCCAGTCTCCTGGTATCTCCTCCATGCTGGGAGACGTATGGATGTCTCATCCTGGAGGAGCTGGACTACCTGATTTGGTTGCAGGTGCCACCTCATGCTACCAGCAGTGACAAGGACACGAGCAGAAGTAGAGAAGAGTCAGTCAGGAGGGATGAGAGGAACTGTCAGTGGCCACCACATGTAAAACCATTCTCTTTTTGTGACTCGTCCTGCTTTTGCCTCCATTGCACTTGTTGACACTATCATTTGCCTCAAAGCATCTGAAACCGATTCAAAATCTTGAAGCTTCCTGAACCAGATTGATAAACCTCAAGTTTAACTGGGTCACACTGTGGCGATCAAGAGTTCCCCTCTTTTTTTTCCCAGCAATGTGCAGAACATATAAAGAGACAATACGTCACATACAGGAAAATATCTTATCTTATCTCTATCAATCTATGTGGTGCAGTTCTACTGTGAACAACTTTGTCAGTCTGGTACTTTACTTTCCACCAGGTTCTTTGTTCTCCTCCTTCTCTCTCTCTCTTTCACAGCAGGAGACACATCTCTCTCTCTCTGTCTCTCCCTTTCTTATTCTCTCTCTTTCTCTCTCTCCTTCTCTCTTTGTGTGTCTTTCTCTCATTCTCTCTCTCCCTAGTGCAGCTGCAGCCGTGCTCCCCCCCCCCTTGCCGTGCTCTATCAGTGGGCGCATGCGCACTGGCTCCTGTGTGCGCTCCACTGTTTGCATTGTGTCTGAGCAGCCGGCGAGCTTTACTAAATATTATATCCACCGCGGCAATGTCGGGCAGGTCGGTGCGAGCTGAGACCCGGAGCAGGGCGAAGGATGACATCAAGCGGGTCATGGCCGCTATTGAGAAAGTACGAAAATGGTAAGAGGACAAAAGGGAAAAGAAGCAGGCTCGGTTATCTAACGCGAAGCGGCTCGTTGGGGGAGGAGAGGGAAGCAGCGAGACGGAGCGAGGGATGAAAGTGGAGGAAATTTAAAGGACGGTTTTGCGAACGGGATCCGCGGCTCGTGTGGCTCAGGTGCACCGGCGCGGTGCAGCGGCAAGCCCGGCCGTCGTCCCGGCGTCTGGCGGCTCAATCAGACATGTACCCGGTGTTTCTTTTTTTTTTTTTTTTTTTTTTTTAAACGGCGAGGGTTGAACCCAGAAGCCATTTCGATGCAGTCACATGAAGCCATTGCTGGAGAGCTGGCGGCGCGGCGCGGCTGTTTCAGCGGGCGAAACGTCGGATACGCGCGGACCGAGAGAGAGATTTGACGACGGCGCTGTGGAGCCGGAGCACTTTGGTCCGTGCGGAGTTTGAAACGAAGCGCTCGGAGTCGCCCTGTGGGTCCGACTCCGAGCAGGGCTCGGTGGGGGTGGGGAGAGGGAAGTAGGCTGTGGTGCATGGCTGAACACGTACAGTGACTCCACGTTTAACACAAGAACAAAGAGCTTTAATAAACATGAACAAATACACATGGAGCCGCTGAGAGGATGGGCTGCTTTCGGATGAACGCGTGTAAGCCCCGCACGGTGGATGCAATATTATGTGATTTTCTTTTATCAGGTGTTCAAATCTAACGCCCTCGGACCAGTTGAAGTTTGTTCTTCGATGAAACAAAAAAAAGTTTTTAGAAATAAAAAGAATGATCAGACGCAGAGATGCTTCATGGTGGATGTGGTGGATGATGAATATATCATCGTTGGGGGGATTTGTTTTTTGTTCTTTATACGTTTGTTTGAATTGGTTTTCTGTTGCATTGTTTGCCTCCAGCAACAATGTTACTTTACAGACTGAGATAGTCCACTAATTGATCAGTCAATTATCCAGCAGCTACTTCACTATTCAACGAGAATCCCAGAAATCACTCATACCAGCTTCACAAATGTTAATATTTGCTTTGTTTTTCTTGTTTCGTGTCACACTTCACTTAATACTTGAGCACATTTTGACTGTTCATGGGACAAAATGAAACATTGAAATATGTACCGTGTTGGTACAAGTTGATGATCAAACTTAAAAATGTTGAAGAGCAGATATAGAGCACATCTTGACCTTATAAGTTTGTTACAACATTTTGTTGTCTGTTGCTAAAACATTATTCGCTTAATCAATAGGTCGACTCTAGAGACAATCATCCGGAAGCTATTTTACTAATTTAATAACTAAAATGTTGAGTGAAAATGCCAGAATTCACTGTAACCACCTTCTCAACTTTCTTTGTTTCCTGTCATGGTAAACTGAAATGAAAACATTTAGATATGTTCATATAAAATGTACACATTCCTATAACTTAAATAGGGGGAATGTAAAACACATTACAACTATTGTTTTTGTTCATTTTTAAAGCTAGAGACAACAATTAGCTTTTCTGTTGCTGTGTATATGCTTCCACCTGAAAAGTTAAGTTAGGGTGAACATGGTCACTTATTCATCTTTAATGCAAATATACAGATCTTCTTCACAGATGTTCATGTTTGCTGTTTGCTGTTAGAACGTGATGATTACTTTTAACTGTTTTTCAAATGTTTGACAGTTTCATATAGATTGTTTGATGAAGTTCTGGTGAACTGAGAACTAAAACAATTTTCACTTGCAACCCAAGAATAACCTCATTGTTCTTGTAGAACTTTTAAACTCATATCACTCTATAGAGTCCCATCAGGAATGTTTTATAGAATGACAGTAGACCTTTGTGGCAGGGGACCGCATTCATGGTGTGATTAACTTTACTTCAAAGCATCTTGATTTCAAAGTATCAGGCTCATAATATATTTCACCCCAGGGGCTTCCATTCAAATTCTTTTTAAATGTCATTTACAGGGAGAAGAAATGGGTGACTGTTGGAGACACGTCACTTCGCATCTACAAGTGGGTGCCAGTGACGGAGCCCAAATCAGATGATGTGAGTTCTGCCTCCTCAGTGACCATAAAACACACTTTTAACCTCATATTAACACACATACCACTAGTTTGACTCCTATTTCCACTAGCTTTTAAACTACGTATAGAGTTTCAAGGACAAATGTCTCGGGATATTGCATGATAATAAACAGAAGAACCAAAGCTAAACCGAGTGGAGCTGAAACAATTACTCAGTTAACTGATTGTTGAATAAATCTAAAAACTATTTTCATCTGATCAATTGATGAAGATATTTTCCAAGTAGAAATGCTGCTTCTCTTGGTTTGATATAAATGGAAATTGAATATATTTGATTTGCGAACTGCTGTCTTGATAATTTTGATTCTAGAAATGGAAACTGCATGGGAGTTATCACTGTTTTCCTGAGGTTTAATAGATGATACGATTATTTACAGTGAAACTAATCAATTCTGTCTAAAATCAAAGATAAGCAAAGATGTACATAATGATTCTCTGTAGTTATTAACACTTTCTTCAAGTTCCGCCATTTGAATTTTTGCTTGTATTTGCCTGATTGTATGTGAACTCAATTGGAATGGAGAATTAATGCATTTGAATGTTGTATTTGTTCTCTAATTTTAGAAGAACAAGAATAAAAAAAAGGGTAAAGATGAAAAATACGGCTCAGAGTTGACGACTCCAGAGAACAGCTCCTCTCCAGGCATGATGGACATGCATGGTAGGTACTGAAAGTCTCATATGAAAAGGCTGGATATTCTATATTCCTTTTCATGTCAACAAATCCCATGAAACGACCAAAACCAACATAGTGTGTGTCCTTTTCAACTTCTCTGCCTGTGGCTCTCACAGTGAAGCTAATTGGTTCCTACTGAGGGTCCTCATAAACAAGTCACAAATAAATATGACATTATTTAAGAACATGGTTTGAGCTTACATGCAACAGTTGGGCTGTACAGTTTTTAAAAAACATTACTCAAACAGAAGTAAAAAGTGCATTTGTCCGGGACTATTTTCCGAGGCGGATTAATCCATATTTGGCGCTCTAGTGAGTATGTAGGCCAGTAGGATGGTGTGTGTGGGACTGATTCTAAATTAACTACTGTGTGTGTGTGTGCGTGTGTGTTTTCATGGGGATGAAGATTATATAGGAGAACAGGGCTGATATAATAAAGTGTTTTACATCTTTTTTTCTTTCGTTTTTTAGTCATTTGTAGTCATGCAACTTTTATTAACATGTTCTATTGTTGGTGTTATCTGGCTGAGGGAATAAAAAAACCTTGTCTAAGTGTGTTTTGTGTCTAGGATGAATGTTGGACAATCTCAAAGTGAGACAAACTGAAATGACTCGTATCTTTCTGTCTTTACCAGACGACAACAGCAACCAGAGCTCGATCGCTGACTCATCCCCAGTGAAACAGGAGAACAGTTGTAGCACCAGCCCCACTCCAGAGCCCACTACCTTGTCTCACCGTGAGAACCGTGAGAACCGTGAGAACAGTGAGACCAAGACTGACCAGAGCCCGGACAGCAAGAGGGGTCAGTCACACACACTCACACACAGACGGTGTCTGAAATCACTCACTAATCACTATTTTGAAATTTGTTATACCTTGTAAAGTGGACTCACTGTTTACAACAATGCATCGTGAAAAGTCGTGCACAACTGATGCTCTCTAACTGAGCACATACCACATACCATCATGCATTATGCTCCTGGTGCAGCAGGAACAGCCTGACCAGTCCTACGAAGAGCAGCGCATCACAGAACAAACTGATGCAAACAAGATTGTTTCTCAACATGCTATTTCCCTTAAAGTATTTATGTAAAAAGAATATATTTATATATTTTTAAAAGATGTATTATGGGATTTTCCACTGGCCGACATTGTACGTCATAATCCTGCAACAATTACGTAATTGAGCCGAGTAGTGTACGAAAGCATTTTTTCTTTTGCCGGTAAGCTCACTACACAGAAATCCCTATATATCTGATTTTCTACCCCTGACGTTGTTTTAATTTCTTTTTTCAAGGTTGAAATGTTTCCATGAAATGTCTTTTCATGTTGTGTATTGAAGCAATATAAATTGTTCGAGTATGAGTTTATTTTGCTGACACATTTTAGAACTCGGAGCCAAATCTGTGTTCGATTGGCATTTGCAGATTTCAATGTGCGAACAAAAAAAGTTTCACCGCCTACTTTGACGAATCTGTGACTCGTACAATCAATGCAGTGCAGGACGAGCTCACCTCGATGCTATTTTTCCTGGGGAACGTAGATGAAGACAGAAATGAATGAATGCAACTTTGTACTGTATGTGATTGGTCTCTTTCTGTCTTTTGGGTTGAATACAGTCATATGTCTCAGCTGGTTTCATCCAATTACACTCCATCAGACTTTGCTCTGCACACCCACACAGTGTCTTCAAAAAACTCTGTCGAGTGTTGAGTTTTCCTCTGTGTGGGGGGGAAAAAAAAAAAAAAGATACGCGCTGTTGTTCTGATGTGTTGCTGTGTTACAATCTTCAGGGAAGACCGCCCCTTCATCAGAGACCTCAGAGAGAGCACAAAGTGCCAAGAGAGACAGCCTGTCCTCAGGGGAGAAGGACTCTTCAGACAGCAAAGCCACTCAGGTACAGACACCTCACCAAACTAAACAGATCAGTTTAGTAGTCACCACTACACTTAGTCAAAGTTTGCTGCCTCAAGCCATACAGTGAACGTTGAATGGTTATTTATAGTCACAGACTCAGTAGGACCTTGGTCTTCGTAGCACTTTTGTCACAGCTTCTTTACTTGAGTGTTTATCATGTTAAGTTGTTTAAAGTTTGCTAACCTTATGAGGTCTTTGTTTGGTCCAGATAAAAAGATTTTGAGCTACACTGTATGATTGAAACCTGGAGTCAAATCCTATTTATACGGCATCAGATCAGAGGTTATCTTTAATGTAGAGCAGGTCCAGAACAAACGTGAGAACCAGAAAATAAGTGAACTTCTCTTACAAATCAAATGAAGAACAATGAAATCAACACACAAATCACATCCAGCGAAACATTTTACAAAATCTGATGCACCTGTTATACCTCACCACTACACTTGCACAGTCCATAAACATTCTATCGATAACAAAATGGGATTATTGCTCAGAGATCTTCTGGTTGATGTAAAACTTGACATTGTCCTTGTTTCGTACTTTTGGAAAGTACTTAAAAATGTCTGTTTTTGTCGTAGGACCTAGAGGCGGACGCCCCACCCACCAAGAAGAGCAAACTGGAGTCCTCATCTCAGGACTTTGAGGAGAGTTAAACGTTTGGGGCTGAGTCATTCCTCCCCCTCCTCCCTCCCTCCCTCTCTCTGTACCTCCCTCCATTAACTCCTGATAATTTAGGGCTAATGGACACGTCGGCTCTCCTCCCTCTCCTTTTTCTCACCCCACCACCCTTTCAATACCAAAGGGAGAACGGACATCTCTCTTCCTCCCAGGCTCCTTTCCAACCTGACGGCTGCCCCCCCCCATCCTCCCTCCCTCCAGTTCGTCACCCTCGCCCTAATACTCCTCTGCCACAGAGGGAGAATGGATATTACCTCTATTCACTGGTCCCCTCCGTGCTTCCTTCCAGTTCTCCACACTTTTTCACTAATGCCAAGAGAAGCTCTGAACCCAGGCTGCAATCCCCTTCGTGACCAGGGGCAGCGCTGTCAGCCCAGTCCAGCCACCGCCAGGCCAGACCGCAGACCCTGACCTGCATCTGTGACTAAAAGAGTTAACACTGGGGATCTGAGATCCGGACGAGGTTGATCCCGGACGCTGCTCTGAGGCCGCTTTTTAAATGTTTCACTGCTAAATGGTTTAGCTCAGGACAACTCAAGAGGCTAACCAGGTCTCAGATCAGCGGCTGGGGGGTGACCACGTCATGTCAGTCCTCTCGATTCGCCTCCTGTTAGGTTAATGTTCTATATTTGTTTAGGAAACGTTTCGGGGTTTTTTTCTCAGGAGGGTCAATGCACTGTTATGGTATGTCACAATCGATCACAGATAGATTTGCTGCTGTAGTGGATGTCTTTTTTTTCTCTATCCATGAAAAGTTCTCCATTCACGTGTTCATTTTGTTTCTTAAAAAAAAGAAGTTAGTTTGTGGTAGGCAGAGGAGGAAGACCACGGTACCGGCTAAGATACAAACTCTTGAATAAGTAGTGACAGGCATAGGTAGCGTAGGTCCCGAAGGTGTGTGCCTTGAGTTGCTACCATGAAATATGTTTTAGGTCAAACAGGTTTTGAATTACAATCTTGGTGCCATGTTTTTCGTTTTATGCCTTATAATCATCACTAATCCGCTGTATCCAATATTTATAGTCAACTACAACAGTTTGATTTAATTTAAAGGAATAGTTTGGCATTTCGGGAAACGTTTGTTTTCTTTGCCCAGAGGAAAACAAGACTGATGCTCAAGCGACACCTGGAGGTGGTTTGCTTAGCTTAAGTTAGCATAGCATAAAGACTGGAAAGGGCTGGAAAATCGAGTCCAGTGAAAACAGTCCTCTGACGTCTCTCATTCTCAAGTCGACACACAAAAGTAAATGAATGACAAGTTTTCTAACGAGAAGTAGGTTTTTATATGTGGCGACTTCCTGAGGAAAACTTTGTTTTTGTGTCTTTGTACAGATTGATGGTGGATTTTGTTGCCTTCAGACAGAGCGGTGAACTGTTCTTCTGTTTCCAGTCGTTACGCTAAGATAACTCTGTTCGACATTCACCCCATTCTTATCATATTCCACAATATGTTTGAACAGTTTCTTCAGAGGCGCTTGAGACCGGAACTTGAACACTAACCAGACGTTAACGTAGTTTTCTTTCTGCTGAACAAAAACCTGGTGAGTCAGATTTCCTGGTCACTGGTCTGTGTTTACTTCAGGTGACACGTTGTAGTTTTTTTCCTTCCTCGAAAAGTAGAAACAGACCAGCGTCTCAAACCGGTTTTCTCGTCTGCTCCGCCATCACGACTTGCATTTACCCACGTTGTCTTCTGTACATGTTCTGTGTATCTCTACTTATCTACGTCCCACAAATGTTCTGTAGCTCCCGACACAAGGCTCCAGTCTTTTAGCTCCGACATTGGTTCTTCTCCTCCTTCAAGGTGCTGTCTGTCGGCTGAATCCATACACGCGTGGCATCAAGCTCTTGGTTTTGTGCAGACTTGAACTTTATTGTACGGATTCAGACCTATGACCTCTAATGTACAACCTCACACATGTAAAGATGTGCTTGGATTAATCAATATTTACTCGTGAATATGGATTGAGATCAATCGAATCACCGACTTCATAAACATAATATTTAGAGGTGGAACGTGACACAGAATGACTCGGTCAGATTTCAGCAAATCAGCGTTCACATGGATGGAGAGAAAAGAAAACAGTCTCAGTTAAGAGGATGGATTAGCATATACCTCATTCCCAGTCCAGCAGCGCTGGAACTTAAAATGCTATTGTATTGACATTAACAGTTATAAACAGCATTATGTACACTCAGTTTAAGGAAAAAAAAATCTCACTCATGTTGTAGCTCTCACCTGATGGAGCCGATAGATTATAGTTTGCTCATAACTGTGCGTAAGGAAAAAAAAAAAAGCTGTGAGATATAAAATCTTGTATGTTTTTTTTTCATGGGACCATTTTGTTTCACGTTAGATCTTGTACAGATTTATGGTTTGGTTTGACTTATTTATTCCATCAGTAGTGCTTGGTTTTTATCATGTCCAATGGTTTTGTTTTCTTAATAAAATTCACAAAAGTTGATAGTGTTTTCTTGACTGTTAGAAAATCTTGACTTTTTCCACATGCAGAACACTTCTGACCAGGTTAAGATTTAAAACCACTGTACTGTAAATCTGGACTAGATTATCCCAGAGACTCATGAAACCTTTATTCTCTTTTAGGCAATGTGTGAAAAAAGGGACTTTCCACATTTGCAGCCAAACTTTGTGCTAAAAATAAACCACCAAATTGAGCTGCATAAACTTTCTGATCCAGTGATGATGTATCTCAAACCTGTGTTTTCAAGAGTCTTATGCGTCTCTGGTAAAATCGAGTCCGTATTTAAACAGTCCAAGTACAGTGGTTTTGTCTAGACATGACAACCTCTTCTGCATTTCATACATTTTGACAGTGGTTTCCGACACCATCCCTGTGTGTGTATTACTCTTTCACAACAGTTAGAGGTGCAAAAAATCAATCCCCCAGCCCTGTCAGATAGATTTCCGCAACCTATCTCTTAACTGCTGGGAAGCTGACTGCAGCGTCGTCTTGGCGCCTCAGCCTCTGGTTTAAATCCTGATTGTCTCATCGTGTCGTCTTTAATGCTGGACTCATTGACAAAAACCCAGGCTCTCCTTAGCCACTCTTATGTAAAAGTAACAACTCTCTGCAGCTCATGAAAAATAGAGGAGGCTCTTTGTGCTGCCCGGGCCTCTCAGGAGTAAATGGATGTGGGAATGAGATTGCAATAAGCAGCGGAGCAGCCAATCTACATGGTCCTGTTAGAGAGTGGGTTTTAATGGCTGTGTCTGTAGAGTGTTACACAAAAACCCCAAGTTCATGATGGAGGGAACAAACACCAACACAGCGGCGTTGTGTTCTTAGTATTTCTATTGGACTGTTCAGGAGTACATATAAAACATGACATTTTACACCACGCCAACATCAGTTAAATGGTCTGAACATTTGGAAACCATTTATAGATGGTGCCTGAAATTGTTACATATATAAAACATTACACTAATAATTAGACATATCACTTACAAAGTACATAGTGTTTTTTTTAAGTCTATACAAACGGGCTTGGTTTTTCCCCTGGAGTGGAAACCTCCTTGTACAACGTCAATCTTATCAACAGGGCAGAAAAATAAAATGTCGTACACATAAAAGCTATCTTTTGTTCCATGGCACTGTGTACACATTTATCAGAAGGAAGCTTCTGACTGGTATTTACAAAGACAAGTGTCAATGGTTAGTCACGTGTTATACACTGTTACACTGGAAGATTCAATATGATCCAAAATTGTGCTTAAGAACGAGATACGTCAAAATGCATGTTTTTATACTGGGTACATTTAAAGGAATAGTTTGACATTTAAGGGAATACGCCTATTCGCTAACTGGCACATGGGGAAATTGTCTGTTGGTAAGAAGAGTGCTCATCTGAGTTAGATCTAGAGCTTTGTTGGACTGAATATGGTCATTTAAAAACACAATGCAACTTGACAGACCGGTTCAAGTATGTTATGGTTGGAGCGGCTTATTTAAAACAGAAACTATACATGGAACAAGTCCAGGCTGTAGCTGTTTGCCCTGTTTCCAGTTTCTCAACTAACCTGTTATAGCTTTGCATGTATCATATGAAAGTGGAGTCCAACTTTTCATGCAACTTGTAAAATTCTTTAATGTAAAAGCGAAGAAGAGAATTTCCCCAAAATGTCAAACTGTAGCTTTAAAAAAGGGGCAGTATGAAATGGGACTGAATTATCTGAACAGACTTTTACGAAAAAATAACTTTTCAATAACGTTAGAATCGGAACATTAAAGCGCCGTATGTCTCTGCTGAATCTTTAAAGTGGAAAGTGCAAATCTAAGCGAGTCGATGCTGCTATAGTTTCATGTGGGTGAGTTCCTGTAACATGCGGCAGACACCCACCTACACTACAGTAGTCCTAGTACAGACTATATACACTTTCAATCAGTGCTAGCTTATTTCCCTGTAGGAATATCACTGGTTAGTGAAAGATTAGACAATAAATAACAAAACGTATCATCAATAGCTACAACAGATCCTCAGCAACTTTCTGTGACATTACTGAGGAATATTACCGTATATGCCGTCCTATTGAAAGGTAAATACACAACAATGTTAAAATAGAAAGTTCACTCCTGACGTTAGCAACAAAAGCTGACTAAAATTAAAAATAATCTCACCACAAGGTCAATTAAGTAGTTGTTCTGGAGCTTTCAGTCGAGTTGCCTAGCTGTCATGGAATTCTCAAATCTCAACTTTAAAGCAAACAAGAGCTGAGAAGAGTCCTACAAGTGATCTCTGCAATTTCATGACAACCATAGGAACTTCTTCTACTGACGTGTGGGATATGTGAAAGCTCCAGGGCGCCAGTTAAATGGACCGAACGTTGTGAGCCACTCCATCTAAGAAAAGTAAGCAAGTAAAAACATCAACCTGTCCTTCATGTGTAAAATCTACTGGGTCGCTCTTTAACTCAACATCCACCAGCCAGTCTTCATCGATAGGTGGCGCTAACACGCCACACATGGTGCAAACTGTTTCACTTACGTGCAATCTCGGGAATAAACTTCAAGAGAGAGTTGAAAGCTCGGGAAAGGACTAGTTACCATGGAAACTAGGATTCCCAAGGTCAAGAAGGAACGGTTCACCACGTGTTCACACTTAAGACGGAGCACTAGGGCCACTATAAGTTTGAATATTTAGAGAATAAAGTAAAGTGATGTAGAGAATCAAGTCATAACGATTTGAGAGTTAAGTTGTAAAATCTGAAAAAAAGCTGAAAATGTGTGAAATTGGGATATTTAGAGAGACAACAGTAAAAAAAAAAATAATAGAGAATACTGTCAAAATATATCAAGGCTATTGTCTTAATACGCTGTGCTTTTATGAGAAGATTAGAGTGATACCATAATATCTCAAAAGTAATGTTGTAGTAATTTTAAATATTCTAATATTGTAATATCATTAGATTCAAATCACAATATTTCAAAATGTTTTAATTAAGTTAAAGTAAACAAAAAATAATCATAAAGTTGTTAAGTTTCATAATACACGATGTACATTCTTCAAAATAAAACATTTTGCTTAAATATTAAAAGGTTTCTCAAACTCAAAATATTCTCTTTTTCTCATAAAACCACCTTTTCTTTAAATCTTTGTTTCAGTTTTTCTTTCCTCGACTGCATTACACACGTTTTTTTGTGTGAGTTCTGCAAAGTTAAAAAGTCTCTCACCTCGTCATTAGTGCGGCCGATACTTCCGCATCATCGCGACGTCACATGACATCACAGGTCTAATTAATGCCAAGCAGCAAATCTGGCACGTCCCTTAATAAAGGCTGGTTCAGCGAGAGCAGAGGCTGACATCTCCTGTATGAGCTGGAAGCAGTTAACCAATCACAACAGAGCATGTAAACCTTTTCAAGCAATGATACTTGAATACTACAATAACAACAATTCAATTGATGAACCTGAATATGAGCAGTATGTCTCCTTTAGAAGTGGCCCTAACACTCTGATGTAAGTTTCTATTAACTGACAAAATGTCTTTGTTAAATGTTATTAAGCAGTAAAAAATGTGGCAGTATCTCTGTATCAGTATCTGACTGGTTTACACCCAAACAGATTGAGGAATGTGATACAGAGGACAGGAATGTAAAGTTTGGGAAATGTCAAGTCTCATTTTCCCTTCAGTTTTAACTGTGCTTCACTCGGTTGCGTCACATTTTTACTAATAAAGCCCAAAACACATTGAATGTGAACACTGACGCTCATTTTTGAAAACAACCTTGACTCCAAAACGACACGTTAAAAACAACAAGTGCAGAGGACGGACGGATTCCTTTTGTTCTAAACATCAATATTGCACCAAAGCAGCATATTTGGACGAACATTCTGCATTACAGAACCGTTACTCCTCTGAGAAAGAGCTGCGGGGTAAAGGATTTGGGTCAAAACAGTGGCTACCAGTGATATGCTTAAATACAGTATAAAAATACAATATGGGAGAATCTGCAGGCATGTTGGGCTGGATTGAGGGAAATGTAGCAGGAGAGTAAGAGGTGAGATGTGCATAAAAGTGAGACCAAAGAGGAAAGGGAAGGAATTAAAATGCGGGGAGAGTTGTCGGAGGCTCTAGAAGGTCTGGTCATCGTTGCAGGACTCTGTGGTGTGTCCGAAGGCCTCACAGATGTCACAGTAGGGCCTTTCGTTGGCTGGGTTACCGTGGTAGGTGGTGTGAGGTACAGAGTCGGGGCTCTGGGCCTGAGTGGGACAGTCCTCTGTGTCGTGGAGGTCAAAGCAGTCGCAGATGTCGCAGAACAGGCGGGGGGTCGCCTTCTTTTCCCGCTTTGATATGGCTTCATCAAAACTAGGTGGCAAAGAGAAAATATAATATTGTAATCCTCAACTGGGACTGAAATGAAATATTAGTCTTAACCTGTGGGAGGTGCTACTCTGGATGTGTTCTGGTCTGTGCAGGACTCATTCTTCTATTTTCTCATTGCAATGGTCTAAGACATTATGCAAAGCTTTTCAGGATTCATATAAAACTCTTTTGTCACAGATGTGGTTCATGTGGCTGTTTTTTTTCCTTTCTTCAACCCAGAAAATATAACCCACATTTCCATCATGTCTGTGCGTCTCTATTTGATTTTGAGGTTGATTGATTTGTCTCTTACACTCACTTTGACTTTTTGGTTGTCCATTTTTAATCTTTATCTCTCTTCACCTGGTATTCACATGGATTCTGTGTGAGCCGATCACAAGTGGACAGCTCAGAGTTCAGGCGTAAAGGCATCAAAGACCACATTGGGAGGTGGTCTGAGATGCATTTCTTTAGCTGTGGTGGTCGGCTGTGGCTGAGGGGGTAGAGCGGTAGTCCTCAAACCAGAAGATCGGCAGCTCGACTCCCTGCCCATGCCGAGGTGAACCAGGGAAAGATTGAACCCTGAATGGTTCCTCATAGATGTTGAACACAATAAGTTGAAATTGCTTTGGATAAAAGCGTCAGCTAAATGACATATAATGTAATGAGCTGTATGAATGCAAATGTGTTTTGGGCCACGAATGAAGGACAGAAGCTTCTTACACACTGATTCATCTGTGGCCACCACACTGATCAACTCTTACCACCATACACTGATTTTCTATTGAATTATTTTATTTTATTGATTTGATTCACTCAGCTTTTCCTTGCCCCGCTCCCTGTCTCTCACAACACAATGTGGTGTGTGAACAGAAATAACACTGGTCTATGTATCGACTGGTGTGGATTTCATTTTTTCTCCTTTTTTCACTCATGTGTCCTGGATTTCATTTGTTAAACATTTGTTTATGTTGCGTAACTTTGCTTGTGTCCCTTCCCCTTGATATATATGTGTATGTATGAGTGACTGCATGTGTTTGTTGACTCAGATTTGGGTTGGGGGACAGGTATGGAGTTTTCTTTTGTGTGTGGTTTGTCCAAGATTAACCATTAGAACCAATATATAAAAAAATAAAGAAATGATGTATGTGGGATGTTAATACCAGGTCCGAAAAGGTCCTGAGAAAACTTTAGAATACAGCTGCACCTATTTTCCTTATTGTCTTAATCTTGTAGTTTTGTGTGGCCAAGAATTCAAAAATCAAATGTATTAAATTTACAATAAAATTAAACAAATACAAGCAGCTAATAATCAATGTATATTTGTATATTTCTTACCCATCAGTCCCGTCGTTGCCATTGAACTCAGCCAGAGCGAGCTTCTTCAGTTTGATCTTCAGCTCCTCGTTCTTCCGCTGCAGGTCCACGATCACACTGTTCAGGAAGTTGATCTGACGGAGACATTTAGGACACAGGTCACCTTCATATAGGCACAGAGGACAACTGAGAACCCTGCACATGCACATGGACATGGGAAGCATCATGACAGTCTCACCTGTCCCTCGGCGAACTCCTTCTCTTCTCTCAGCTGCTCGAGAGCCGCATCACCTGCAGAAACACACCATGAATCAGTAAACAGGTGGGAAACGAGAAGTGTCTCCTCCCCAGCCCAGAGCATTAATGCTCCAATCGTTGTCTCCTTACTCGATAGTGGCGCCTCCCTGTCTTCTCCCTCGGAGGTCTGCGTTCCCATGAGCCTTTGCTCTAGACTGCAAACACGACCCTGCAGCTGAGCTTTGTCTCGCTCCAACGTCTCAACGGCCGACTGCAGGGTCTTTGCCATGGCGTTTTCTCCTCGAAGAACTGCGATCTGCAGCGACAGAGCAAACAGATAAATAACTCATGCAGCTCAATGGAGACTGTCCAAGAAATGAGAAGACAGGGTGAAAGTCATGAGTGAGCACCTCAGTCCTCAGAGTTTCCAGTTCCCGATCTTTGTCTGAGGTTAAGGCTCCAGTTGACTTCTGGAATTTTACTTCCTCCTCCAGTTCCCGATTAGAGATGGTTTCTCTGTGGAAAAAAAAGCCAGAATTAGAGAGAGTCGTCAGACTGCAGCAAACTCAAACCTGAGGACAGCTCTATTCAAAAACAGCTGTGAAGTAATGAGTAACACTTCTACTACAACACACGAGAGAAAGTCTTCACCATTTTATCTCTGTCAACTCTCTAATTTCAACTTTGTCTCTAATGCCTGTGCTAATGTGAGTGTTGATCCTGATGCGGGGGCGTTATTAATATTCCACCTGCTCAATCTGCTCTAAAACACTGTAGTGACACCAATACAGATGACTGGCATGTAAACGACGCACATCCAGACAGAAAAGTCCCTATTACACATGTGAAACACTGAACAATAATAGTCATACTAGAGTTGGATGAATTCATTAAAACACAATAATGATAACATGGAGAAATATCTTAAGTTGCTTTAAAAATGTAAAAGAAAATATATCATCTAATCGATGAAACTATATATATCGATGTCAGGCTCACTTTGGCTCAACTCCTGTTGTTTGTAATGTGCTATATAAATATATGTGACTTGATTTGACACTATAAAATCACTGAACCCTGCTAACATGGACATACGGGGGCTTCTGCTCTGATATTCGTTGTTGATAGCATTTCACAACTACAAACTGTTTTAGTTCTCGTTTGTAGTCTTTGTGACTATAACACATCTCTCATCGTCTACAACACTTCTGGCAAAATCAATAAGAGACTTCACATTTAGGCTTGCTATGTTGGCACACACTGAACTGGGATTGATTTAATTAGACACTGAATAAAATGGGACACTAAGTCTGTGTAGTTTGTTTTTTCAAGCTGATAAAAACAATGTTCTACTTTCTTTTCCTATTCAAGAGAAATAAAACAAATGAGCAGATACAAAACACACAACAAACTAAGGATTTAATACAAATTCACATCCCAGAATCTCCTTTTTATGTGTTGAGAACTGCCTCCAGAATCAATTACCACAGCTCAACACAACAACTGGCACAACATCTCCATGACATGAGACTGGATGAGCCGCACATCGTTCCACTGCATCACATCTCCTGTCTTTTTTTTCACGTTCACCTGAGAACACACCATCTCTCTCAACGTCTACTCTTTCTGCTTTCATTGCACAACACCTCCTCACTTCCCTCTGGTCAAAACCACAGAGCTGTCAGCTTCTCTTCACATCCCGCTGCTGCTCCCATCTTATACCAAATGCACATCTTTCTTCCATTACTGTCATCTGTCCTCTGCTGTCTGCCATCCTTCGCTTTATTTTACGCTCACTCTCAACTTCACTCGCTGCTCTGTAGAAGTGGTGACGTGTTTTAAACTGAGATTTTCACAGCTTCCTTTGTTCTTAGACTTAGAAAGAGCTAAAATAAGGCCAAACAACACAATGAAAAGATGTACAAACTAAAACCACATCTTCAAACTGTCCCTTGAAATGTCCTATCAGATGTCTGCTATTGTTCAAACTAAGAAAACTGTTAATCTTATGCAAATTTAGAAAACTACATTTAATCTACATCGGTCACTGAAGGGTTGGTTCCTGATAGACAGATCCACTTCAGATCTGGAAAATACCCGGATACGTGAAGCTCTGACACCAATGACATGGAGCTAATGTTAGCAGCTTCTTATTTACAGCCAACACCAGATACAATTAATAGGAAAATTAATAAGAATAATAGGATTATATTAGTCGTAGGTAATAAATGTTAATACTTCCACTGAAACGTTATTGTCTTGTTTCTTGTGCTCTCCAAGACGCTGACTGGATTGTGTAAGTGAAAAGACACATCCCTGTTTTTGTGGTTCAACACAGTGGAAACCATGGATACAATACATCCAGGGTGGAGACTCTTCTCAAGAGAGTGTATTAGCTAATATTTTGAGCTCATTACATCACCATGGTGAAGGAGCTTGAGTATTTGGATCAACTAGTAAAATAGTGTAAAAATATGTCATAACAACTGATTTCGATCAGTGATCAACACTTCAGATCTTTTGCGTCTCGGTTTATTTTCTGCTTCGAGCCACTTGTCGTCCAGTGACAGATGATAACAGACCTGAAGTGAACGTTTAAGTTATAGTTTTTACAGCTTTAGTTATTTATTAATGATGGAAGCTAAACCTAATGAGATATGGTTCAATAAAATGCTTTCAAGATCCCAATCCTATATTTATAAATAATCTACAACAGTGGGTTGGTTTATCTGAAACCGCCATACATGGTTTTTGTCATATTTATTGTTTTTTTAATTTATTTTGGTTGGTGATAGTATTTTTTCCATCTCTAGCCCCTTTAATATGTGGAGTAACCCTGGGTTAAATTCTGCAACCACTTTTTTTGTATTTCTTAAGTTTTGATTTAATAAAAACTGAAATATCTAGAGCATTTTTTTGACATTTTGGAAAATATGCAATCTCACTTCCCTGATAAGATTCAAATAAAAAGATCATCACCACTCTAATATCTGTTCATTGGAGATGAAGTTATAGCCAGAAGTTACTGAAGCTTGGCAGAAAGATTGTAACACAGCTTACCTGGCTCTGTTCCAACTGTTCCAATCTGTTTCAAATATCCAACTACCAGCACCTCTAATATTCACTAAGACATCACATCTTATTATTGTAGTAATGCAACAATTATTGACACAAAACTAATTGACAAATATTCAGATAATTTCAAGTCACTTTTAAGAAATCTAAATGAGCTGGTTTCAAGCTGAGTATTTGCTGCTTTGATAAAACTGTCAGCAGATTAATCCATGAATAATAAAATAGAAATAAGAAATAATAACAGCAATAATAAACAGCTGCAGGTCTATATATTTTCTATGCTATTCAACTAGATAAACACAAAACAGGCTTTAAATCTACATAAAGCTGTGTTCAAGTGTTATTTAATGGAATTAAAATCAAGCTTTCACACTGAAAGTTCATTCTATAGAACTTTCATTGTTACATGATTAATGTGAGGGATTTAACGATTACTATCAACAATCAATCGTTTAAAACGATTATATTTAAATAACACCAATTTCTATTTTTTACAACTATAACCAGGAAATGACGAAAAGTGGCTCCATTAAAGTCAGAGTACATCAGTGTAAGTGACTTTACTGAAATAAAAATAAGATCGCATTACCTGGTCTTCATGTCCGGTTGTTGATTGTTGCGATCGTCGTTGTGCTGAGAGGCAAACAAACACAAATATAGAAGCATTAAACTCGAGGCTTAACCCGTCTGCGCTTTAGGAGTTCAGCCACAGCAGGAAGTCTATCCTCACGATGCCAAAACCTATTAATCAAATCACCGTGTCTGGTTCAACAAACACTTACTGCAGGATGAAGGTAATAGTTTCTATAATGTGAAAGTGGGAAGGGTCATTACCTCGTCGAGAGACTTCTGGGAGGCCAGCTTCAGCTCCTCACTGAGAGGGAAGACAGAGAAAGGAGAGGTGACTCACTTTTTAAGTCCTTTTAGTGCTGCACTAAAGGTTTCTATATTATCTGTGTCACCGTCACTACAGTATATGCTTAAATCTAAGCCTGCCAGATGTTAAATGGGTTCACATCTGTTAAGCATGCACACAAAGATAACTTGAGTTGTACAGTCACTGTTGTATGATCCAAATATGCATGTCAGTAGTAAGGTGCAAAAGAGGTCAGTGCTGAAGATCATGCATCCAATCTCCCAAGTGTTCCAAAAAATAATAATTTAACCCACTGAAGTCTCTCCGGTCATCCATAAAACAAATAGAATAGAATACCGTAGTACATTGAAATGTCCTAATTGTCATAGTACAACAAATTTAGCTGTGTACCCCCAAAACATCCTCTTATTTTGGTTTAAAAGACATATATGAGTGTGTGCAATTGGTGTGGCTTGATTGCGGTGTCAGGTGATAACTGTATCTATCTAAAAAATTACAGCAAACCAAGGAAACTGTACCAGTCTAACTCTTTGATTTATTTCATATAAACTACATTTTTATTCTAAACCCAGCTGCATGTCGGTCAAAGGCAAAGTCAGTTTGAACTACAAGCATCTTGAGTTGATTCGCTGCAATCTACTGTAAAGATTTATAATGATCTACAGAGTAATCTTTCAAAAAGCCATCTGTTGCTGTATCTCTGCTGCTTATGTCGACTACTACACTCTCTCTTTTACACATCTTATAGGATTTGATGACTGTAAAGCCCACAGTGGTTTATATTCTCCTCAGCACTAAGATATAATATGCAAACAACCCCGAGTGAAAAACTCAATCAGGATATTAAAAAGCTGATAATCTAATCTGTGCATATGATCAAAGTCACACTTATAAGTCTGGTTTATTTTTGGATGGTGGAACCAAATGATTTGCTGGAGAAATTGAGTTTAGCTCCATGTGGGTCATTCATAGGATTTGTGTCCAATGAGGAACTGTGGAGCTCTGCGTGACGAATATCCCAGTCTGAGCCTCATCTGGGTGAAATATTTAGCTGCCTGATGTATAATGACATGGAATGTTTTATAAAGAGTGTTGAAATGAAACGTCACTGCTCTCCCAGACTCAACCGATACATAGGTCCACAAAACATAGCAAGACAAGTGCTCTATTGCAACAGACGAACCACAGATTCACACAGAGAAGGAACCAGGTAGGATTCAGCTTTTCCACTTTCAGATGTCACGCTGTTTCATACAAAATAACAAAATGTAACACCGTTTATTACTGCAGGTTAATACTCCATGTTATGCAAAGAAGCAGAAGAGAAAGATTGTCTTCATTGTCTTTCTGCACCAATACACATGAATACACCTAAACAAAATTTTAAAGCTGCATTATTTCATTGTTTTGGCAGCAAGATTGACATATCATAATGTGTTAACTAGTGTATTGCATTGCATTCACCTAAGAAGCTTTTTTAAATTAATTAGATTATAACCTTGGAATTCTGAGAAAAGGTTTATCCTATCTCCCACCATATCCCGCCTGTGTGGGTTGATCCTGTTTTATTCTGGTTTGGGTTTGAGACATTGGTGCTTGTGTCTTTCAGTAATATGGACGCCATTGTTATTTGTCTGCTTTGTGCAGGCACCTCAGTACTTGTTCAGACGGAACGTATAAGGATTATGAGTTCTCATTCATTCAGAAAAACAGAGCAAATTTTTTTTTTTCCAAAGCGATTGCAAAATACTTCTGCAACATACTTTCTGACTTACTGAACCTTTCTGTGCCACTCAAGGTTTCTGCTGAAGCCATGTAAAAAGCCATTTAAATACATCTCACAGTCATAAAGTTACATTTTTTAATGTATGTGTGAATGCATTATGTATTTTTAACAGTTATTGGACAACAATGGAGCTTCATAGGAAAATGATACATGAGCAGAAAATATTTGCG
Source organism: Paralichthys olivaceus (assembly GCF_024713975.1). NCBI lineage: Eukaryota > Metazoa > Chordata > Actinopteri > Pleuronectiformes > Paralichthyidae > Paralichthys > Paralichthys olivaceus. Next base: position 3,651,333 of record NC_091110.1, read on the forward strand.
ATATCAAACCACAAACTGAAAGCTAATGTTTCCTTCTTTAAACAAAGGGTTTCATTGGCTTCCATAGACAAACCCATCAAGATTTGAGATGGAGTAACACAAACAGGGTGTCAAATTCTGTGCTGCGGTGGATACAGCTGCTCTTTCAGATGCCACAAAAGCCTCATTGATTCCACACAAACAAACACATTAGGAAAAACACACACAAACAAACACACACACACACTCTGATGTCACTGAAAGAGAAGTGGCCATGTTAGAGCCAGGCGGTCCTAGGAGGAGACGCAGCAATTACATAACAGCAACAGACTGAGGAAGGATGTGCCTCGGCAAGGATGGAGGAATGCAGTGTTGGTGCAGGACACGATGGAGGTGGAGGTTGGGAAAGAGAACCCAGCCATTGTGGTGATTCACATGACTCCTCAGTGTACAGACATGTGCTTTTTAATTATTAAGGCAGGATAAAGCAGACAAAGGTGGATGAAGCTGGTTTTGTTTCAACTAAACACATTTTTTCTTCGACTCCATCTGCTGCTACAGGAAGCTGTAATTGATGACTATAATTCAGCCAGTTACATCCAGCTGGAGCTCTGATGTCACAGCTTGGGACTCTTATGACTCAGGGGAGGTGTGGCAGGATGACGTTGAGACTCAAAAACGCATGCATGGAAACACACCACATACACACACACACACACACACACGTGCACACACACACAACATACATACACAAGGTCTATAAATAGACCTCCACATGAGACTGGAGATCCACCACAAACACAACAAAGTAAAAACATGCTTGTAAAAGATGGATTTTTTTTGACTGTGCATCAAAAACCTCATGCTTCAGCAGAACAATCACTCTGAGATCTGCTACTAATTCATATTTTCTACAATTATTTTCAAGCAAATACTGTGAAAGCAATATTTCATAATCTGTTTATCTATTGCTCTCTCAATTCATGAGTTCTTAAAGGATGAAGGGGTTTTCATGGTTTCAGTCTGAGTTTTCTGATACTGTGGAACATTAAGTATTAAGTTCCCATGGAATCTGTTTGCTATGGGTTACAACATGAGCTTATTTATTTTTGCCTGCATTTGTTTACATTTTGGGAAAGTAATTACATTAAAATGATCCTAAAAAAGCTATTAGCAGCTCTATATTACTACATGTCTATGAATGTATAGACAACTATCACTGAGGAAAACTTAAAAAAACCTAATGATTGTTAGGCAAGCCTTTTTTTTCTTATTATATCTATGCTATGGATGTTTATTCATTTTTCAAAGATAATGAAAGCATAAAACACACTGAATCTAAAAGAAATGTTATGGTTCTGTGTAGTTGTGATACAGGGAAGGTGTATGAATATTAACACAAAATAAACAATGTGTTTTAAAAGTGTTTTTTTCTCATTTGTTTTCATTGATTTACATATAAAACAGTTATGTAATCCATTGCAGTGAACAACTATCTATCTGTCTATCTATCTATCTCTCAGTCCATACAGAGACAGATGGAAACCACGTGCATTTGAAAGGATCTTGGCATTTTCAGTCAAGACTTTAGAAATGTTTATATAAAAGCCATAAACACCCAAGGAGGTGGGAAGTTTCCTGACTATTGTTCTCCACTCCAATATCATGTCCACAATCTCAAAATAGAAGGCTGCAGCTCATTATGGGATTTACACAATGGTTTATAGTTGGAAATGTGTTTCCAGAGAGTTGGAGATGAAGCCACCTTAATACCACACTTGGCATTTCAGTGGTCGACCATTAAAGACACTGTTTACATGTTTGTATTGACTATATGTAATTAAATCAAGCCACATTTGCACACAGTCCTTTCTCTGTATAGGTTTACAGTGGAGCTTGGAAATGCAAACTGGATTTTTTTTAATCACCAAATTTTACCACACCACTCTAATGAACTGGCTGGCTGCAACCGTTATTGGATACACGAGCCAGGAAAAAGAAGCATCAATTATCCTGTCTACTTACATTTCCTTGCAGAGGACTCCCATACGCTGGTTTTCTGAGCTGCTGCGCTCCTTCGACAGACTGAGCTCCTCCTGGTATTTGGAGTTCTGCTGTTTCAAAGCCTCAAGCTGCAGAGGAACAGACATATGGATGAAATGTAAGAGGGTCTGAAAGATATCCCTCGAGTAAAGACAACAAAGGACATCACAGGAAGTAGAATTCTTCTCTTTTGCTCATCTTAATATTATATGTATTCAATAACTTATAGACAAAATAGCACTGGATGTCTATGACACTGAAGAAAACTTAAAAATGTGAAAATTCTGAAGCAAGTTCTTAAACATCAACATTTTGATTACATCTAAACATTACTTATCAACCGTTATTCACAATTCATTACAGATAATGGTACCCTCGAGAAGTGTAACTGAATGATGTCAACATATGTTTAATGTCTGTGTTCAGACTTGATTAAACAAAGAGAGTGATTTTTGGCTAAAAGTCACCTCACACAGTATCTTTGCCTCCCCGTTAACTCTTTTGTGTTTGCCTCACAGTGATTAATAAATCGACGACCATGAACCCCGTCCCCAGTTGAAGTCGAAACAAATAATTTCAGCTCTACTTCACCCCACAAACATGTGTTCAACATCACATTTATAAAATCATCATAAAACTTCCAAAGAAAAACTGCTGATAGATAAGATCCGTTCTGGACCATTAACCATAATGACAGGGAGTTCATAAAGTACATGATGCCTCAATATTCCTGATGAGTCAGCGGACAGTATGGGTTAAATCCACGTGAAGCTAAAAATAAAAGCCTTAGAGGCATCAGTTCAACCTCACCTGACGCCAAGTTTCTTTTCTTATCTGACTCAGACGTCTGGGACTCCAAAAACATCAAAAACTCATCGTCTGACTTCAAACTGCTTCTCAGACACGTGCAGCTCTGTGATACCAGTGGCTCTAACATGGCAGCAGTCAATAATTAATTAACAAGTATGACTTTGAAATCAATGCTTTTGCTGCAACTGGCATCAGAACCTCTTGTTTAATGTCTCACACTGTGAGCCGTCTGCTGCGTGTTTGTGTTCACACATTGTTAAGTGCGTTGTCAGCTGTGTTTTGGAAGCCTCGCACGTGAGTTTCTGACTTTGTGACGCTTCAATATTCATCCACACCCCCAATGTGAGATCTAGACTATAGAGAGTGCTGAAATACACACATGAGCGAGTGTTACTACACACAAACACACAGGACCACCTGCACGGATTATCTGATGCATGCTGAAATATACAGAGAAAACATAGGCAAATAAACACAAACATGCGGAATGTGCACAGCTTCAATGCTGGAAGAGAATCATAGGCTATAATAAGAAATCTGACTTGAACACCAAAGTGAATAAGAATTTAAAATAGTTAATTACATCAAGTGGAACAGGAGAACAGTTTATCACAATGCAACTGAAACGCTCTTATATGGGCTGACAGTTCAGTTTGAATCCCGTGCTGGAAACTGGCAATCCTACCTGATAGTGAGGCGAGTAGATATTACTGGAGTAACCTTGATGCAGAGCAGCTATGTCCATACCTACACACAGATCACCACTGTTGGATGTCAACTTGATGTCCACCTGCTAAACACAGCAGCGTTGTTACTACACCTCCGCTCTCCCTCTTTAGTCTACACTATAACATGCACAGACTAACACAAGCTGGGCATCAATAAAACATCAGCTCTCATCCCCCGCCGCGCACAACCGCGAGAGGCAAATAGAGAGCGTGTTGCCTGAGCAGCCTCCCTCTCGCTCAGAGTCGGGTGAAAGAAGCTGAGCACTTATGTAAGCCTGAATAAGCCCCTCCCTGACTCACCCCCACCACTACACTGGTCACAGTCTTGATTCCTCACTCTCCAACATTGTTTGAGCGCACACGCCTTCAGCGCCTCACCTTCCATTCATGGTGAATCACAGATTCTCAAATAGAAGAATCAGCTGCAACTCCAACTGCTTTGCTTTCATATTGAAAGGTCAATAAATCCAACATGCCATTCATACTGTACTCTCTTGTTGAACTGTTTTTTCAGATTGTAGCAGCTGTTACACAAACTGCAACTATTGGTCATTTTCACAAACGCCTGGTTAATTAATTGAAAACGGAACATCACAACCCAATGACATGTTGATACTGTTGTAATATTCTATTCACTGTTACAGAAGACAAAATCTACTCATCATTTTCTCAAAAAAATCACTCATGGGATCTGAAATTTGAAGGTAACCTCTTCATGTCTGTTGTTTTGTCAGACAAATATTCCAAAGCCCAAATATATTTAATAATACAAAGAAATAATATCTGAGGCAATAAAACAAGATCAATAATTATTGCAATATCATTTCCATCGATAGCAACATAATAAAAGTCCAATATGTATTGATATAATGCATATGCATTGTGCAGCATGAGGAGGAGGTATAACGCATGATTGATCGACCTAAGATTAATAAAATACTCTGCTGTTTATCAAGTGTCATTTTCTGTGTGTATATACTAAAAAAGATAATTTTAGCCATATCCTCCAGACCTAACCTAAGGAGATAATCAGAGGATGCTTGGTATACTTGCTTAAAAATGACTTAAATGAATTCATATAGCTGCCAGTCATTTCTGTCGATTTAATCAATCTAAAGAGAAGCAGCTATCCACGACTAAGAAGCTGGAATCAGAGATGTTTTGACAGTTTTGCTTGAAAGAAATGACACAATAAAAGGTGTCCCCATTAGGGGTTCAGAAGAGATCATAAAAATGTGATAATCAAGACATAAAAAAATGTATCGATTGTCAAAATTGTTGATCAACTGATAGATTAATGAAACTCATACAAGCTTAAGACAAAAGAGGCAGATATCAAGTCATCCACCCATTAACTATAGCAATGTTCTGTCCACTAGGGCATCATCATCATCATCATCAAGTTATAACAAAAATTAATATACACACATATACTTGTACATCTTGTACATCTATCTTATTGAGGACACTCGTTTGGCATTATGCATTCCCTAGCCCCTTACCCTAACCTTAACCATCAATGTCCTCACTCTGTAGGTTCTTGCTCAAACTGGACATCACATCTGTACACACACACACACACACACACACACACACACACACACACAAACACACACACACACTCTGACATGTGCAGGATTACATCACAGGCTACTGCGTCATGGTTAAGTGGAGAGAGGAGGCAGATGTAGCAGCGTCCTGCTGAATAATTGCTCTACAATGATGCATGTGTGTGTGTGTGTGTGTGTGTGTGTGCATGTGCTCCTTCTGTTGAAGCTACAAAAATGTATTTTTTATTTTTTGATGATGGTCTCATTACTTACATTATTCTTTCTGCTTTCTAGATGCAAGGGGATTTGAAATCCATTTCCCGGTTTGTTGTTTGTTCCAGCCTTTAAATACTGTTTGTTCTTATATCTATATAAGGATGGTGTGTAATTGTTTATAAAGAAATGTATAAATAAACACAACTCCTATGACGCATTGGTAACCGTGGTATAAACAGTCAATGAATGAACAACATAAAGGTTCATGTAATATGAAATATCTAATATTTATTTAATATATTTGTTAATATTGATTAATCAAGAATTCATGCATTTATTTAGAGTCACTCACTCTTCAATTACCATTACAACTGAGCAAATTCCCTCTGATGAAGACCATGAGAAGTTGGTGAAAGATCCAGATGGAGCTCAACATGTTTGATAATAATGCCAGTTAATCATTTGTACATGTGTATAAACAGCTAATAATTGCTCTATAGCACACTGTACGGTTTTGTTCGTGTGTATGATTATTGATCATTGAATATGATTTCAGAGGTATATTTATTTACAATTTATGTACTAATCATGCATACTTGCAATAATTAATAATTATGCTCATTAACCACATTAACACTTAGAATGTTGATGTGGCTGTAATGACTTTAGGGCAAACAGTACATTTTTTAACAGTTCATAAATTCTAAACAAAAAGAGTTAAAGTAAAATAGGTCTGTATTTATAGAGCAACTTTTGAAGTCTTGACGACCACTCAAGCTTTTTACAGTACAGTCTTGCCATTCACCTATTCATACATTCATACAGTGCATCTATGTGCAGCACTTTCTCTGTCCCACATCACTCAGCAGTAGCTGTCAGGGGTATTTCAGGGTTCAGTATCTTGTCCATGGACATGAGCATGCATGTAGGAGCTGGGAATCAAACCACCAACCTTCTGGTTTGGGGAAGATCCTCCTGCTACCACTAAAGTTACGTTTTTCTTATATCAAAACGCTTTGGGAGGTAGTTACATTCGTAGTTATATTTGTGCAACACTTTCACATTCATTTAGTCTCCTCAAGATAAAAAAGGTAAAGTATTCAAAGTCAGCAACAGCAGGAGAGTACAGCTGCATTGCTGAAATATGGTGCCTGATGAAGGTTTATGCCAGGGAGTGACGAACATATAAACACTTCCAAACAGAAAGCATGTTTATGTTCGGTCCCAAGTTTCCGCGTTAATCTCCTATCCATTTCACTCGCTGTAATGAGGCCGACCATCTGGAGCGCACGGACAGCTGCTGTCAAAGGAGATCAACGTACAGCAGACGAGCAGGAGGACACCAGAGAGCCACAGACTGAAGGAGTGGCTGCAGGTGGACAACAGTTTAAAGGAGTGGCGGGAATTATGATGAAATGATAAAAAGATGGCAGTCAGAGACGTGCAGGAAAGATGAGACAGAAAGAGTGAGGCTGACTGCAGTACCCCATGCGTGGCTGATTAAATGCGAGGACTGGGACAACGTCACATGCAGTCAGTGTGGGATTCCTGATGCGAATGCGCAACAAAAACCCTGCAGGCGTCAGATGCTAAACTTGTCTGTGTGCATGTGCAAATCCTTTCACAGGGCCGTGGATACACAAAGTAACACATGCACGCGTTCTTCAAGCTTTCTCTGCCTGCTGAAACAGTTTACACAGGGCTATAGAGAGAGTATTATTTAGGTATTAATAGAGTTCTGAGTGTAATACCACGGGGGCCACAAGTACAAGGAATGGATTAAACAATTTTCATCTTCTCAAATAAGCTGCAAACGATAGCATGTCTGGATAACTAACTAGTTACTTTAAAGGCCCGGGAGGATTTTATAACTTAACTACATTAGTTTGTGAGGTTACGTGAAACAAACTGCACCAATCACAGATAAGAAATCTGTTGTGTAGTATATCTCCAGCGTGGAACCTGGTTCTGGAGGTTTACTCTGTAGAACCAGCTTGTAACTTGGCATGACACAACATTTGCCAGACAAATCGGCCACTCCTTAACTGAAAATACTTTTTTCTTGTCGCATTAAAAATTAATAGCAGAATTTAACCTCTGACTTGCTTGTTTGAGTGTGTACAGTACACTGAGCAGCCAAATGGGGGTAAGTTAGAAAGACACTGAGAGCCAGAGTCATGACGTTACTATAACTACTGATGTTACTTATTCAGCATTTCTTTGTTGTGTCTTTATGAAAACTTAATGGCTTTAAGAAAATTACATGATTACTTTGCAAACACAGAAAAAGCTACGGCTTCTGCAAAAATAACAAGATGTAACGTCAGCTGTCTAAAAGCATCAATACCCTCTGTAAACTCAGTTATTACACACACATGAACCAACCACCCATACACAGCTCGCTCATGGTCGCACCTCTTTTGTCGAGTTGTGACATTGTTTTATCAAATAATGACATTACAATCAGCAATGACATTACTAATACTGCTGCTGTTGAAAAGACTCTGATCCAAGGCTGGAGTTTTAATGATAAGCGTAGTTATAAATGTTTTTGTTACTTCTGGATCAGAACCAGGAAGTTGTGATATCATTTTTTAAATGGTTAAACCAGGGACTCACCTCTGTCTCCAGCATCTTATTCTCATCAGTCATCTGCTCAAGTGACAGAGCCGTCCCCTCTGACTTCTCAGTGGCCTGAAGAAGATACAGAAAATGTTTTCATCGTTTTGCTCTGCCAAGAACACAAAATCCTGAGATCTAAAGAAAACAGGACCACTTTCAATAATTCTCTTTTCTAAAATTATTTGAGAAAATCTTTATGAATTTCATCTGTGGTTTTGTGTACAGTCTGGGTTTTTAAATCATAATATGTCTGTTTTCTGAATTCTGTTGAAAATGGATAATAAACCTTTTAATTAATGCAACAGTCATTTGAACCAATGTTTTTTTGGCCACTTGGGGGCAGTGGAAACACAGCAGAGCAGTAGCTGTAGATAAGACGCATATTTCCACCATATCAAGTTGATATAGTTAAGTCATTAGCAAACAGATGCCTATTTACAGATTAGGCAGACAGCGAACAACATTAGCATTCATTTGTACTCATGTAACTGACAAAGTCTGATATTCACTCTCTTTTAGCTCTAGTTTGGTCTACTCCAATTCCTGAGAAGAATACAAAGGGGTCCAAAAGGTTCCCTCTGCTCCATTATGTTCACCACTATCTCTAAATATGTCTCTGAAAACAGCTGCCCCAACTGATGCTAATGAGAGCAGTGAGAGTGAATCAACACATGAAGTCTGCTGTAAAACTGAAACAAACTCAAACCCATTAAAGTATGCGACGCACTTCATCACTATAATCGCAAATAATTAATGTGATCTGTTGTTATCGTTAAATATTGATTGGAGCAGCAGTTATAATCCTGTTTTGCAACCAGACAGCTAAGCAGCATTATGGAAATTTCAAACATTAACTTCCAAGTGTGGACATATCGTCAAAATCACTCTTAAGTTGAAGCCAAAGTCAAGATGTAAAACATTAGCCCTCAAGGAACAGAATTCCATTTATAACCACAAAGGTCAAAGGTCAAATATATCTTGGCTAAATAAAGAAACAAGGCTCACTGAGACCCTCAAGATTGTTCAGTTTCACTTTTACACCCTGTGGGGAAACAGAACAAACAAGACTCTAGTAGTTGTGGTTGTAGAAAAGCAGGGGACATGTATAATAAGCGGATGCCATGTATGCACTGCTGTTTTAGCCTGTATTAATCCTAAGTGATGGTAAGGAGCCTCTTTCTGCTGCTAAGACGTCTGACGTGCAGAAACACTGACTACTAGAAATATACGAGCATAAATACTGAATGAGTTAAAGCACAGTGTTCCTGTATTTTCTTTATATAAGTAATGAGTTCATACAAGAACACAAACAAACACAGTTTATTTTGCTCATGTTGGCAGGCGATGAGTTTCCCTCTGAAAAAGGACTTCAGGGATGTTGGTCTGGCAAATATAGTGAACATATAGGAATTTCTCACCTCATAAAACATCTGCAAAACTGCATTAATGCCAAAAAGCTGCATTAAAACTATTATCGACCAACAGTCAATATTTCACCTCTGTCATTTGTAAAGGCACAAATGTGTTATCTGACAAACCCCTGTAAAGCAATACAAAACATCTTAGAGATCCCTCCACTTCGTCTGACATGAATTAATGGATGATTCTGCAAACTTGATTATTCATACAATGCTTTCATTGTGTAAGTGTAACAATTAGGTTTTGATATGCAGCCACAGCTGATGTACTTTGCGTAAAGCTATAATTAAAAAAAAGAAAAGTGGTCGTATTATTTAATCCACATGGGAATGAGCAGATTGTGTGCATGTGTGTATGTAATGTTTTAACAACACTAAATTAGCCTGAGGAGAAAGTCAGATTCTTTTACTCTATGAGAAAGAATTCTTGAGAGGTAGGATTAGTTTAGGAGGGATCATTGAAAGTCCCAAAAAAAGTTAACAATTAGCATAATCAGAGCAATTACTTTTCCATTTCCTTTCACAGAATCCCAACAATAATTTGCTAAGACTGAGCTACCTTGGTGGGAGTCTGCAAATGCCAACACACTGATTCATCGTCTACATACACACATTATTCAAGCTGCCGTCGGAGGCCGCAACAGGAGCAAGTTTAGCTCTTGGGCTCTTTTCTGTGCACTGCACGTACAACAATAAGAAGACTGGTAACATGGGGTCAAGAGTGTTGTTGTACCAGTATCGTGCACTGAGTTGTGATACCAGCAGATTATTGTAATACATAAACTAAAAACTCACAACATGCAGCGGTAGAAAAACAAAAATGTGAATAAATACTCTTTAACAAGCAGAACACCTGCGTTCACAATGTATTTAAATAGGAAAGTAAAAGTACTAATTTTACAGTAAAAAGTATCGTGACATTATTACATTTTTGATACAGATGCATCGTTGCTTCTGCAGCATTTTATTCTACTAGCTCCCCTTGGTTCAACTTCAACTTTCAAGGTGGAGCTGCTTTTGATGACTTTGTATGCAGTTATGAAGTTTTAATGCACAATGGGGGTACTCAAGCTACGTCCAAGCACTTCAAAGTACACCGCCTGAGTAACTGTACCAAGTGATTTTCCTCAACATGTGTTAACCTACCTGTGTCAGCTGGACCTTCAGCTCTTTCTCTCTACACTTGCTCTCCTCTTTCAGGGTCTGATAGTCTTTCTTCGACTGCTCCACACTCTGCTCCAATTCTGAAAGAAAGCAGAAGGTCATCGACTGTTATAAAATCTTGAAACAGAAATAGATCACTCACTATTTAATGAGCATAAAGATGGTGGATATAGATCTGTTTACCTTGCATGGTCTTTGCTGTCCTCCTGTTTTCCTCCTCAGCTATCTCAAGCGTTTGTCTCTGAAATGGAGAAACATCAGCTTGACTACGGGATAATCACTTACATGGCAACATTCTTGTACCTTGAGCTAAGCAGGCAGTAATGAGCGAATCCAGAGAACATGCAAAGTTTGTGGATGAAATAACTCTCTTAATGAGGCCACTTTATATGCCCATGAGCAAAAGACCTCACAGTGAAAAAATCTGTAGTAACAGACGTGCATTTCTTAGCTACATTTAAACAAACTCCGTAGGATGTTTTTGCAATTGGATCCGGACTTTCTCCAGAGTTTGTCTTTTTGACATGAACAATGCAGCAGATGCTCAGCTCAGACGCGTTCACATCAACACTGAAATCTGTATCTGTCGCGTGTTAGCATGTCTGGAAGTAACTTAGGTCAGTCTCATTTACAAATCAATGAATGGTAACTGAGAAGCCTGAAAATACTTGTGATTTATTGAGAAACTGTAGCAGGTCAGAAGATGTCATCTGAGTGGGCGGTCCATCATATGTGGCCCACGACATATTTGCATTCACACAGCAAAAATACTGTGGCCACGTGTGTCCCAGACCACCTCTGAAAGTGGTCTGAGTGATCTCAGGATGCATTTGGGTGCATTCAAGTACAGAGCACTTGTGATAGGATCACTCAAGACTGGTGTTAGTACCAGGTCTGAATTTAATGTTGAGTTTATCAGAGCTGAGCTGTAATGGAAACTTGTGACATTGAGGCTTTGAGCACTGAGGAAACAGCATATCTTTGGACAATTACTTGCTACTCATGACAAAATGATTTTTCTTTTCTTGTTTTTCGTTCCTTGTTTAAAATAAAACAATAAAATGAAAAAGTCACTAAAGCATTGAATGTCACTGTATCTTTCTACCGTGTTTATTTGTGTTTATTAGAGAGGCAATATATTAGTTTCTTTCTTTCTTTCTTTCTTACCATGCTGCTCAGCTGCTGTTCCAGAGAACTCTTGTCCTGCTGCACAGACTGAAGCTCCTTCTGTTTGCTCTCCAGGTCAACGCTCAGCTCACTGATCTGTTGTGGAAACATCCATTGCACACATGTATATCTATAAAAAATGCATTTTCACAGTAGCAAAGCACACTTAACAAGGACATATGCCTATTTCCTAACGTTTTCCACAAACCCTTTTCTCTTGAGACTGTGCCTGGGCCTTGAGGCTGCTAATCTGTTGCTGGGACAGAGACACAGCATCCTCCTTCTGCTGGGACGCCCGGAGCCTGAGCTGGAGATCTGCCACCTCCCTCTCCAGCTCCATGATCCTGGAGCGCTCAGACACAGTGGCCACCTGCGGCAGAACGTGCAGAGAGGGGGCATGAGTGGGAAAGAGGATACAGGAGAAGCTGACAGAGGAGAAGAGACCTGGATTTTATAATGTGAAGCACATATGAGGAACTCTTTTGACCTGTCTATTGTAATGTGAGGGAGCAGTGCAACTGAATCAAAATGAAGTAAACATACAATCAGCTACAATCATTACATTTTATATTCTTAGAGAAGTCATGATCAAAAATACACAGTATTCATTTAATAAGACAAACCTGTGGTTGAGCCATCCTAACATGACCATGATTCTAAATGTTTACTTACCAAACTACTGGAAGTCGTTGGAGAAGTGTTTATGTAAGTAAATCTCCTGCTTTCTAAATTTTATAAATAAATCTATGCATTTATGAACTATAGGAAATATCATCATAATCACACACTATGTTTTTTTCTGGCTTATTCCTACACACATACTGTCCTGCTGCACCAAATTTCCGTTAAAGTACCAAATTTGGATTAACCCGCATTTGAAAATAGTCTCCAACAAATGAATGTTTCCTCCTGATGAGACTTGTTTCGAATAAAACTATATATTTGAGAGGTATTTTCTAAGTTTTAAATCTTTGGTAGGAACCAATGAGTTTGGGGCTGAGTGCAACGGACAGGGCAGAGAAGTTTGAACATTCAAAGAAAGACGTGACTCATTGTTGGTCTTTTCATGGGATTTGCTGCAGAGGAAATGATGCCAGCCTTATCCTTTAAGTCCAACAATGTCAAAGCACAGGCATTTCCAAAATGGGTCCTTTAATAGGACTTTCATGCACACATGCATCATTTTCAGGAATATGGCCCAGGGTTATTGGAAAAGCACAAGGCCAATGAGCTTTAAGCATCACTATGCCAGAGCTAGTTGGATGAGGCTACATCGGAGGCACCTTCTGATAAATAGGACAGTTTACATAATGTTTGCACTGTGGTTGCTTTAACATATCAAAAATCACATCACTCAGTCCTGCGGTGGGGCTGGGACAGCCAGCATTACCCTAGTGTCCTCTAAATCCCTCTGGAGTTTTTCAGCTTTGGTCTTTTCAAAGAGCAGGCTCTGCTCAAGCTCCTTTATGTGGGCATGCTCCAGCCTGGTCTGCGTCTGTTAGTAAGAGAGAGCAGGAAGAGGAGAACAAACCAATGCAACACTGACATGCCAGCCAAGACTTTAGAGAAAAGAGCAGTGAGTTGGTAAGAAAGCACTGATGGTTCCAATCGTTTCAATTACATCAGTTGGTTGTGCTTGTTCTGCTCAGAGGAACATCAGCAATTAACTGTTTTGATTATCTCATTCTGACTCTCATCTTCTTCAGAAACTTTTATTTCTCTTCTAGTGGCACCTGAAGGAGACTAATCCAGGCAGGAAGTCCTCACAAGAGTGACAAAGAAGCAGATAAAGAAGAGGAGGATGGAAGCGCAAAGGATGACTGAAGACGAGGCAAGACAAAAACAGCTTTCAAGAAGAGGCATATGGATGAGAGGATGATGAAAGGATAGTTATATGCAAGTACTGCAGATGCATGGGTAGAAATATCTGAGTGAAAGGGTAAGTGAGTTAAGCATGGATGAATAAATAAAAGGAGCAGGAAGACAGGCATGTCTTAAGAAGAAATGAAATGAATGATTCAAAGAGCGCAGGAAAAGGAAAAGCTGATTCAATCATAAAATCTTTATTTTTTTTTAAAGAGGAAGCAGTAATTTAGATTTAGATCTGTGGCCCCTTTTTTAACCATTTTGAAATCCCTTACTCAAATTTAAAAATTCAATTCAAAAAGACTTTATTGTCATTGCACAGTCGTACTTAGTACACTAGCACAACGAAATTGTAGCACAGTCCTCCTCGATGCCAAACATACAATTAAAAAGACACAGTCCACTACACAAATTTAAATAAAAATAAAGGGATTCCAGGACCAAAGGCATTTAAAGATGCGGATATTCTTTAAAAATAAATAATGTACCGATACATACAGGTAATATGCACCGTTATAAACAAATATTACACTAAGTGTTTTATTTTGGGGAAGTGGCAAACTGTACAGAATAAATACTATATACCGATATAGCTGGATAATATACATAAGTGTTTTATTGCACCGATGATGCCCCGAAAGTGTTTATTGCACAGAAAAGAAAAGGGTTGGGTCCCACAGTGTTATTGCACGTGGCCCGCAGCTGAAATGACACATGATTGAGTCAGATATTTGCATTTTTATCTAACATTACTATAGCCCTGTTGTAAAAACTGTGCTTTAACAAAATAAGAACAGAGCAAACAGAGCAAGTACAAGCAAAGGGGTCAAAACCCATGAGAGAAGTGCAGAAGAAGTCTTAATTTATAAAGAACTAAATGGATAAGGAAAAATATGTTTTCAACTGATTTGACCAAGTTTGTGAAGGTGTTCAGTCTGATAAAGTAAAGCAGCACTAGAAAAACTGATCCTTGAAGAGAAAAGATGATCACACAGAGCGGAAAGAGGAAGTAAACTTGTGTAAAAGTAATTCATTATAATATAATTGCAATAACAGACAGACAGACAGATAGATAGATAGATACCTCCAGGTCTCCTTTGGTAATGCAAACCTCTTCCACACGAAACTGCAGATCCTCCACTTTTCTGTCAAACAGGAACAATAATAAAACTCCATCATAAATATTAGATTTCAATATAGATTTTTATTTAATTATTAAATGGGAAGTGAATGAGGTGCATGAAGCCCACATTTATAAAGCTGTGGCGCCTTGGGATGGTCCTTTTAGTGTGATGGTGAAATTTTATTATATATCATCCGACAGTGGCTTCTTGAAGATATCAGCTGAGTCAGTGGCACTTATTCAAAAGATTGAAAAAAAAAAAACCCAACCAGACTTTTTAATATTCTGCTCCAATGGTTTTATGTTGTTTTACCATGTTTTTCTTTATCTTTTATGTTTGGACACTTGTATCTGTTGAAATAATAATAATCAGCTAATGAATAATTCATAATTAATTTGGAGCAGGAAGGACATTGTGCTGCTGGTATGGTTCGGAGAACATGATAATTTACAGCAGAAAAGAGAGATGAATGCAAAGTCACTGCAGACAAAATAATTGCCAGTTTAGTTGTGCACCTTGATGCACTCTCACAGGCTCTTTCTTGTCTGCTGTATCTGCTCTCACCCCTCACATTGCACTCTGTGAACAGTATCATGTGTAAAGTCAGACCCCCCACCTTTTCTCCTCCTCCAGCTGGTTGAGCAGTTCCACTTTGTCTCGATCGGCTGCTTCCACCAGCGAACGCAGTTGATCCAGCTTTGCCTCCATCTCGATGGCATACTGAAACATCCGCAAACACAATGCAGTCTATTTAACCTTTAATTCATACTATTACAAAATCTGTGAAAGAGCTCCTACACATTGTCCAACGTGCAATATTATTATTAATATAAAATCTGATTAGAAATGATTTTTGTTGTATGAATTTTTGCTGTGGGCCTCGTAGTAGTAGTCGTATGTGTTGCTCTTGTAAATGTATAAAAAAAGAAGACTTGATATAACTTTTACATTTGACTGTTACACAAGTAAGATTTAAGCCTCTGTCAATTAGAGGCATCATTGTGTCATCATAAATATGTGATTCTTTAAAGGTGCGCGTTAAAAAGGTGTTGTGGGTAATAGCACGAGACACGGAGAAACAACGTCATCCCATTAGTCATGTTTTCTGACTCCAGCCACTGTCCAGATCTAAGAAATTCTTCTGATTAGGTTTTGTGTCTTCTGTCATATATTTAGTCTATTTTAAATGTTTTTGTTTATTGTATGTTTAGTTCAAAAAAAAGATTTTTTCTGAATGACTAGTGTTGAACTAACTTAAATAGCTGTGGGTAAAAATATAATTTAACAACTACTTCCAGCAAGCTAACTAACATCAGTGTTTTTACGCTTAGTTCCTGTTCTCACCTGATCCCTCCCTTTCCTCACAAGAGTCAGCTCCTGCTGCACCTCTCCTGCGTGGCTGGTCGCCTTTGCAACTTCACATCTCTCAAGGTCTCTCTCCGCCAGCAGCTGTTCAATGTGCTGCTGCTTCTCCTTCAGCGCCTCCTGCAGGGCTGTGGTGCCAGAAATCTTCCGAGCGTACCGAGCAGATGTCTCCGTCAGCTGAAACATCACAGCATACATTTACATATAACACCATGCACTGTCTGTTATCAGATATTATTTTACAGGGTATTTTAGACTGCCACAGAATAAAAGGTTTCTGTGGTTCCTAAGGCCTAAGGGTGGCAGGCAAATTTCCCTGCTGTGGGATTGATAAGAAATACTGTAACCAAATAGTTTTTTTGCCTGCATACACCAATGCAAAACATTACATACAATGAGGCCCTAGTGTGTAATCATGTGTCTGAAACTCAGGGGCGCAGTATGGGGCGGTGGAAGTTAGGACAATTCCAAGGGCCCCTGTCAGTATTCAGGAATTGTCCTAACTTCCACCCCCCCAAATCTGCTGTTTTCATTATTTTGAGATGATGATGTTAATTTATGTTGATTGAAAAGTTGATGTATATTTAAGTTTGTTCGTTTTTTTTTAATCTTTCATTAAAGTTAAGAGAATTTTCCATTTCGAAATGTTACAATAAAAAATACATTGAGACTGTAAAAGATGGCCTTTAGCACATTTTTATGGCGGCTTTTAATCTTGCATCAAATAGTGAATTGCCTATGTTGTATGTAGACTGTTGCATGTGCAGCTCACTAGCAGTAAATATTGTGCTAGTACTAGTATTGAACAACAAGAAGCAAGACAGTTGCAAGCCTTTAAAGTTAGAGTTATGTAAATCTTTTGATGGGTCAGTTAGGTCCTAGAGATGTGGTGACAACAGCTGCGCAGGAGGGGGGCCCAATTGTTTTGTCATGGGGCCCAAAATTCCTAAATTGCACCTGTATTTAGTTCACTGGCAACAATTGTAATTTATTTTTAGCACATGTAAGGCTTATGGAGCCGCAAGCAAACAGAGTTCCCTTCCTCTTGTGGTCAGGTTGAGACAACAACAGCACTTTGGTTGTGGTCGGTGAAACACTGACTGTGGTTTCAGCTGAATAAATCCTCCAGTTTTATGCTTTGAGACACTTTGTCTACATTTAACCAAGAGGAAGAGTTGTGATTGCCTAAAAAGTTCATACAAGCTCAAATCATGATTCAATTCTGAAATTGGTAAAACAAATGATGACAAATTTTCAGCCTCCACATACACTTACTCAGCTAAGACACAGTGCAGTTTGGGGGTGAGCTGCAGAACCAGGTCGCATAAAGCCAACAACATTGTGTGGGTCTTACCAGTCCCGCTCGGCTGGGTTTGCCGCTGATTGACGAGGTGGCGGAGCTGAGCGAGCTGATGGAGGAAGCGCTGGGACTCCTCTTGAGAAGGGTGGACCTCCTCCGTGAGCTCTTTGCCTTGGTAGGTGTTGTGCAGGGGAAGCCAATACGCGTCACCTTGTGGACCGGGGCAAACAAGCCAAACCTCGGCATGCACTGAAAGTACCTGAGAGGTTTGCACCACAGAGTCAGAACCCGAAGACAGAACCAGTGACAGCTGGTTACTATAGAACTGAATTAAAGCAGATGTTATACATTTGTCAATGCTCTTTACCTGGTCCCTGCTACAGCTCCATCATTCTTGCCAAGTGGTTCATCTAGTTCGACTCCACACCAGTCTCCCTTGGCAAAGTCCGTCTCTCCAAGGAACCGCACTACTCCTGCCTTTGTACCTCCCACCTGCACATGAAAAAAATTTGATAAAAGAATGTTTGATTTAGCAAGTTATTGTCTTCTCTACTTGAAGTATATGAAGCTCGCTGATCACTGACCCAATAGGTTTACGATACATTAGGATGAAAACCTGATCAATCCAAATTCACATTTGTTTTAGAAAAATAGTAGATTATTTATATTGTCGCCGTGAGATTGATTTCCGATTCGAGATTTCTTCTAAGTGTGATGTTTCTGTGTTGTAGGTTTGTGTGGGTCCTTTCTCTCCCTCCCCTTTCTGTTCTTTCTGTGTGTGGCAGGGGGCGTGGATGGCTTCTCCTGCAGCAGACGAGGCACACTTGCTTCCACTCAGCTCATCAACCTGCCCATAAAACCCTTTTCTTCACTCCACTGCTCTGCCAGATAATTCCATCTCGTTCGGTAGTTGCTCTGCGTGTGTTCTCTGTTAATGTTCATGTTTTTTCTCCGTTCTGCTCAGGTAATCCTGTGTGCCTTGCTGTTTGCCAACATTGTGTCTTCAGTGCAGAGTTTTTCTTCCATGTGTTCAGCACTCGTGCCGTCCCTGGGATTCTAGCAGCCAGCCTGCTCTCAGCCTCCTCTGCCTGCTCTTCGTTGCTTTTTGTTGAGCAATAAACTCTTTAATTATCTACACGCCTGTGGAGTCTGAACAAAATCAAGACTGACAGTAAGACAGATATAGGGTGAGAATAAGAATTGTCTTTGCATGATAACCAAATTACTGTAAAGCCATTTTCAGAAATGAATTCCGGAGGATATCTGCATAATCTGCGTCTAGACTTTCTCTGAACAACGCAGCAGGAAATTCTCTGCTCAGACGTGTTCATAACAACAGAGAGATCTCCAGAGTGTTCAGGAGAGGGTTGGTGCAGCGGGCCGAGGCAGGATGTAACATATTAATTCTGCTGCAGGGATTACATGTTCTTGTTTACAGCACATCAACAAGCCCTTATCACGGAGAGGTCGTTAGACATTTCGTCGGTGTCTTCTACATGGATGGTGCTTTTTCATCCTCAGCTATTTGTGGTTAGTTTTTTTATTTTTGTGTCTGTTGTTTCACATCATCAACATCATCTACATGCCCACACACTCTCAGTGAATCAGCAGCTTTAGGCGATATAACTACTTCTGAATGATTATTAACTCTGCTCAAAAGCTGTTATGATAACTTACCAGCACACGGTCTACCAGCCTCAGCTCCCTTCTGTTCTTCTTCATGGATTCTGTGTCTGAGAGATTTGACACCGACTCGCTGGACGTGAGCATACGGTTTAGCACGCCACTTGTCCTAATGCCAGTGCCCTGAGCTGAACAAAGAAAACATTTTTTGCTGTGTTGATGTGACATAAAACAAGAACAACTCAAAGAAGTACTTATACATTTGAGAGATGTTACCAGATGAGGTAGAGCCAACGGGTGCAGGCTGGACTGTTGCAGAGGCTGCTTCTGCTGGGCTGGGCTGGCCCCCGTTTTCCTCCTTCTCTGGCAGTGCAGTCCTGGATAGCTTTGAAGGCCGCGTGAATATCCCCCTCCCATCCTCACACTGGAAGTACCGGACCCCTGCCACTGACCCGTCATTCTTCCCGATCGGCTCGTCCAGCACGATGCCCGCCCACTGCCCGGGTGCGAACTGTGTGCCCCCGATAAATTGCACACAGCCGGGCTTGTTGCCATTGACCCAGACCCTCTCCCCTAACTGGAAGTCACCACTTCCATCTGGAGTTGGGGAGGTCACACTAGGGGGCTTCTCAGGAGGAACTGGCTTTGGAGTACCTGCAATCACAATTTCCTTTTTATTAGCCTTTTGTCAATTATACAATCGTATACAGGTCAGTTAAAAACTCAAACTTCCCCTCTATCTCTTTGTTTTTACTAAAACCTTGGTCCTTACAGCATGTGCCTTTGTTGTGGAAGCAGTGAAAGGAGCAAGTTCAGGACACACACCAAGAAATACTGTGACACTGCAGCTCTCTTTTAGTTTCAATATTCAATTTCAACTTGTTGCAGTATGAGTGCAGATAAGCCACACTTAATTATTTTATTGTGGAAATGAAAATACTCATGACTGCCTCCACCAACACTCACATATTCAAAGGTTAATTGTTGCAAGAACTGCTTGGGTCTTACCTGAGGACGGAGATGTCCTTGTTGGCACCCCTGATGGACGGACTATTTTACTGGGGGGTTTGAGTCCGCTGACCTTGCCTGGTGTCGTCATGGCGACTTGTTTGTCCATGGCTGCGGATTAGGAGAGGTGTGTGGGGCGTCTGGCCTGATCAAGGTGGAGGACTAGGCCTTCCCCACCACCCCACACTGTCCCAGTATGAGGGAAGAGAGCTGAAACAAGCAAAACTGTCCACTCAGTTATTTTAAAAACAATAGAACAAATCAATGAACTGGTACACAAATGTCACAGCTGCAACAAGTGTGGGAACATGACACAAACTTAGATCCAATAAAACCAGCACCGTAACCACACCAGGACCAGTTCATTTTCTTCTGTTGACTAGTTGTCAGAAAAACCATAAAAACCTTTTCATCTGCTCTGCAGTCAGTCAATAAACACGACAGTATCTCAGTGGGAGTGGCTCCGCTGCTTAGCGACTGAGCTCTGGACCATCCTCAACACCTCACACAAGTCATATCGCAATGTTTATTCCTGAGCTATAAATGATCACGCTAGCAAAGCTGACCGCACATCACATGTAGTTTCACTCTATGTCCCTGCTCTGGGGCCATGAGGACAAATGCCTTTTCATTAACTGCACTTGTCAAATTAAGAGCGACTGATTTTTGACCGCAGACGCTAAAATAAGATGGTTTCCCCCTGCAGGTCTGTGAGAGGTGGACAGCAGTTTGACTGTGCTGCTAATTTACTCATGAGGCTGATGATTCACTTTAACTGCAACTAGGTCAACGCCGACTTTATGTTTAATTTACCAACAACTGTGTGTTCAATATAATCACAATCATAGGTTACATAGACAAATATAGACATAAATATAGACATAACGAAGATAACAACAGCTTCAGCTTGTTGGTAATTTTGAAAGCAAATATGTGAAACTTTGAATTAAATCAACTTGATCTGAGTGATATACTTATGGAAGTTTGGGGCCATTGGTTTGGTTCTGCAAACCCTCTGACTCTGTTTTATATGTATTGAGGGACAGATGTCAAATACCACATAGTTTCTTTACAATGGTTGGTTTGATTACAGGAAACATTGGAAAGAGTATAAAGATCCTCCAGTGTGAGTGCAGGCTTGATGGATTATAAAGCAGGTTTGGAAGATGGGATCTCCTCCACTGTTTTTTATGATCATGTAAACTCAACATTTCATGTAGGTGCAGGCTACACAAGTAATTACAATATGTTGACTTGAAATATAAATCAAAAGAAATTCAATTCGCAATCGATCAAATAAATCAGACCAAACTGAGGTTGTGGCTCACGGGTCCCCAGGGGTCTGGGCACCCCGAGCCGTCGATCGCAGTGGACCGGGCAGGAGGAGGATGCTTCTCGGTGTGTGACGTTACCTGAGAGCCCGCCCCGCCCAACCGGTGCAGCCGCACCAAAACAACAAGCACACCCTGGGACTGTCAGCCCTCATCCCGCGGCTTCTCCCGCTGTCACCGCTTCGTCCCCCCCACACTGAGGCCGCTGAGCACAAAACACACAACAACCTCCAGAAGAACAACCACAGCGACACAACCGAGATCCACTGCTGCAGCGGGCAGACACACGGGAGAGCCCGGGCCCGTGGTGTTGATGCCTGGGCTCTTTTCTCTCCCCACCTACGCTGCCTCCCTGGAGCCCGTGGGGATAACTTTGTCGGGAGCACTTTTCCCTCACCACCCCGCACATTGGATGTCCGCCTACAGGGATCACACGTGAAGTGTGGCGGCTTCTCCCGGAGCTTTGAGCCCGATGGAACTTTTACTCTCGGTGCTGTTCAGTGTCGCTTGCTGGAGTACCACAGCTAGCTAGCTCCAGATTAGCACGGCAGAACAAACTGGGGGTTTACCGCCGAGGAGCCTGACGCCGTGTTGAGGCGACACTAAAGCAGAATAGAAGCAGCGCCGTGTTTGTGGAGGCTTACTTGGTGTTTATGGCGCTGAGCTGGGTCTCAGGGCGGGATGTCGTGGCTTCACTTCCCCGAACCGCTCGTCTCCACTGCCCGACAACATGACGTCAGCCTGGGCTCTAAAACGCTGCCTTCACGGACCGGAAACACGAGCGCGGACATCCCAGCATCATCCGAGATTTGATTCGTCATATGTTCAAGTCTCTTCTCGGGAGACCAATCTCAAAGAGACAAAGTGACTTCAGACAACTCATTGGCTTGTTTTTGTTTGTTGTCATTTGAGTCTCTTTATATTTGCATCTTTGTGTATCATTTTGCATCTATTTGCGTGTCATTGGCAGTTGCATTGATGCTCTGTTGAAGCACAGTCTCAGTTGTCATTTTGCATGTATTTGCAGTTGTTTTTGAGTCTTTATAGTAGTTTTATGTTGTGTCAGTAATTTTGCATCCATTTATAACTGATTGAGACTTCTTCTTTCTTTATAGTCATTTGTCTTTTTAACAAAAAAATGTGAGGCACAAGGGTTTCGCGGGCCCTGAGTCCCGGTCCCCCATTGGCCCATTCAGTAATACATCTATGTTGGCCATTAAAACATCACTTGTGCTTTCAATATGAATAAAATGGGACAAAATCCACTGTCTTTGTGTGTGTTTTTCGTTTATGAAAATGTTTATCCAAAGCCAGACGTGCCACCTAGGAGTAAGGATCACAGCAGAGCAGTTGGAAAATGCATAACAACAAGTTCATTGCTTGTTCTGTACGTGTTCGTCATGTTACTGCACAAATATCAAAGAAGGTTAAATCTGTCCAAATAGAAACTCTTCGGGTTTGTCTGTAAAAATGGAGTGTGGACTAAAATCTCCTGATCTCTTTCAGAGGTTTTACAGAAACCATTCAAACCAGATTAAAGCTTCTGATATTTCTTAGGAAGGTGCTTCTTTATCTAATTGGATTATGAATTTCACACTAAATGAAAACCCACAATAATAAAGTTGAACCAAAGCTCATATAGTATGATGTGTCAGTAGACTGACTCAGTCAAGTATGTTATAAAGTTGGAACATTTCAAGTATACATCTCGTTTGTCCAACCCATTCATCTGTTGAGTAATAGGGGAAGAATAGAAAAAAAGGACATTTTGAATAAAAATGACTAACTTTGGACAACATGCAAACACGATTTAACTTATTTAGTCATGGCAGTCCTGGGTTATTGGTTTGGTTTGGCAAACCCTGATTCCTGTTCCTGTATATTTGTTAGGGGACGGAACTCCATACCAAATATATCAAAATGTGCATTTATAGTTTTATTATTATAGTGAGTTTAATTGATGACCCATTGAAAAGACTAGGTAGATAAAATGGTAGAAATAGCATCCACTGTTAGTGTAGGCTAACTAGATAAAAAGATGGGTTTGTAGATTGGGATCTCTTGGGAACTTTTTAGCGAAGATTTCAACAGAGGACAAAATGTAGCACTAAATATTTTTAATTGATGCCTCAATTTCTCACCACTGTTATTAAGTATTGTTGGTGGGTCTGTGTCCATGTAATCATGTGGAGACTTTTCTGTCACCATGTGTCCAATATTTCTATGCAAATAATCAAAATCCTATTTGCATAATGATATACACAGTCTCTTTATTCTGGACAGCCAACACAACAAGACCAACAGGAATATGGAAAAATAAAGTGCTATGTTTGCCTACTGTTTAATTTATTTATTGAAAACAATACAGAATATGTACAGAATAAAATGTGCGGACTGACAATATTTGCAATTTCATAAGGTTGTATTACAGTATATGCTCTTTCCTTGTTGATTCACAAACTAACCTGTTGAGTGTGTGTTCCTCCACAGTTTACTGATGATTCACTGAAGAAATCTAAACATGCCTCTGGCTGTTCAACTGATTTATACTGTAAATATTATTTTCCTGGCAGATACCCAGGTTTTGCTATTTAAAGTAGAAGAGACTGAACAAGGAAAGGAGTTTGTTAACTACCTTAACATACAACAGAATATCTCACTTAACATTAAATGTTTTATTAAAGCTATATGTGCATTATGCTTTCATAAAGAATGATACAATTCCCTGCAATGTAAGAAAGGAACATAACAGCACCTGGCTTCACAGCCTTCTACCTTCAATGGAGGAAATGTTGTTCTCAGGAGAATCTGTCTGATCTGTATTGTGACTTCGTCTCAGCAGTTTGTTCAGGATCTTCTTGAAGGCGTCACTACTGGCTGGGCTCGAGAAATAATACACCAGAGGGTTGAGGACGCTGTTGAAGTAAGTTAAACACACCGACGTGTAGAATGCCAGGTTGGCTTCTTCAAAATATTTGCACTCGTCATACCAAACCTTGAGGATCCATACAGTGATACGGGATATAGTGCTGGGAAAGAAACACAAAATAAAGATCAACGCCACAGCCAACACGAACTGAACAGCTCGCTTGATTTTCCCCTCTCTGTCCACAGTCCTGCTTTTCAGCTGCCAAGTGATTCTGATTGTGCAGAAGGCGACGATTACAGTCGGCAGGAAGAACTCGATGACATAGAAAGTATTGTGCCAGGTGGCGAGGGGGCCGTAGCCCATGCATATGTTGAAACTCTCACACTGTGTTCCATTGTTATTGTAGAAGAAGTGCTTATCTGCAAGAAGGTTACCAGTTGCAAGAAATATCAGACACCAGAGGCCGACAGAAACCCAGAGAGCATAGCCCAGGCCCATTCGGTTGATCTTGTTCATTGGGTGGACGATCTTGAAGTATCGATCAACAGCCACGGCAGTGAGGAAGAAGATCCCTGCTGCACGGTTGGCTGCCAGCAGAAAGAGTAGGATACGACACGGGACATCGCCATACAGCCATTTTTTTCCACGAATGTAGTAGTCTGCTCTGAAGGGCAGGCAGAACAGCACAATGGAGTCAGCAACAGCCAGGTGAGTCAGATACACAGAGTTGGGCTTCCATGTGTCCATGTGAAAGATGAACATCCACAGTGTAACAAAGTTCCCAGTGAGTCCAAACATGAACTCCAGGATCAGAATTGGAGGCAAAAACTGGTCCAGGGTGGGAGACTCGAAGGCGCAGCACTTCTCATCCAGTGTAAGATTCATTGCTGAAACGGCCACTGAAACACTACACCAACCTGCTGCTGTTTATGGTGTCAAAACCGATATACTGTACCAGGTGACTTCTTTGGTAGGGAATCATGTTTGCATTTACACAAATGATTCTCAGACAATTCATGAGTGTAAGGAACGTCTGTGCCTTATATGTTATGTTTGGGGAAATGGTACTGACGGAAAGGAGCACAGCAGCAATTGTAAATGTTATCTGTCTGGGGATTGTGTCTTCATTATAAAACTATTATGTAGCAGAATAGGTGCACACATGGGTATCGAGTAGGATTAAAGAAAACAAGTGCCCTGTGGCTGAGGAAAAGCAAGTGGCTGCAACAACATAACTACAAAGTGTACATAAACATCACAACTCTGGAGAAAACCTTTTGAAAATCAGACACTTTGAAATAAATAACAAATTTGGAAAAAAGAGAAGTACATGTGAGAGAGACTGAAATTTATTAGCCTACAGTTGCTTGAGTGAAGAACATTATGGGAGGAAGTCATGCCACACCACACCTTTGGCAAATGAGAGAAAGTGGCCATTAACTAAAAAAATGCCGGGTGAGTGGCCAAGTCCGCAGCTTTTTATGTACAGTAAATAAAAGAGGTATAAAATGACTTAATGTGTACATTTGGCCAGGTTGTCGCTGTTACAGGTCGCATCCAACTGGATACCTCTCCCCTCACCTTCCAGGTGGGTAGGAGAACCTACAGAGGGCTTAAGGTGACGTAAAAGAAAAAGTCCCTCTCTAAAGACAGGATTGTGTTGTTGTTCTGTACTACTGTAGAACAATAATGGTGCAACCTGGTGGACTCTAAGAAAACCAGTTCCACATGAAGATATAAGGGCTCATTCAATAGTTAGGAAAATACAACCATCATTAGTGTAAGGGGATTAGACACTAATGAAAACATCAGTATGAATATTTGATTCCATTTCTGACAGTGAATCTTTCTAAATCCTTCACACTGATCCTTTAAATGCTGTAAAAGGTAACAGGATAAAATGCGATCCTTGATAAAAAGCTCATATGCCTGAAATTAACGCTGTTTGGAGACTTTTCTGTCACCGTGTGTCCAATGTTTCTATGCAAAATTAATCAAAATCCTATTTGCATAATGATATACACAATCTCTTTATTCTGGACAGCCAACAAGACAAGACCAAAAGGAATATGGCAAATTAAAGTGCTATGTTTGCCTACTGTTTAATTTATTTATTGAAAACAATACAGAATATGTACAGAATAAAATGTGCAGACTGACAATATTTGCAATTTCATAAGGTTGTATTACAGTATATGCTCTTTCTTTGTTGATTCACAAACTAACCTGTTGAGTGTGTGTTCCTCCACAGTTTACTGATGATTCACTGAAGAAATCTAAACATGCCTCTGGCTGATCAACTGATTTATACTGTAAATATTATTTTCCTGGCAGATACCCAGGTTTTGCTATTTAAAGTAGAAGTGACTGAACAAGGAAAGGAGTTTGTTAACTACCTTAACATACAACAGAATATCTCACTTAACATTAAATGTTTTATTTAAGCTATATGTGCGTTATGCTTTCATAAAGAATGATACAATTCCCTGCAATGTAAGAAAGGAACATAACAGCACCTGGCTTCACAGCCTTCTACCTTCAATGGAGGAAATGTTGTTCTCAGGAGAATCTGTCTGATCTGTATCGTGACTTCGTCTCAGTAGTTTGTTCAGGATCTTCTTGAAGGCGTCACTACTGGCTGGGCTCGAGAAATAATACAACACAGGGTTGAGGACGCTGTTGAAGTAAGTTAAACACACCGACGTGTAGAATGCCAGGTTGGCTTCTTCAAAATATTTGCACTCATCATACCAAACCTTGAGGATCCATACAGCGATACGGGATATAGTGCTGGGAAAGAAACACAAAATAAAGATCAACGCCACAGCCAACACGAACTGAACAGCTCGCTTGATTTTCCCCTCTCTGTCCACAGTCCTGCTTTTCAGCTGCCAAGTGATTCTGATTGTGCAGAAGGCGACGATTACAGTCGGCAGGAAGAACTGGATGACATAGAAAGTATTGTGCCAGGTGACAAGGGGGCCGAAGCCCATGCATATGTTGAAACTCTCACACTGTGTTCGGTTGTTATTGTAGAAGAAGTGCTTATCTGCAAGAAGGTTACCAGTTGCAAGAAATATCAGACACCAGAGGCCGACAGAAACCCAGAGAGCATAGCCCAGGCCCATTCGGTTGATCTTGTTCATTGGGTGGACGATCTTGAAGTATCGATCAACAGCCACGGCAGTGAGGAAGAAGATCCCTGCTGCACGGTTGGCTGCCAGCAGAAAGAGTAGGATACGACACGGGACATCGCCATACAGCCAGTTCTTTCCACGAATGTAGTAGTCTGCTCTGAAGGGCAGGCAGAACAGCACAATGGAGTCAGCAACAGCCAGGTGAGTCAGATACACAGAGTTGGGCTTCCATGTGTCCATGTGAAAGATGAACATCCACAGCGCGACAAAGTTCCCAGTGAGTCCAAACATGAACTCCAGGATCAGAATTGGAGGCAAAAACTGGTCCAGGGTGGGAGACTCGAAGGCGCAGCACTTCTCATCCAGTGTAAGATTCATTGCTGAAATGGCCACTGAAACACTACACCAACCTGCTGCTGTTTATAGTGTCAAAACTGATATACTGTACTAGGTGACTTCTTTGGTAGGGAATCATGTTTGCATTTACACAAATGATTGTCAGACAATTCATGAGTGAAAGGAACGTCTGTGCGTTGTATGTTATGATTGGGGAAGTGGTACTGATGCAAAGGAGCACGGCAGAAATTGTAAGTGTTATCTGTCTGGGGATTGTGCCTTCATTATAAAACTATTATGTAGCAGAATAGGTGCACACATGGGTATCGAGTAGGATTAAAGAAAAACAAGTGCCCTGTGGCTGAGGAAAAGCAAGTGGCTGCAACAACATAACTACAAAGTGTACATAAACATCACAACTCTGGAGAAAACCTTTTGAAAATCAGACACTTTGAAATAAATGACAAATTTGGAAAAAAGACGTGAGAAGTAGCGGTGAGAGAGACTGAAATTTATTAGCCTACAGTTGCTTGAGTGAAGAACATTATGGGAGGAAGTCACGCCAGACCACACCTTTGGCAAATGATAGAAAGTGGCTATTAACTCAAAAGATGCCGGGTGAGTAGCATTACAGGTCACATCCAACTGGATACCTCTCCCCTCACCTTCCAGGTGGGTAGGAGAACCTACAGAGGGCTTAAGGTGACGTAAAAGAAAAAGTCCCTCTCTAAAGACAGGATTGTGTTGTTGTTCTGTACTACTGTAGAAAAATAATGGTGCAACCTGGTGGACTCTAAGAAAACCAGTTCCACATGAAGATATAAGGGCTCATTCAATAGTAAGGAAAATACAACCATCATTAGTGTAAGGGGATTAGACACTAATAAAAAAATCAGTATGAATATTTTATTCCATTTCTGACAGTGAATCTTTCTAAATCCTTCACACTGATCCTTTAAATGCTGTAAAAGGCAACAGGATAAAATGCGATCCTTGATAAAAAGCTCATATGCCTGAAATTAACACTGTTTGGAGACTTTTCTGTCACCGTGTGTCCAATGTTTCTATGCAAAATTAATCAAAATCCTATTTGCATAATGATATACACAATCTCTTTATTCTGGACAGCCAACAAGACAAGACCAAAAGGAATATGGCAAATTAAAGTGCTATGTTTGCCTACTGTTTAATTTATTTATTGAAAACAATACAGAATATGTACAGAATAAAATGTGCAGACTGACAATATTTGCAATTTCATAAGGTTGTATTACAGTATATGCTCTTTCCTTGTTGATTCACAAACTAACCTGTTGAGTATGTGTTCCTCCACAGTTTACTGATGATTCACTGAATAAATCTAAACATGCCTCTGGCTGATCAACTGATTTATACTGTAAATATTATTTTCCTGGCAGATACCCAGGTTTTGCTATTTAAAGTAGAAGTGACTGAACAAGGAAAGGAGTTTGTTAACTACCTTAACATACAACAGAATATCTCACTTAACATTAAATGTTTTATTTAAGCTATATGTGCGTTATGCTTTCATAAAGAATGATACAATTCCCTGCAATGTAAGAAAGGAACATAACAGCACCTGGCTTCACAGCCTTCTACCTTCAATGGAGGAAATGTCGTTCTCAGTAGAATCTGTCTGATCTGTATTGTGACTTCGTCTCAGCAGTTTGTTCAGGATCTTCTTGAAGGCGCCACTAAAGGCTGGGCTCGAGAAATAATACACCACAGGGTTGAGGACGCTGTTGAAGTAAGTGAAACACACCGACGTGTAGAATGCCAGGTTGGCTTCTTCAAAATATTTGCACTCATCATACCACAGCTTAAGGATCCATACAGCGATACGGGATATAGTGCTGGGAAAGAAACACAAAATAAAGATCAACGCCACAGCCAACACGAACTGAACAGCTCGCTTGATTTTCCCCTTTTTGTCCAGAGTCCTGCTTTTCAGCTGCCAAGTGATTCTGATTGTGCAGAAGGCGACGATTACAGTCGGCAGGAAGAACTGGATGACATAGAAAGTATTGTGCCAGGTGGCGAGAGGGCTGAAGCCCATGCATATGTTGAAACTCTCACACTGTGTTCGGTTGTTATTGTAGAAGAAGTGCTTATCTGCAAGAAGGTAACCAGTTGCAAGAAATATCAGACACCAGAGGCCGACAGAAACCCAGAGAGCATAGCCCAGGCCCATTCGGTTGATCTTGTTCATTGGGTGGACGATCTTGAAGTATCGATCAACAGCCACGGCAGTGAGGAAGAAGATCCCTGCTGCACGGTTGGCTGCCAGCAGAAAGAGTAGGATACGACACGGGACATCGCCATACAGCCAGTTCTTTCCACGCCTGTAGTAGTCTGCTCTGAAGGGCAGGCAGAACAGCACAATGGAGTCAGCAACAGCCAGATGAGTCAGATACACAGAGTTGGGCTTCCATGTGTCCATGTGAAAGATGAACATCCACAGCGCAACAAAGTTTCCAATGAGTCCAAACATGAACTCCAGGATCAGAATTGGAGGCAAAAACTGGTCCAGGGTGGGAGACTCGAAGGCGCAGCACTTCTCATCCAGTGTAAGATTCATTGCTGAAACGGCCACTGAAACACTACACCAACCTGCTGCTCTTTATAGTGTAAACACTGATAGGCTGCACCAGGTGACTTCTTTGGTAGGGAATCATGTTTGCGTTCACACAAATGATTCTAAGACAAACATCTTAATTCGTGAGTGAAAGGAACATCTGTGCAATGTGTGTTATCTTTGGGGAAGTGGTACTGACGCAAAGGAGCACGGCAGCAATTGTAAATGTTATCTGTCTGGGGATTGTGTCTTCATTATAAAACTATTATGTAGCAGAATAGGTGCACACATGGGTATCGAGTAGGATTAAAGAAAAACAAGTGCCCTGTGGCTGAGGAAAAGCAAGTGGCTGCAACAACATAACTACAAAGTGTACATAAACATCACAACTCTGGAGAAAACCTTTTGAAAATCAGACACTTTTGGAAAAAAGACGTGAGAAGTAGCGGTGAGAGAGACTGAAATTTATTAGCCTACAGTTGCTTGAGTGAAGAACATTTGGGGAGGAAGTCACGCCAGACCACACCTTTGGCAAACGAGAGAAAGTGGCTATTAACTAAAAAAATGCCAGGTGAGTGGCCAAGTCCGCAGCTTTTTATGTACAGTAAATAAAAGAGGTATAAAATGACTTAATGTGTACATTTGGCCAGGTTGTCGCTGTTACAGGTCACATCCATTTTTTCAAAGTGCATATTTGGTCTTCACTTCTTGACTTCACCCAGATCATCAATGCTGTCATCATCCACCTACAACAAAAAGTATTTGATTTCAAAAGGGCATCTTCAAATGTTAAAGAAAAAAAAAAAACAAGTTAAATGGTCCAGTGTGTAGGATTTAGATACATCTAGTGGTGAAGTTGCAGATTGCGACCAACTGGATACCTCTCCCCTCACCATGTAAGAAAACCAGATCCACATGAAGATATAAGGGCTCATTCAATAGTAAGGAAAATACAACCATCATTAGTGTAAGGGGATTAGAACACTAATGAAAACATCAGTATGAATATTTGATTCCATTTCTGACAGTGAATCTTTCTAAATCCTTCACACTGATCCTTTAAATGCTGTAAAAGGTAACAGGATAAAATGCGATCCTCAATAAAAAGCGCATATGCCTGAAATCAGACAGTTAGAGCCTCAACCTATTAATAAACCACATAACTTGAACAAAGTCCAAGAAAACCTGGAGCCTGCTCCAACTCATCTCTTTCATACTGAAGCTAAAAACAGTTTGCTGTGGCCTTTGATTGTATTACAATTTAGAAAATGTACTCTTATCAGGCACTGCACTTTATTTTGTAGACATACTAACACTCTTCATGCTCTCAGCATAGCAGTGTGGGTCAGTCGGTCCACCACTTGGGTCCAGACAGAATATATATCATTTTATTAATCAAAAAATTTCAAACAGCAGAGAAAAAAGTTGAGGATAGATCCAATAATCTTCTCAGCAATCCAGTCAAGTCCCTGCTCTCCTCATGCTGACCATCTAAGATATCTGAACATAGCAGTGCAGGTACAGAGAGGCTCAAACTCACAGAAGAATGACTTTACACACTAATACTAATCCTAAAGTTCTCTACATGGAAGACAACTCACCTCAGGCCACTTCTCTTGAATGACGTCGATTATGTCATCTGTAAAATCTCCCTGAATGATAATTTCATCCTCGGCTGTAACTGAGGCACCACAAGAGAATTTCTGGGCAAAGAATCGCTGAGCCTCTTTAAGTTCAATGTCTGCAAGAGACAACACAGGTTTCATGTTCAGAATAAGGCATCAACACAAAGGGACTGAAACATCAGAACTTAGAAAACAAAAGGGTCTCACCGAATGTTGCCAGACCACACACCCGTGTGACATATTTCTTCTTGGCTCTTGGGATTTTTGCTATCGTAACCTTCTGAGGCAAAGTCTTCTTTTTCTGTTTGATCTGGCCTCTTCCACCTTAAGAGGGTAAAACAGGATTAAACCAGATTTAAGACTCACAATGCTAAAGTCCGCTAGCATGTGAGGTGGTGCGCCACTGCCTCTGGAGCAAGTGTTACTAATATCCTGTTGTCTGTGTTGCACCATTATTTTTAATCTTGTAACGTTGATTACAGAGAAGAATACCTTTGAAGTTTCTCCTTAAGTTCTCGATGCAGTATAGTTTCAAGAGCTAAACATTAAGGAGAATGTGGTAGTCTTCAGTCATCATAAAAAAAAAACCTCAAAAGATGTTTAGTTTGGACGACTGCAAAAAACATGGCAGCCTCCGTAGAGAGGACCCTCTCCCAATGTGAAGTATTTAAATATAAAGGGCCCATTTTAGGGTAAAGAAAACAACAATTAATACAATCTAGATGATCACACATCAGTGAAAACATCACTAGGATTATATATATGGTCATCGTAGCTGCTCAAAGAAAGATTGCTGTAATACTGAACTGCACTTGCTGTTAGAGGCAGTGATCAGTGATGTAAACAAGGCAGGATTAGGCTCTTGCGCTTTGACATCAAAATTGTTTTTTTTTAATCTCCCATCCAACATTTGAGTTTGAGTTACCTCTCTTCTGTTTCTTTTTCTCCTCCTCCTCGCCTGCAGGGGGAGCATCTCCAATGCCGGGTTCCTGCTTGGGGGTGTTCGCTGCAGGGCCAGTGGGACAGAAGTAAAATGGAAGATTAAAACCAATCCCACAACAATACATCTTACCTTTTCAATGAATCCTACTATGTCTATATACAACAGAATCATAACAGAGACAGACTAGCCTGAATAATGACCAGTGTGCATCTGTTACCATTTGTTCTACCTTTTTCTTCCCCCCAATGACATCATTAAAGACCTTCAGACATAAATCTATTTTTCAAATGATTCTACATCATTCTGGAGCCTGGAAAATGTGGCATAGCATTAAAAGTATACGATACAGTCAGAAACTGTGGGATAATAGCACAATAGTAAAAGTCACAATATCAATGTTGCTGGGTTCAGGACACATCTCCACAAAAACTACTTCCAACAACATTAGGAGATATGATAACTTAACAAGCATTTACATTTAATTTCTGCCAGGAATTTAAGTCACATAAATGTAGCTACATAAGCTGTAGCACAATATCAGTGTGTATATTGTGTTATAGTTTATAGTGTAAGCTTGAATTGTCACTTATATATTTATGAATGGGAATGCTGAGACATTGTATTGTTCTATGTACAAGATCTGTAATTTCTGGTCTTTATGCCGTGTCATTGTGGAAAAGCCAAAAGTAAATTACCACAATGATGGCATTGAAGTTTTTGTATTCATGTTACTGCACCAATAACTAAGAATAAATACTTGATAAATGCATATTCTCACAGTGGTTTAAAGTAAACAATGTTAACTAAACTGAGGTAAAACTCATCAATCACTTACCAACAGTCATCCTGGCAAATATATCTGGAAAGTTCTTCTCAAGCCACTGTCTACATTTGGCTGGCTCAGGCATGTACTCACAATACTGCAGACAAAACCGTGTAGTTAGACCTCAAACAACAGCACAATTGAAAGCACTTTAACAAAAAAACACAATATCCAAATAGGTAAAGTTACCTCTGAAGGCAGAGAGCACACTGCAGAAAGAGAGAGAGAAAAGGCCCATCACATTTTGAAAAAACACAATGTTTAAATCTTACAAAGATGACAAACTCAGTACTGTACCTCCACAATAAAGAACTTTAAGTGGGAACTTTGAATCAGGATCTGTCCTATGCTCTGATCTGCTCTCTGAAGAACCTGATTCCATCTCAGTAGTAGCCATCACAAATTATCTGAGTACAGAGAAATGGATTAGGGAAACAGTTATGGCACAGGACACATACGCACATAAGTGGTTTAAATGTATTTAATTGAACAACTTCAAATCAAACATGGAAATTATTCATTCAACTATATATATATATATATATATATATATATATATATATTGTTTTAGATACTACGTCATGAGGTGTATCACTAATAATTATTTTTGCCATTGATGAATTGGTTTTATCATTTAATCAATTTACTGCGTAGTCCACAGTTTTACATTTCCTTTGGATTGATTTAAGGCTCTTTCAGTATAGTGCTGCCACAAGTGACCACTTTTAGTATCAGGTAAAAATTCCAATTGGTTCCTCCAGGAATCGATCAAAGTCTCCAAGTCAACATGAAGGTATTTAAACTACTAGTTTGGTCCAACTGGCCATTAAAGACCCATCCATGAAAAATAAAATTCAGTTTACCAAAAACCTACAAAGAGCACATTTGAGATGCTGAAGCCAACATGTATTTGGCATTCTTTGTTGTAAATTATCTGAAATGATGAACTAATTATCGGACTAGCTGCAGATTAATTGATTCAACGTAACTGATTGATTAATTGCCCAATTTGGGGATTTCAGACTAAATATAATTGCAGAGGAAACATTGAGGAAAATGTGCTTGTCATGAGAAGCAACACTAAATCAATGACACATTTAAACATTTAAAACACAATGAGATGCCTTCAAATAAAGTCAGGACAAAGGCTTTAAGCCTTCAGATCACATCAAAACGTGTTTTCTGATATGTGATTATCAGACTCCATTGCAGACATGACTATACTTCTGCAATTATTTCATCATGCTAGCATGCACTGCCGACGCTGTTTGTATCTTTAGCTGTGAGGTTCATGAGCAGCAACAGACGAACATCAGAAAACTACTGAAATACTCCACAAGTCCTTTTCATGGGTGTTCATTTCACTCCTTGCTGCCGTAAACCCATAAATAGCAGGTTACACAGCATCAAGCCACAACTAGCTTCAGCTGGCTAACACATGCGGCTGTTTTTAAAACTGATCCTTCATCCAGATGATCCAATCGATGCGGTTTGAATCGCCCTGTCTTTACAGGCACAGTGCTCGCGTAGACTCAAGTGAACGATGGCTCGCCGAAGCACAGATCTACACGGTTACATTTCGGGGGGTTTCATTCATCAGGTTAACACCGAGTCACCCAGCTGTCACCGTTAGTGGGCATTAGCCTAGCATGCTAGCGGAGCTAACGCACCGCTGACTGGGAAAGGCTCTGCTGCCCAGCAACTGGACAAAGACACGAGACACGTCGAGTTTACATACCCCGCGAAATAGATTCTAAAACTGCTGTCTGTCCAGTAGGTCCGTTCGCATCGTTAGCCTCAGTGGGACTTTTAGAAAATCATTGTCATTGATTGAGGTTTAGTTGGCGTACTTTGAGCACGCCTAGTTGCAACTCTTGTTTGAGTTGCTGAGGCGGCTGATTCGCCGCGCTCGCGTGCGACAGCGCCCCCCTCCTGCCGCGGAAAGACACAGCACTCGTGCTTTTAATTCTTTAATCAATTTGGATTTGACGTGTGACAGAGAACAAGAGAAGAGAGATCCGTTTCTTCAACCCTTTTATCAATGATGGAGCTACTTAGTGCATAGGAACACCAGCCTGGATTTGTGTCAGATACCATATAGTGTACGGGTGTGGGTCACTTCTGCCAATGATGCAGCACTTCTGGCCTTCTCGTGGCCAAATTAGATATGAGCCGAAAGTGGCCCACTTGTA
Organism: Paralichthys olivaceus; assembly: GCF_024713975.1. Taxonomy (NCBI): domain Eukaryota; kingdom Metazoa; phylum Chordata; class Actinopteri; order Pleuronectiformes; family Paralichthyidae; genus Paralichthys; species Paralichthys olivaceus. The sequence goes on from NC_091110.1 coordinate 3,687,168, forward strand.
AAACAGCAAATGTGTCCCGATACACATTTTTCGGGCCTTTTATGGCAAACATGCGATGCTCTTGGCAAGGTGTAACCTGGATGTGAACCTAAATTGGCTCATGTGGTAAATGGTGAATATGACCCAAATAGCACATAAACAAATGTGGATGACCTTTTGCACTTTTGGTTGACATACAATATTGCTATGGCTTACTTGTGGCCAAGATCTGGCAAACAGGCGCAGACCTGTATGGAATGAAGAGCGATCATTCCATGCAGTGTGTGGTCCAGACATGGGTTGTGTGCGATGTGGGCCTAAACAGTTTTGTTCTGTGGTCCGTGACTTGTTGGGGCAAACAGAATATTTACCTCCATCAATATTGGCCTGTATGGGGGTAGAAGCCGTGGCCTTGGCGATATTAGCACCATGCACTAACCACCTGAGCTAACTGGCCATATGGCTAATGTTCTTCATTCATTTTTCTATCATTCATTTTAGGCAGGATGATAGGCAATTACTCACTGTATCAATAGTTAAAAGATGGTTCAACTGCTGTTACAGAACAAAGAAATGTTTGTTTAGGTGTGTGTATGTGTGTGTGTGTGTGTGGAGATATATCTCACCAGCACAGTGGAAGTATAAGATGTAAAGTTGTCTTAGTAGGTTATTGTCCAACTCTCCCCTGGTGTTCCTCAGGGTTCGATCTCTTCTGAGCTCAATATTCGAGCTCTCTTTCGCTTCCCCACAACATTCCAGTGATCAGACAACATTGATTCTAGTACACAACACATGTGCGACATAAACACATCATGCTCATCAGGTCATACGATCTCATTTTACAGTGGCATTATCAATGTATTATTATTTTGCTGGCCTGCATACCTCTTATAAATGTCAAGTTATATAATTCCATCTTCATACTAATCAATAAAACCAAGTATCTTGAAGTTAAATTTTAAAATAATATGTTATTTTACGTAAAATAAGATTTATAACTAAGGCTGGGTGATGTTACTAAAATGTATCCCAATATATGGATAAATGTCAAATTATAATCCATTCTTTTCTTATAAAAAACGATTGTGGTTTTAAAGTGAATGACAAACTATATCGCCATAATTACTGACATTGTTTTAATCGTGACTAATGACGATATGTAACAAAACTGTGCGCTTTGTTCGTGGAGCTTTTATTTTTGAAAAACTGGCTGCATCCTGGATCCTGAGTATTTCAAGGTTCGGACAAATGTCCGGAAGTGAGAACTTCCTGAACTTTGCGTTGTATGTATTTGTATGTATCTCGACAAATGTAATTTTAGTTTTATATATTGGTTATAATATTAGCTTTATCATCTTACGTTGGGAATCCAAATAAAATGAAATAAAAGAACAATAGCAGTAAGTCCGTTTGATGACGTAGTAGTCCCTTCCATATGACGTAGTTGTCCCTTCCTCGTCTCTGCTCTTCAGCTGTTTACGTCGAGAAGTTAGTGAAACTCTGTGAGAAGCTGACGTCACTTCGCCCTGTGCGTTTTCTGTTGAACTTAGATTGATCGAACGATATTTCAGCGACATGTTTCAAAACATGGACGAGATGGAACATGGATGAGATGGACGAAGGGAGAAGAAGACCCCCCTCAGATGGAAGAGCATCAGCCTGTTTCCCCTGTTCTCCTCCACATGGTAAACACACACACACACACACACACACACACACACACACACACACACACACACACAGTCGATGGCTCACACCCTCACTGTGTTTGATCACCACTGTTTTTAACTGTGTAGCTGTGTTGCAGACTCCCCAGCTGAGCCCTGGCACAGCACCCCTGTGAAGAAGGTCAGTGTCATGCTGATGTCTGTTCTCTTACTTTTTCAGTTTGTCTCTATTGCTCCAGCACCTCTGTCCAAATCTGAGATCACATTTAAAAACTACACACAAGAGAAAACAGAGGAACACAGTCCAACATGTCTGTTTGTAAAATGCTCAAACATTCAACACATGATACTAAAGCAAACCGTTCTCACAACTTGTGGTAAAATGAATGTATTCTTACAATCAGTCATTACACAATGAACAACAAAATACTAATCAACATGAACCAGTACAATGTTACAGTAATTTGTTTTTAATCATTTTAGTTTGCCCTCAAAACAATAGTAATCACATCACAGCATGGACTGAATTCTTTTCTCCCAAGTTGATATTACTGGAGTTATATTCCTGCAGCCTTCTGCAGCTGTACTGTTGGAATACAGTCAGAAAGATATCATTTTAAATGCAGTTTCCATTTGATTCTTGTCTGCAGGTGTTTATGTGCCCAAGAACTGTCTTTCAATTTTTAAAGAAAGTGGAAAGAAAATCCTGGATCTGACCATTATTCTAAATCTGTACCAAAATTTAATGGGTACAACATCCCTCCAAGTTTTGTGGTAACCAGCCCAGTAGTTTTTGTGTAATTCTGTTAACGAATACACAAATAAACAAACGCAGACAAAAACATAGCATCCTTGGCGGAGGTAGTAATAAAGTAGAATATCAAAAACTGAACCTTAATAAAGTGCCGTTCTATTAAACTACACAAAGCTGTGTACCTAATAAACTGTCAACTGAATGCATATAATGTCATTTTCAGAAAAATGGTGGTGGTACATTGGATGTCAGCCAAAACTCTGTCCTAACCAGCCTCAAGATGGAGGGCACAGCAAAACGCTGGACAGAGAGGACCCCTCCTATCCCAGCAGACGCCCCCTGTCCCCAAAACTCGTTGGACTCTGAGGTGAGATGGATCTGGATTATAAATTGTATAACTACCATGTGCACTGAAATAGTCAGAGGCAGGGTGTTGATTTTGTGCCTGTGTCTGTGTGTTTGTGGGGAAAATAACTTGACACAGCATGGACAGATTGTTAATCTAAAGTTTATATGCATATGCATGAAGAAGTTAGAAAATGATAACACTGTGAAATATAAACAGGGTTAGCATTTGTCTAATTGGAGTAAAAACATCACAGGGTATGCATTACTCCCCCAAAGTTCACTTGTCATGGTCTTTTATGGATGACTTCATGTGAAACTAAAAGCTTATCTGATAACTGAGAGTCAACAGCATAAACCTATGCATTTACAAATGCCTTTTTAGGGAATATTAGCTTACTAGAACTTGCTAGAAAGTTTATCTGTTGCTGATAATTGCTGTTGTTTTCTGTCAACCAATTAGTTAATTTACAAATTGTTCATATATAAATTGTCCATCACGTTGTTATGATGCTGGTGTCCCTCTGTGTCCTTTGATCGAAAGTCTCCTGTGAATGACCTGAGTCGCTCCACCATCCAGAGGCAGAGGAGGGAGCTGCAGCTGCTGATGGCTGAGCTGAGGGACCGGGAGAGGGAGCTGAACACGATGGCTGCCTCCCATCATCAGCAACTTCACATCTGGGAACAAGACCGTCAGAGGGTGCTCACCTTGGAGCAGAGGTGTTCCCGTTTGGATGGTGAGGAGGCAGAAGACACGATTTTCTATTTTTACATCTAACAATAACCACATCTGGATTCCATGTTTGGTATCAAAACAATTATATCAAATGATAAATGGAATATTTGTCTGCATCAGTCTTTCTCCTGTGGGACTGCAACTAACAATTATTTTCATAATCGATTTATCTTTTGATTATTCTCTTGAATAATTGCTTTGTCAAAAATAGGGAATATTACTATTATAATTTCAATTCTTGTTTAATCAGTCCAACATTTACTATCATAAAACAGAAAAATCCTCAGCACAGAGAATGTTTCATATTTTACTTCACAAAAGAATAATTATTATTGAGATATTTGTTTTTATTTCTTGTTACTTATATTATTGTCTTTAATAATTAATATCATCATAACAAGAATTTATTGCTGCTGTTGGTTAATAATATTATTGCAGTAATACCCTGGTGTCTCTCTCCACCTCTCTCTATTCTCTCTCTTCTTTCCACTCAACTGCTCAGGGCAGCTCCACAGTTATTATTTAAACTTATTCGAAATGTATGTCTGCTCTCACATAGCCAGCTCATTTCGTTTTATTTGCACAGATGAATTGCAGAAGCGTAATGAGGTGATCAGGGTCCTGACTAAGCGAGTGTGGGCGGTGGAAACCAGGGAGAGGGAAGTCCAGAAGGAGCTCAGTGCAGCCCAGCAGCAGCTCTGTGAGGTTGAACAGAAACAGCAGCACATCAGCCTAAAATGTCAAGACTTTGAGGTACCACTGCTACAGCAATACACACTCATGTTCTCTGTGGGAATATAGAATATAATGTACCATCTACTGCTCATAGTCCTGGTGTTTTTGATAAACCAGACTCACTTTGTATTATGTAGAATTGTATTTAATGTGCAGACACTTTAAAGGTCCAGTGTGTAAGATTTAGGTGAAAGGGATCTATTGGCAGAAATGTAATGTAGAATAATCCTCATGATGTTTTCACTAGTTCATTTCATCCAAATTGTATGAATTGTAGTTTTCTTTACCCCAGAAAAGACCCTTTATATTTAAATACTTTATATTTACATGGAGGGGGTCCTCTCTATGGAGGCTGCCATGTTTTTTACATTAGTCCAGACTGGACAAACTAAACACGACAAGTGAATGCTACCACAGTTTCTTTTTCACTTTTGGAAGGAGAGGGCGAGGTGAGGGGTGTTCAGCTGCAACATCCAATTTCAACACTCGATATCACTAAATTCTACACACTGTACCTTTAAAATATTGCACCATTACTTGCTCACCACTCAAAGGCAATAAATGTTCAAAACATCGAACGCAACTTCCAGTTTCAGCATTTGTTGGGACTACTTTCAGCGGTGGATCAACCCACATCTGGTGTTTGAGTTGGTGGAGTAGGGGCTGTGTCAAAATAAATGAGAGTGTGTTTCTTGTACTGAGATAACATGTCACCCAGTTCATAGTGTTTAATAACGCTCAGTGGTACACTGAGAATAAGATACGTCAGGCTGCGGATACATACGACACAACACTCTTCATTGGTTTCTGCATTTAATATGTTTTTGTACGTCTGCTGGGACTGTTGGCTTGTGATGACTCTTCGTGTACACAGGAGGATAAGAGCTGATTATTAATCGCTTTGTATTTAAGTGATTTAATTAAATACATTTCATACCCAGAAGCAGTGTCCTCTCACACAGGACGTGTTTATTCTGCATTTAAGTGTCTCTGGTGTCTTTAAGGAGAAGAACCAAAGTCTCAACTCCACGCTCATGGCTCTGTCCACTCAAGTCGGCTCTCTGCAGGTCAGGGAGGAAGAACTGAGTTCCATGCTCAAACTGAAGGTAACAGAAAAAAGATGTTATTATATGTATTTTTGCAGATGAGGATTATAGTTGATTTCATTTGTGTCTGCGTAATATTTTCGTCGTCTATCAGGATAAAGATGTGACCGAGTCCTCCGGTCACATACTTGATCTCACAGGGCGCCTACGAGACCTGGAGACGTCGCTAACGGAGAGTAGCTCACGGGAAACCAAGCTCCTGAGAGACTCGGAGGAAAACAAACGGCGTTACAGAGAAGCAAGACATGAGGTCACACACCTTAAAGGTACACAAGTAAACAATCAAAGCGAGACACTCCCACAATTACGCCCTTGTTCCACAGTGATTGGCCAGAGGTCTAAAATAGGCTGGGTTCTCTCTCTCTCTTTCAAAGACCACTTTATGCATTTCACTTTCAGAGGAACTTCAGATGGAAGTTTTTTTAAAAAAGCTAATTAAAAATCTGGTAACCTTGATACATGGCAGAGAAATAAGTGTTGTTTTAGAGAAATCCAGTTTCTCTTATCCTCTGTCCAGGTTCTAGAAACCAGGTCTCCTCACAACTTTGTGCAGGTTGGACAAATCCCAAATCTTTAGTTTCTAGCACTGGCTTGTATATGAAATAAAAAAAGTATCATTAGTTCTCAGAGCCCAGGTTGATGTCTTCAAATGTCTTGTTTTCTGTTTTGTCTTGTTTGCTGAATTGTCTCATTCTCTAAGTGATGATTTCATCTCTGCATGTCTTCTCCTCTGTGTCATGTCCTGGTTGTAGAGGAGCTGCAGCAGCAGATATCACAGAGTAGCACTCAGAGGGAGGAGATCATTCGTCTCAAACAGGAGCTCCAGCTGCTTCACAGAGATCTGGCTTTGTCAGGTACATTAAACTGCAAAATCCATTCTCAAAACTATTCATGTCAGTATATTTTTTTTTATCTTCAGTGTTATCTGTTTTAGGACTTCTTTTAATCCAGTTTATGAATTTCCTAAGCGGTGTCTCTACATTCTATAGGCCTGAAGTCCTGGCCTGAAGCTTATATAGATTAAAAAATAATTGATCACCATACAGTGGGAATGATGTCACCATGATTCATTATGAAATCAAAAAAATACTTCATGGACTGTAGTAATATGTATTAATCAGCTGTAACATTGGAAATACCCGCATCCTTTTTGGATCAACCAATTATTCTTCATCATATGCTATAATGAAGTCATGATGACATCATTGTGAAATGAAATTGTAACTATGTTAAAAAGTTAGCATTTAATGATTGGTGTATGTACAGCATATGTGAAGGCTCTTCATTATTTCAAATAATCTTAATTTACCCCTCTGTCTTATGTTTGGTGTTATGTTTTCTCATTTGATTTAAGTCATTATAAGTCATATTCCTCCTAAATTCTGTCCATCTAGGCCCTAAACTCCTTTATATGAGATAAATGTCAACTCTTGCTGGTCACCACACCACAGTTTAGTACAGATGTAACATATTTATTCAGGTAAAAGATGTTCATAACTTGAAATAGAATGACACTCAGCGAGTCCATACCTGCTGTCCTTATAAAACCGAATTTCAATTTACTAGATCCTGATTTGAATTTGGATCTGCGCCAAATTGTACACACTCATCAACATCATACCATACTGCAATTTTCCACCAAGTTTTGTTGTAATGCATTAAGTTATTTTTGCGTCGTCCTGCTAAAGAACAGATAGACAGACAGACAGACACAAACATAAAAGAATCCCCTTGGCGGAGGTAATAGTACTGGGACTGTAGTTGATTATTTTCATTATCACTTAATATCACTGTTGAGTATTGTTTTTAGGTGAACTGATATTGACATTATCTTTGAAAAATGCCATCAAGCGATGAAAATTTCCCTTCACACTCATTTGTGCTGTATAGAATTTGATGGACGCAGTATCTCTGCGGTCTACCTTTATTGATTCAATCCTGTGCAGTAACTTGTTACTGAGACCTCCCAACCTGAGAATCATTCACGCTGAGGTAACTGCAGCATTTGATTTGTTACACCAGGAGAGGGCGACAGCTGGAAAGACGAGCTGCTGGAGCTGTCTCGCTCCAAACAGGACCGCACCATGTCGGAGCTCCGCTGCCTGCGACAGGTATGGTGTCTAACAAATCAAGGAAGCAAATGCCAGCAGAGGTCCATCCAGTATGGTGTATATATTGTTCAATCTCAGCTGAGGAGATAAGTTCTTCCTCGTTCCTCCACCTCACACTGTTGTCATCCTCGTCGTCGAGGTGTGTTTCTGGTTTGGCTGCATACCTGGGAGTGCTCCTGCAGTGTTTACACCTGTGTGGCTGTGGATCATTGTCATGTCCAATGCGTTTTAAAGCTGCACAGTTTACTGATAAGAACCTGAGTATCGGCACGTTTAATTTTTAATGGTTCTACAATTAGTGTTTTTGAATATTCCGTAGTTCTATATATGTTTGTTTTTCCAGAACTTGAAAATGCACACAAGCTTCAGCAGTGAGTTACTAAAGGACGTGCAAAACAACTGCAGCCAGTAACTCTTTAAATGTATACATGGGCCTCGAAGTATTGTACTAAGACATTGACAATGCTAAGATGAGTTAGCTTTTAATAGTAAAACAATATTTTTTCTGTGTTCCAGGTGTGTGAGAATCAGAGGAATGACATGCAGCTGCTGCAGTTAAACCTGGAAAGTGCCCGTGAAACACTGCGGGAGAAAACCAGTCTGCGTTTAGTTGGCAGGTGAACAGTGCACACGAATAATATATCTAGGAAAGTAAATGCGTGAGACACAATATGGGTTTCTTAAAGGGATTTTACTGATATGTCCGATGTTACTGTGTTGGAGACCAGTGATGAAACAATGACACTCTCTAAACTGACATTTATCTCCACAACAACAGAAAATCACGTGACACAGTCAGCAGGCAAGTGAGAATGCAAAGGGTACAGACAGTTAATTTAAAAACAACTGCAGATGCACAGTCCAGGAGTTGCAAACAGCAGCACTGCCTTAACCCAGGACACCAAGCTGTGGATCAGATTTCACCTGACACAAGCAAGGAAACATCATTTGAAAATCTACTCGAACACAGTCATATGAGTTTATGTTCCTTCAGGACCACTCAATTCCTCCAAGAACGGTTGTCTGTCTCGGCCACAAGGTGATCACAGTCCAGACTGTTCTTATTTTTGGTTCCTGCTAAAGATGAGCTGAAAGAGCAGGAGCATTCCTCTCAGGCTTCAAGCAGCTCATCTCGACCTTGAGCACCTCCTCTCCCAAAGTGAAATCACCAGCTCTTATTTCAAGGCACTTCTTTATCTGATCTCCTACACCTTGTCTTACTGAGCAGATTCAGCACACTGTCCTTTCTTCACGCTCTTCTTCTGCACTGAAGCAATAGTGTTGTCTTGCCAGTTGAATCAGAAAACATTCATGAGCCAGTGTCTCTTGTTTGTGTCCCAGCCAGGAGGAGTTGACGTGCAACTGCCCGCTCAGCCAATCACCTTCATCGATCAGACCAAAGAACTCGGGACATGTGCTTGATACGTCCACTTTGCCAGGAGCCGGTCTTACAGCGAGCAACGAGCTGGGAGTCCTCTCAGCACATGCGACAGATGTAAGATGAAAGCGATGTTCATCACAGTGTTTCTATCAATCGTTGGATTCATTTGAAGGATGGAAAATAAACTTTTGTCTTTTTTTTTCTATACAGACATTGGAGTGGCATTAAGTTCAGTACCACTCACATGTCTGTTTTGTAACTACACATTCAGTGGCCACTTTATTAGGCACATCTTTCAAATCTCATGCAAATACAACAACTCAGGCTCACAGGTTCTCACTTTTTAAAAGGATCGAAATGTTCTCTGTATATCGAGCCTGTCAGAGAAGTGTTAATTCAGATATCTGCTTATTATTATGGTTGATGTTTGCACTGAAGGGAAACTGAAGCACATTGTGAAGCATGTGTTTTTATGTTTTACCCATGAGGGGACCGAAGAATAGTAGAAGCACATGTTAATATGCCATCACTAACTACTACCTCAGTAAGAAACATTAAGTTGCATTTGAAGTTGAAAATTTGAGCAGACACTGAAAATATGGAGGTAGATAAAATAAAAAAGCTCAGTGTGAATCCTGGAAACTGACTGAATGTAACAAACTAGAACCTCAAGAATTGTTTGGACCAGACAAAGCGCTACAGTGTGAAAAAGATATTTTGTGATTGTACTGCCAGTCATGTGCCACTTGTCTTATAGATTAATGATTGTACATATAACATGTAAATTAATGGTTAAACAGATATTTTTATGCCTTTGGGTAGAGCCAGGCTCGCTCTTTTAGTGACTTATTCTTTTTAACAACTCTTTGGTAAGTATGAAGACAACCGAGCCATAGACTACTTTAATCGTTCTAAATTAATGAGGGATATGGCATCGCCTTGTTTAATGTTCACAATGCAGATAATGGACACTAGGCCTGACAATACAGTTAATTTAGTGCTGTTAAACCTAATCCACACATGCTAAGAGAAATTGGGGTGTCTACGTTTGATTCTGATTCAAAGCTTATTCCATCATTTTTTCCTGTAGTGATTATTTAACACATAAACTTAGTAACCCCTGCCCTCTTTCGATCAGCTCTCAGAAAGTAACAGAGCTATGAGACCCGGCTCCCTATAAAGAGCCATGAGACATGAGAGAAGTAGAAATCTTTAAATCGAACTCTGGATCAAACTGTGAATATGCACATTGCCCAAAATGTGGATCCATTGCTTCAGCAGTAAATTACTGACAGCCTTCTTTACCAGGCTGGTGATGCTCTGTCCTGCTGTTCTCTGGTCGACGAAGCCACACACGGCAGCTTAAGAACCCACAGCTCAGCACACAACACCGGCCCTGCCTTGAGCTGCAGGACCACCGAGCCCTCTCACACCCAGTGCCAGTCACCCCAACATCTTCCTCCCCACCACCACCACCCTACAACCCCGCTACACAAGGTAGAGGAGTTTCACCAGCTTCGTTGAGCCTCTCGACCTCTTTCGAGCGGTCGTCAAGACTAGAAAAGCTCTTTAAAAATACAGACCATTTCCATTTACCATTTAAAAAGTGTTCCACTTCTCAGTTTGGGCGTGTTTGAACACAACAGCTTTATTTTTTTGTCTTCTCACAGGCCAGTGAAACTCCACCCAAAGCCTGCCCTCGACACAGAACCAGCCGGCCGTGTGGATGGATCGACATGGACTGAAGAACAGATTGCTTTTTTAATGGAAACCTCACTATTTACTGAAGCGACGCCATTGACTGAACTTTAAAGCACTGGAGTCAGATTCAAAAAAATCAGTATTACTACCGGTACATTAAAAAGACTCAGTGTGTACACAGCCAAAGGTTGAGCTGTGCTGCCTCTCAGGAAAATGATGAACTGATAACAAATATAGTTTGTAAAACATTTTTAAAATCTCCTTAACCTTTTTTTATTGTTTGGTGTTTGTGGATCACAGTGTATGTTTTCTACAAATGTGTTATTTCTTACATACTTTTACTATGTGTATTTTTTAAATCCTGTTTAAGGTTGTTAACGGCTGCATTGTGTGAAGTAGGAGAGATGTGAAACCAGTCCTACAGGGCTGTTGGGTGGTGTGTCCTCGTATTGTCTTTCCAGTTTCACTGCCTACAGATTGGTCTGGTGACTCAGTGGAGATGTCTGTAGCCCTTCACTGTAACTCAGCCATCACGTCACTACTTTTTGATAAAATATCTTAACGCAAATTTCATGACTGTGGATGTTTTACTGCTTGACAGTCGAGCTTTCTGTGACACCATCACAACCTTTTTTTTTTTTCAGCGCACTTGGTTACGCGTTTGGTAAGACGCCGGTGCGCTTTTACGCACAGGAGAAGCAACTTAATCTGTACTCAGGTTAACTTTGAGACTTATGAGGACATTTGAAGGAGGGACGTTTTGGATGTGACGCACTTTTTGTTTAAAGGGGGTAATGAGCTGAAACCTGGACTGGGACCATCTGACTTGTAGTTTTTGTGGAGGACAGTGAGCAGGATGAGCAAACCAAAGAATAAAAGCGACAATAAGACGGAAAAGGCTTTGGCTGCGGAGAAGGAGCAGTTTGGTAAACAACAGGTGAGTCGTTGATTTTCTATTAATGGGGCAAATATGCTTTTTATCCGAGGGTCATGTGGTTTTGTTTTTCCAGATTCCAATTAAGGTTTTCTAGTTTGTAACCTGTTGACAATGAACACGTGATGACTATTTTAATTTGAAAGTTAAAACCAACAAAAAGATAACATCTGCCTGTAATTAAAAACCTCACGGACTTCAGCAATATTAAAACTCAGTCCTCTGGGTCAATCCAGCTCCTTATTTCTCATATGTCCTTGAGCCTGACGTTGACTTTTGTCCCATTTTCATTTCTTTCAGCTCCACAGTATCAGCAAAACTCTCACCTCAGGTGAAACACCACCCAAAGAGAAATATGTGCGCCGTATCCTTTAAAAAATCAACCGAACTGTTTTTATTGCAGACAAACTGAAATTAAAAATGGAAATGAGTTGAAGCTCAACTTGTCCACAGCCATCCCAGCTATTTTTAAAGGTAAAGTGCTCAATATGATTGATCACGTGTTGGTGTATAATCTCCACTTGGTTTTGTGATATAGCATCATGTTAATAATTAGATTATAATAAGTTACAGATGAGGCTGATGGGGGGATCATTCGGTTTTCAGATATTTGGTTACACTGATTTTGGACAAAGGCAAATATTTTCCCTGATAATTGATAAGACAATTTGCTCTAAATTGTACAACATGGTGGCTCTATAGGGTGTGTCAAAGCTTTAAGGATTTCTCCTTTGGGAATCATAATCACACATGATAATATTCTAAGTAGATTTTAAGATATTTCCCCATTTCTTTGTATCTGAGATCTATGGTTTGTAAACAGTGGCAGAGGCAAAGTGTTTGGATGTTCATTCCCATTCTTTGATCATCCATACAGTCCTTAATTAAGTTAACTTAATGGATTCATATTAGGAGCTGCCTCCTGATGTTTCCATTTAGATTGTTGTACAATATTCTGATTGTGTTCTTGTACTCTCAATATGTTTTAATGTTAAGATTTCAACTTCAAGGACTTTGTAATATTATATCATATAGATAATATTTCTTGTAGAAGTCTTCAACACAATTTACCAAACAAAACATGAGACATTCACACTCTCCAACTTTATGATGTAAGTTTAATTCCTCTGTGAATTCCAGAAAATTACCTTCACAGCCATGAATTGGTGCATGTTCAATGTATCTGAAATTGCTATATAGACAGATAAGATAAGGGTTAGATTATCTTCATTGTCCCACGAGGGGGGGGATTTGTTGTGCAGCAAGAGTTTGCAAAACCACAGATACAACATCAACAACAGCATCCACAATAAAAACACTTTTCAGCAAGTACAGGGAAATGGGAAATTCCTACCACTTACAAATATGCAAAGCAGATGTCAATTTTCAACAAAAACAATGACAGCCAGATTTTCTTTTAGAAAAAACAGCTAACTGCTAATCACTTTATTTAGAATAGGCGCCCTGTAACAGTGTCCTGAGGGCAAAAGTTGGAACTCCCTCTTGAGAGGATGATCACAAGTGTCCAATATAGAATTTGTCCCCCGAAGGACCTGCCTGTTATAAATGACAGAGAGCATAGCCTGAAGAATAGATAGATAGTTAAAACTCAAGCCTGCTGATGGTGCTAGAGGGAACGTCAGAGGGGTTCATCCTCTGGAGATCACGAATATCTCTACAGAATGTCATGGCTGTCCATAGTTGTTGAGATATTTCCGTCTGGGTTACACCGGTGGATAACCTGCTGACATTGCCGTCACTCAAAACCCCTGTCAGCATGGTTCATAGTCAAAATGATTTCTCTAGACACAAGTCTGAGGTTGAATTGGACACATAATTGGCCCGTTTCACTAGAGTTCCTCATGTGCGTTGGTTCTTTGGAGTTTCCTTAACTGTTGTGAAGACATCATCATGGGGAGTCACAAGGAGGGTGGATGCTCCACCTTCTGGTCCTACACCCTGAACTTGCCTCTGTCCAGTAACGCCCTGATCAGCTGGAAGTTCTGCTATCTGCTGCACAAACTGCTCAGGGACGGACACAGAAATGCAAGTTCAAATTCTTCCTCTCCTTTACCTCACCATGACTTTTCACCTCCACACTGCTGATGTTTAATCTCACGTGTGTCTGTCTGATCCCACACAGGCTGTTAGAGATTCTAGCCGATACTGTCGCAACGTGAAAGACATGGGCATCCTCTGGGTGAGTGGACACCGTGAAACAGAATTCAGACCATACCTCCGTATTATTATATATTATTATTATTGTATATGATTTACAAATGTGGATCTAGATGTTTATACTCAGATTTGTGAATGTGTATGTTTATAAAAATATAAACACTATTGTAAATATGTAATGCAATCCACTTTTAAAATGAAGAGAAGTAGAAAGTACGGATATATGCTGATATATGTAGTAGAGTAAAAGTGAAAAGTACCCAAAAATAAATCTACTTAATGTAGAAAATGTACCAAAGAAAGTAACGACGTAATATGTATGCAATATGTCTTTCATATTCTCTCTCCTGTGAGCTCTCTTCCAATCTAATATATCATTATTCATTCCAGGGAAACTTGCATGATCGATATGGCCACATTGTCGCCCTGTCAGCCAAATTTCTCTGCCACAAAATAGAGTTTCATGCAAAGGTAAGACTTTTCTATTTGTGTATCTGATGATATGTGAGAGAATTAAAATGATAACAGTTAGTTTGAAGACAAAAACCTCCTCCTCCACAGCACAAGGTGATTCCAGGCAACCTGGAGGCCAGTGATGAGACTTTGGAGAAGGAAGCAGGAACTGACATGAACAAAGTGTAAGTTTTATTCTCTCACTCACTTGTTATTGAGCAGCTGCCACACAATTTGTAATTTCCTGTCTAATATGTGTTTTATCATACCGTAGGTTGGATATGACACAGGAGCTGTTGGATTACATGGAGGCTGGACTGAAGATGGCTGAGACAGGTCAGTCCATAATCCTGTCAAAAACCTTCGTGATCAGTTTGTAATGAGCTGACTTTTAAATGATAAAGACTGTGATATTATTTTCGAGTCAAATAATAATTTGTTTCTTCCACATGTCAGTACCTTCTGAATTCCCTCCACTGTCTGTGGTTCTTTCTCTCAAGCACCTTAGTTCTTTCTTAACATATACATGTTTAAAAATATATCATAAATATAGCCTACATATTTTCTTAATGGTTGATATAAATATAAATCAATGGCAGATTAATACAAAGTTGCTGTTCTAGTGGTAATAATGATAATAGTAATATTAATAATAGCTATAATAAAACAATATTTGTATGGCACCTTTCAAGCAAAGTTGCAGCTCAAATAACTCAATAAACGGATTAAAAACACTGTTTGTTTAACAATATTAAAACAACGCTAATAAAACCAGTGGGGATAATAGCAGAGATAAGAGATCAAGTTAATGAAAATAAAAAAATACAGAATACTTGTAGGCTCATCTCTTTTATTTGGCTGCCATGTTTTTCTCGTCTAAAGTTCTGCGTCAGCTCGACACCAACGGGGCCAAATCTACAACTCCGGCTGGAAGGTGCAGGCTGACTCCTCTGATACCGCTCATACTGGACTGCAGCTTCCTCTACCACTTCTCTGTGCTGCTGATGTTTAAACTCCACAGCCGTGAGTGACAAACACACACACACAACCACACACCCAACCACAGACAGTATGTTTTTATCCACTCAGACCTCACTGCGTTAGATCGACTCGTCATTTCTTTTGCTTTACAGGCATCACCCCAGATGCTCTTCTTGGACACAGAGAGCGGTTCCGTGATCTTTTTACAAGGTAGGTTATAGTGAATAAATGTGTTAATTAGATTTTCATTACTGTGCCCGAAGCCACCTTTGGGACTTTTGGTTGACATGCGGTATTGCTATAGTTTACATCAGGCCCAGATCTGGCAGGAGGGGCCAAGTGCCACCATTCCAAACGGCATGCGGGCCAGATGTGGGAAGTGTGAGCCAAATCTGGCCCAAAGTGTTTTGCTATGTATTAAATCCTTAGACCATCATTGCCTGTAACAAAATTCACAAATCACTGCCAGAAACATAAATCTGAAAAATCAGTTTGAATCACTGTCGTCATTTCCAGGATTCTGAGACAAAGCTATAAAGTAAATCTGTATGGCAGAATTTTTCATGGTTTTCATTTGAAAATCAGAATATGCAACCCTCCCAGAGGATAAATACAGGATTCGTCTGTGCAGCTAAAGCTCTTTGGTTTCTAGATAAACATGATACAAAACTCCTGTATTTAAACAGCATATCTCTACATCAAAGTTAAGAAAATCCCTTTTGCCCTTGAAGAGCAACTGTAGATTAAAATAAACACAGTATATTAGTATATATATTAGTATTATTCTGCATCAGAACTTTTTTATATCTCTAACGAGATCTGTATTTTCTTCCACAGCCTCACACAGTTCTTTGACAGAGCCAGGGAAATGGAGTACTTCAAAAGTATCATCCAGATCCCAGATCTCCCAGACGTAAGTAATAGGTTTGGGAGTTTCTGTGCGTACATGAATCAGTTTTATGTGAATTTCAATCACGTCCGTGTGTTTTGTTTATTATAACCCTGCAGTCTCCGCCAAACTTCCTCCGAGCTGCTGCCTTCGCCGAGTATAAAAAGCCAGTGGTGGTGATGCCCAGCGAGGAGCGGCAAGAGGACGAGGAGGTGGAGCCACAGTCGGAGTTTAGAGAAGCACCGCCACAGGTGATAAAGTTTCCATAAAGTGAAAGTTCTGATTATGTCTGGTAGTCTGGATAACTCTGAGGCTTTTTTCTCATGACAGTACTATTTGCTCAGCCAAATGGCAGCACCCGATGCTTCTCTGGAGCAGAGAGAGACGGAGAGTGAGAGCATGAGGAGGGAGCTGGAGGTGCTGAAACCAGAGCTGCAGCTCATCAGGACCGAGGTGAGTCCTGCACCCTGTTGTTGGACAGTTGGACAAAGTTGGTGTCTATACGTTTAAACAAAATCAAGAAAACTGCAAAGTTGAAAATTAGCTGTGGAACAAATCTTATTTGTGTTTACATTTTGGCAAATTGGCAACAAAAAATTGCCAAAGTAGTAGTTACCTGTTGGCAATAGACCCATGGATATACAGACAACTGGATTAACAGGCTTTAAAAGCAAACATGAGGATTATTTTGCTACTCCTGCAGTTGCAAGAGACATGTTTTTCGGCCTGCTGTGGTTTAGGAGGTACAGTGGGTCATCCACTAACCAGAAGGTCGGAGGTTCAGTCTCTGTAAAGGTGTCTGCATGCTGAAGTGTCCTTAAGCAAGTTACCAGACCTTAATTTGCCACTGACGACTGTGCCTGCATTGTGTGAGTGATGTATGTTAGAGAATGTGCTGCACATAGATGCATGTGTGTGTGAATGGGTGAATGGCAAAACTGATCTGTAAAAGAGGTCAAGCTGAGGAAAGCTCTATATTAATAGAGACCATTTACCATTTGTATTATTTATGGACATACATTTGCTGCAGATGTCAAAGCGTCAGATTTGACTCACAGAAGAATTGTTAAAATAAAGATTTTAGATGTAAATTGCAGCATTTGGGCACGAAGGGTTCCTGAGCATGTGTCCCTGCCACTGCTGCTGTTACCTACTCCCACTTGTTTCTCAAACACCACCCTGCACTTGTCCCTTTCACCTCGCACTGTGTCTTACATCTCCCTCCACGACCCCATCTCATGTCTAAGAGTTCGTCCTGCAGCTGTGAGGACTTTTCACATACACATACAGTACACCCTGTCCCTCCTGTCCGCAGGCTCAGAGGTGTGTGACTGAGTTAAAGGCTCAAGTGAATCGTCTGGAAGCTGAGCTGGACGAGCAGCGCACCCACAAGCAGATGGCTATGGTGGAAAACGAACACCTGCGGGTGGAAATGGAGGCTTTGCGGAGCAATAACGTCGCCAATGTGGGGGCTCAGATTGGACTGAAGGAGGCAGATGGTGAGTATACAGTTTTGTGGGCAGGCGAATGTGAAACGTGAATGTTGCTGAACGTTACTGAAACATACCGTCACGTCTGCACAGGCAGAGCTCAGGCGGCGGAGGTTCGTTTCACTCAGCTCAAAGAGAGACACGCCGAGCTGGTCACCAGTCACGCTGACTTAATGAAGAAGGTAAACTGCACCACCACTGTTGTGTTTGTCACATCCTTAAAGGAGTTGTTGGACATTTTGGGAAGTATGCTTCTCCACTGTCTGATAGTCAGATGAGAAGATCCACATACCTTTCACTAATATTTGGTATTTATGTTTCCACATGCAGAACACAGAGACAGTGAAGGCGCTGTCCGGAACAAAACAAGAACAAGATGATTTACTGAGAGCGAAGAAACAGCTAGAAAGTGAGCTGGAAATTCTACGGCAGGAGAAAAGAAATACGGTGAGACCTCTTCAGCCCCCGATAGCACAGCTTACACACCGTCTGATATCATCTGTCCCCGCCTGGTTTGTCCCTGGTTTACAAAGACTCCCATGAATAAATACTGAATGAGTGACTCCTCTCCCACTCAGATGAGTCAGCAGCAGCAGGAGGCCGACCGCCTCAACAAGGAACTGCTGGAGCAGCGAGCAGAGCTGGCCCTCCTTCGCGGCGCCCTGCAGAATAAAGAGATGGTGAGACTCGATGGAAAATACACTCACTCAAACCATCATCAGTTGTCCTAATAGCCAGTTCTTACAAAGATAATTCACCATCCAAACTAACAACAATTAACAAACCCATAATTAAAACACTATGGAAAAACAAAAAAATTAAAATTCCCAAATTACAAAGGGTAACAAACCACTACCACATTCAAATAGAATAAAATATGTGTGTAAACTGGAACACACAAAATAAAGTGGAATATTAACTCATGATAACAAGTTTAGTTTTCTTGAAGCCATATTTTAAGTTTGTATTTAAAGTTATTTAACTTTTTGGCCTTTGTGTTTTGAGCTCTCTAGCTACTGACTGCTAAATTATATTCAGGGGTTCAGTATCTTGCCCAAGGCAATGACATGCAGATGGGGAAGACTGGGACCAAACTGCCAAACTTCTGGATAGAGGACAACCGCTCTAGCCCCTCAGCCACAGCCAATGTACTTGTCATAAACAGCATGATATTTATTGACTAAAATTATGACCAAACACACACAGACTCTGTGTTGCACTATGCTGCATTTCACGAGGGTTTGCTGGAAGTGGATCTGAGCAACTAAATTACTGCAGACACAAGTAGGCACAAAACACAGAGGGATTAAAGTAGAATATATTGTTTGCAATACATGGAGACAATTTTACCACATTTTAACTCTGTCAAGCATCTTGTAGGACAAAGGTTATATAAAGCATTTTTGGACGCCTCAAACTGATTGGTCTAAGTCTCTACTCACACACCATGCAGACTTGTCCTGTCCATTGACTGGTAGAGAAAAAGGGGTCATGTATGGACACATGGTCAGTCCAACACAAATAACTCAACAAATTTCTGACAGGTTGGCACTGGGAGGCACCAATACCAGAAAAAGGTCTGGCAAAAGGAACTGTATCCATAGATCATTGTGAAATACATGTGATAAAATGATAATTAATATCACTTCTACAAAGGTCAGCTCATGAGATATAATATTGGATAAAGCTTATATTTCCAATCACTTTTATCAGTCATTCAGAACCACCATGTAACTCATAGTGTGATATGGAGATCATGACTAATTATCTCAGGATTAGTCAGCAACATTTTCAACCCACAGTAAGTCACCTATTGATGATAAGTCACAGTCCACACACGGTATTTACTGTGTCACTTTGTGCAGGAGGGATCTCATGTGAGCAGCAGCCTGGTCGCTCTGCAGGCGGAGCGGGAAGTGCTGCTCCGTGCCGCCAGAGAGAGGGACGCCGAGCTCTCCTCGCTGAGACAGCAGGCGCAGCAGCAGCAGGGCTCCCTGGACCTGGAGAGAGACCGCACCAACAGAGAGCTGGAGGCGCTGAGAGCTCAGCTGCAGCAACAGGTACATACTACAGAGTGCTGGTTCCAAAGCTTCTAACGTGTCAGTGTCTGCAGTGAACAGTACTGCTTAGAAATGATTTGGTTTTACCCAAGAGAAAGAAATATAACCACCTACCATTGTAAGTTGTAACCTGTTTGAGCTGTAGCTGCCGCTCCTCTCATATCCCCTCTGTTCCAGATCCCCTGACCAGTTTCTTTTAGAATCCGTTTCCAGTACTATTCATGTCCAGGCTCCTGTCCATAGTTAAATGTACGTCTCAGTCCAGGTTGTTTGTGACTTGTTTTGTCAATCCAACAGCCCCAGGCCCCAAAATATTCAGTTTACTATCAGAGTTTAAACAAAACCATTTGGATTCTTCAGAAAGAGTAAAGATAATTAATTATCAAAATAGTTTCCAGTTAATTTTGTGTTGCAGCTCGACTTTTTCTATCTGTACTTCAGCTTTGGATCATTCTTCTTAAAAGCTAGCGTTGGGAATCCTGGAAAAGCAAGAAAGAGCAGGCTGCATTTGAAACAATCACCCCCTCCCATTTGCCCTATCGCCAAAGCTCTTTCCTGTTTATTACAGGTTAGTCTGAATGATATACTGTATGTTTTCCACAGTTGGCCATCAATGCAGAGCAGAAGCTGGAGATCGACAGGCTGAGGCGAGAGCTGGACTCAACACGAGCAGAGCTGACCCGTGCAAACAACGCCCTGATGAGCAAAGAAATGGTACCAATAACTTTTTCTGTACGTCATCACACCAAATCCTCTCCAAGCGAAGCATTGGCAGTAAAACACCTGTACATGTTGTGTTCCACAGAGTGGTACCCAGCTGAGCAGTACAGTAGTAGGGCTGCAGGCGGAGAAGGACGGGATGCTCCGGTCAATGAGGGAGCAGGAGGCTGAGCTGAACTCCCTCAGGCAACAAGCTCAGCTCCAGCAGAGCTCCATGGAGCAGGAGAGGCAGCGCAGCAGCATGGAGCTGGGAAGCTTGCACGCCCAATTACAGCAGCAGGTGCTGAGCTGTGTTTATGACCGTGCAGAGAAGCTGTCATAGATGTTTTAGCAGTGAATCATTAATGAGCTCATGTGTGTGTTTGAAAACAGGCCTGTCGTGAGGGGGAGCTGACCCAGAAGCTGCAGGATGAGCAGTTCTGTCTGCTGCAGTGTGCTGTGGTGGAGGCCGAGGGCATCATACTGGACGCTGTGGCCAAACTGGACGACCCCATTCACGTCCGCTGCATCAGCTCACCTGGTAGAAAATGTTTTAATTCCTCCCCCCCAAATAATCCCAATGATCGCACTATAGGACTTTAACAATCTGTTGATTCATGTTTCAATAATCATGTAGTTTATTTTATGTCAGAACCTAACAACCTGATTCTTCTGTCTGCGTGGAACACAAAATCATCCGTGCCCACAGTAAAGCAACCTCTGTCTTGTATTTCACATCAAAAATGACAATAAGTCCAAGTACAAATGCAATAATTACCAGCCATCAAAAATCTGGGTAGGAGGAAAAGAAAGATCCATGCCCTCGATATCTAAGAGCTGGAAAAAGAAATGTCATACGAATTAAATAAGCGAATTCTCACAGAAATATACAGAATAAAAACAAAACAATATGATTTACAAGTCACTTCTGGAAAAAACACAATATCTAAAGAGAACATGATAACAAAGTGATTAATAATCAAGAGGACATATACAACACAGCACAAGAGAAACAAGAAAAGGTAGAAGGAAGGTCTGTCCAACAGATAAAGGTTTTCAGTTTAATTCAGTCCCTTCATTTAGAAAACTGTAAATAGTTTTAAATATCAATCACAATGTATTTAATACCTTATGTACAATAAATTAAGGGAGTCCTATTAGTTTGATAATTGCTTCTATGTTTTTTTTTAAACAGCATATTAGTTACAGCTCATCATAATGTTATTATAAGTAGCACAATGGTCTTATTAACACATAATTATAATTAATATATAATATATTTTCAATGATTACAACTTTTCCTATATAGATGTATTTTGTTGCTTTATACCAAATTGTCAATTTGTATAGCAGCATCTAGCTTTGGGCGGCGACAGGAGCAGTTAGAGTTTCTGACGATTAGATTGATAAAGATTTACAGTATATCTACTTACAGCTAAATCAAAGTTTGGTATAGATTGTGTATTGATAGATTTTAATCTGCTTATAATTTAGCTCTTCAGCTCCATTTCTCGAACCGGTTCTCCCTGTGGTTTTCAGATTACTTGGTGAACCGTGCTGAAATCACTCTGGCTTCTATAGACAAGATGCAGCAGAGCCACACGGTCTACCTGGGAAACATGAACGGTAAGCGAGGGGCCGCACGTGTTCAGGTTTGGGGGTGTGTTGGGTTTACCTCAGACGATCGTGGATCCGATGCCCCTCTGTTTGTTTTTAGATGCCAGCGGTTTGTTGAGGGCGGTCACACAGTTTTCCCACCTCGCTGCCGACACCATCGTCAACGGAGCAGCCACATCCCACTCCGCCCCCACCGACCAAGCTGACCGTGAGAGAAACACGCTCACATTGAAGCTGTTATGGATACACACTACTCTAAATACTTTATGCACAAGCAGTTAACGCTTGTGTCCTGCGTCTTTGTCTCATGCAGGTTTAACTGAAAGCTGTCGGGACTGTGCGAATAACTGCCTTCAGTTTTTGAAGGATCTGAAGTTCCAGGCCAGTTTACAGAGAGCAGACCCGTCTGCCACACGCTACACTGTTCAACGCATCCTCGCTTTGGGACAGGTGGGTCAGAACTGATCTTTTAAGAGACTATAGCCATTGTTGGCAGCTCTGTGAGCAATGCTTTACACCAGGGTCTAATGAAATAGGCTGATATCTAATTACTGGTAACTTACTCCATCCTCTTTGGACCATTAATACATGTCCGAATTACGATTCATGTCATTTGATGGAGTAAATGCAGAAATAACTCAGACGTGGCGGCAGCATAACATATGAGCTGATTTGTATTATCCCTGGTAACATGTCTTTTCAGTTCTCCTGTGTATTATTTATTTAAACTAAAGAAAGATAAAAATCTCTCAGTGAATACCCGACCTGGCATGAACCATTGATCCAAAGGTTTGGATCTGGCTCCGGGCTCAGGCAGGGCAGGTTAAATCTTGGGCTGACAGGATACTATAGTGACACACAAGGACCTTTTAAATTAAAAATGATTCATCACAGTAATACGTGTAGATCTAGCGGCAAATGTTAAAGCCCCTGAAAACTTAGGTTTCAAATGCCCTAATCATGAACTTATTCATTCTAACCTTTCTTTATACAGGGAGGGCCACTGAGAGTAAGCTCTTTGTTCCAGAGGAATATACAATATAAGAAATAATGATCCATAAATGATCAGATAAGTACTGAGCAAAATAAAGCACAGGAAAGAAGAAAAACAATATCTAAAAACAATGAGACCAATTTCACAACCCCACTGCCCTGAATCATTTTAAAGAGACTTTTCTGAATGTTCCTTTTGTGCGGAGCATAAAATTCAAAAGCCAATTTCTCCATCTCAGTGCTAACAAGTTGATTCTGTAGGACCACATAATGTTAAGAACTGTAATTAATATTATTAGTAGTCAACAAATTTCCTTAACCAAATGTATTGTTTGGAAAAATGCTTTCCTGAGTGTATATATAGAGTCAGTAAACGGTTCTCAGGTTTTGATTTAAATGGAAGATGATGCAGATGAGTTGCATCCACGTCTCAACAGAAAGAAGACCAGAGTAAACATTATACACTGCAGCATTGGGCATTATTACATTTCCCTCTCTCTGTTTATTTCCCCCCCCAGCTTGCCCACATCTAATAAATTGGGATATTTATGTGTTAACCTGTTACAAACTATTTCTTGTGAAGGAATTGCGTCCAAAGGGGCAGGATGTGCTGAAAGAAGAGCTGGGAAGCATGGTGGACAGAGAGATGATCGCTACCTCCACTGCCATCGAGGAGGCCGTGCTGCGAATGGACGTAAGGACGGATGCAAATTTGAAAAACTCCCGGACATTGTGTGACTTAACTTAACGTTTCTGTTTACACTTCTGCTTCACAGGAGATAATGAACCAGGCAAGGAGAGACACTACTGGTGTTAAGCTGGAGGTCAACCAGGGGTACGATGAAAACTTTAGAGCTGGGCTGTTTATATCAATCGTTTACATCGTCTTATGTTTATTTCTTATTATTTCCCTTGTGTTTCCTCGCAGTATCCTGGGATCCTGCTCAGACCTGATGAAGGTAAGAAACCAGTTTCTAGTTTCAAATACGTTTCTATGAACTGATGATTCGAATTCCACTTCATGTTCATTTCTTCGGCTGTGCTCTCTCTCCTCTCCAGGCCGTTCATATGCTGGTGACGGCTTCTACTGATTTACAGAAAGACATTGTGGAAGGAGGCAGGGTAAGTTCCAGACCTTGTTCCTCTGAGAAGCTAAAGCTTTCTTTTGTGAAAAAGAACTCATATTTATAAAGATATTTATTCCTTTTTTATTATTCCTATACAGTGAAGTGTTCGAGTAACCTTTAAAAGCAGCTTGCAAGTGATCATCAATCAGAAACAAGGATTTAAATCAAAATCTAAACCCTTTTCCTATTTATTCTATCCTTCATATTACCTGTAAAATTAACAGTTTTATATTCTGTACGAACACATTCTCTTTTGTGCTGTGAAAACTAATGAATAATGCAAAATCAATAGAATGGGAAAAACCCTGGAATATTCTGGTGCACAGTGCTCAAAAATTTAAATGGATGTTAAATTTGAATCAGGCAAGATTTACTATATTCTCTTATTTCTCCAGTGAAGTGTTAACACTTCATCCATTCTGTTGTACAAAAAGAGGATCTGATGAGCTGATCGTCAAGTTACATAGTTACTTCTTTTATTTTTGGAAGTCAGAAAATACAAATTTCATTAAACGACCCACATACTGCATAAGGAAACATTTATCACCACTGTGAATATTCAAGGAAAGTGCCTAAAGATAGAAAAACAATGTTAGTTTTATTCTTTTTGTTTGCACCACAGATTAATGTGATAAAAGCAAGAGACTTCAATTTTACCTCATTAAATTCAAAAGGATAAACCCATCCAACTCAAAGTCACTTTTATCAATAAATTGTATTATTGGATTTTCTTTGGTCATGTAATGATAAAGGTATATAGTAAAATAAAATAGTGTGATACAAATATCAGTAAATGAACATAGATAATAAATAAACCGAGGCTGTATTTATTGGTTTTCAATATTAGTTTTATTCGTCCTTGGCTGGTGAGACCATTTGAAGGTTATTGTGGTTATTAAAGGAAACACTACTTTAACAATGATAGAAACCACAGAAGTGTTTTGCACAGACATAGTCATGCATCTGTAATCACTCTCCCCACAGGGAGCAGCATCGGTTCCAGACTTTTATGCCAAAAACTCTCGCTGGACAGAGGGACTCATCTCTGCGTCCAAGGCCGTGGGCTGGGGCGCCACACAGCTGCTGTAAGTACCAAACACCATCAGTGCAAACACGTTCTGCTTATTACGAGTTATATAAGACTGGTGCTGAATGACACACTGTGCAATGAGATTGTCCGTGCACGTGTTCACCTCTCTTCCTTTAGAGACTCAGCTGACCGGGTTGTGGGTGAAAATGGTACGTACGAGGAGCTCATCGCCTGTTCACATGAGATCGCCGCCAGCACCGCCCAGCTGGTCGCTGCCTCGAAGGTACAGTAACAAGTCAAAGTTTCAGTGTCACCACTTTAAATGCTCCTGAGGGAGGTTTCCAGTTCAGTTCAGTTCAGTTTTATTTGCATAGGAAATCACAACATACAGTACGACAAGGCTTTCTTCACAGTAAGGCCGAGACTTTACAAACTCATAGAGAAACCCAACAGTCCCCACAACGAGCAACACTCTTTTAACAGGGAGAATAAAAGAGAGGAGAGAGGAGAGAGGAGAGGTTGGTGGAAAAGAGGGGGAGAAGAGAGAGAAATTGGGAAGCAGAAGAGAGAGAGACTAGGAAGAGATGTGTAACTGTCCACCACAAACTGATGTGGATGCTGTGGAATGAGGTTTATATGAGTGGATCCTTTGGTGTGAGTTAATTTGTTTATGAGAGTGATGTGATGCACATTTAACCACCATTGGAAAGTAACTAAGTACTCTACTGCACAATTAGGCTTCAGATTCTGATTCTACTGAAGAATATATGAGACTGTGAGACGAGTTAGAGACCCCTGTCACTTCCACACTCTTCTATATGCAAGCAGGCACACATGTCTTTTCTGTTTGTGATGATCAAATTGTGTTGTTTCTGCCAAGTCTGAGTTTGAAGATGCTTCCGATGTCACTGTGTGCATGCGTGCGTGCGTGTGTGTGTGTGTATTAGCATGAGCAAAAGACAGAGAGGTAGAGATAAAGAGCGCAGTCAGGAAGGTCTGAATGAATCAAAGAGCTGTCAGTGTGCAGATCTACTATTATGAAAGATTTTCTGTGACCACGTGTCTCGGACCACCTCTGAATGTGATCTGAGAAATTGAATGCGTGGACGCTCTGGTGCATTCACTCCTGTAACAGGTGTTGACCTCTCGTGCTCGGATCCCTCAGGTCGAATGTTAATGAGTGACTTCTTAAAACCCATTTTTATAGACTTACTTTCACGTGGTGTGTTTTTTTACTGTGTTTTTATCATATTCTTTTCACCTTTTATTTTTATGTGTTCATGTGACATGGCTGTATATTTATTCATTTAATTTGAACACTATCTTGTTTCCGACCACCTAAACGTGGTTGTCTAGCCCCCTTGTCGCATTGCATCCTGCTCACTGTTATTTCTTTAATATTTACTTTTCTTGCTAGCACTTTGTAAACTCTTTTTTTAAAATGGTTATATCAATATAGTTATTATTATTATTATTATTATAATTACTATCATTGTCATTATCATTATTATTATTAATACCAGATTTGAACAGGGTCCACTTATTTCCCCCGAAAAGGCATTTATCCTCTAAACGTATGTTTATTGTCGGTTTGAGATTAGAGAAAAGCTTCTTCTTTCCTCTCACTGTCGTCGTTATTAAAAGAAGCTCCATCTCTACCGTCTTGGCTCACCCACATACTGTATTCTCACACTGCCAGTGTTATCTAACTGTTTCCCTTATTACTCCAGATAATCTGCAGAACACAGTCATCCCTCTTCATTCGGCCTGTCTCCTGTTTAGAGGTAGTATCGTTGAAAAAAATTTTCCCATGAACCTCTGCGGATTATTTACTGTAATTGATTATTCAGCGTTGTGAAATGTTTTAGTTCTGTGACCTCCACGTGTGAAATTCACCTCCAGATGAGCCTCCACCGTGTTGCGATAAATCTCAGAGTGAGAAATGTTAAAAGCTGGGAAAATAAAACCAAATCGGCCCAGACTGCACAGGGTTAGGTTAAAAATAGTACACAGTGTGTCTCGTTGAGAAATAACATAGAAGACTGTGTCATCTCTGCAACCCACATACAATTATACTTAAATGAAAACCAGTCACCATGGAGTGTCACTAAATTCGACATATCATTTCAGGTGAAAGCTGACCGTAACAACAAGAAGCTGAGCACGCTGCAGCAGGCCTCGCGACACGTAAACGACATGGCTGCCGTGGTCGTCACCTCCACCAAGCACGGGCAGCAGCAGATCTCCGACCAGGGTGAGAGAAGGAAGTAGATGAACCTTTACAGTTCTACAACAATTCATCCTGTGAACATGTCTCCTTCTACGTCCTCAGATAAATTACAGCAGCGGTTAGAAACTGGGTCAAACTGTGGGTTAAAACTACTGACAGATCTTTTTCACCATATAAGACAAACACAGACAAAAATGGACAGATGCTGAATCATAGAATCACTTCTTGTTTGACAATTTGTCTTCAAAGTAAAAGCAGCTAAATTACAGAGCTTTTTTTTTTTTAAACGTTGTGGACTTGAGTCTGAAGATTGTATCAGTTGCTTCACAGACCTCTGGAATAGTCGACAATGTATAACAAAAACAACAGCAGTTAAGCAAATCATTCAAACTTACATATAAACCACACATGTGAACAGTGATAAAGAACATTTAGTTTCATTTTATGATAAACATTGACTGTAAAATCTTCACTGCAGACAAACCGCGTAGGATGAACACAAAGTTTTCTAACTTCACCTTGCACCATAGACTGTTTATAAAAAGCTCTGCACATAATGTCCAGCACACAAACAATAAAAAGTCAGTATATTGTAGAACTGTTTGAGGAGGACTCACTAATGACAAGGAACAATTCGTTGACATGGAGCTTTAACACAGAACAAGAGAAACGTATAATGTCAAACTCGTGATGTGGCTACAGTAAAAGTAAGGGGATCACCAACATCAGCTGGGTTCATCTGTGAAAGTCTGTACAAAATGTTATTGACAAAGTGCCCACATGATTAAATATGTTTGATAGCAACCTTATCTCTGATGTGTCTGCAGGTATGATGGACTTCTCTGGCATGTCTCTGATCAAGCTGAAGAAAGAAGAAATGGAGGCTCAGGTGAGGCTCATTTTGTCCCGGCTCGTTTTGTGCACCTCCCGGTGATCGTAACTCTGAAGTTAATGAGGGCGTTCTGCTTCCTGAACCTCTCAGGTGAAGGTGCTGCAGCTGGAGAGCCAGCTGGAGCAGGAGCGGGTCCGCCTGGGGGAGCTGAGGAAGAGGCACTACGAGCTCGGCCCCTCTGAGACCGCTGACGACGAACAGGAGGCATCTGATCACTTCCCGCCGCCGCCGCCACCCACTCTGCTCGACTCCACGCCGGTGCCGTCGTCCTTTTCGCAAACGCAGCCTTACCTGAACACTCAGAGCTTTGCTCAAAACAACCCGTTCGCCCCGACTCAAACGCAACCCTTCTCTCTGCCTCAGGCTCACACTCCAACAAACACTTACACACAGGCCCAATCACACACACCGTCTCAAACCTTCACACCGTCTCAAACATACACACCGTCTCAAACATACACACCGTCTCAAACCTTCACACCGTCTCAAACATACACACCGTCTCAAACATACACACCGTCTCAAACATACACACCGTCTCAAACCTTCACACCGTCTCAAACATACACACCATCTCAAACCTTCACACCGTCTCAAACCTTCACTTCCTCCCAGCCTTACATCCCAACTCAACCTTTCGCACCAAGCCCGTCACAGTCCTCGTCGTCACTTCCTCCACCCGCTCAGCCTCAGGCGACCCCACAGAACAACACTGAGGCCCCCAAACCGTCCTCCAAGAAGCAAAATATCTTCAGCAAATCTGGGAACCTGCTTAAGAACGCGGTAAGTGCTGACGCTCAAACTCCTGAGGCTCATATGTGATAATCAGTGGATAATGTGAGTAGAGGATTCGCTGTGTTTACATGAGTCTGTTTCTTTTCTGATTACAGTTCAAACGAGGTGAAACTGGAACGGGGCATTCCTGAGGAAGCAGGACAATGACTTTGTTTGTTAACTTCATTCTCTCTCTGGCTTTGACTTTGTGCTTTACACAAGTTACAGTAAATGTGCAAATGAAACTGACATGATGCTGCATCATGTTTGTGATCATAGTGACACCTCTATTCTCTTACTAATTGATGTTGCACATAAAAGTAAAAGATGAATTCCTGCACAATACAATGTCTCCATTTTCTTTTGTACCTGTCTAATAGATGTCATACAACAACAAAAATCCCAAGATCATTAAATCAGTATAATCATGAGTTTAGCAGCTGTTTTATTTTTTGGGGAAGATAAATCATTTGTTTCCTTTTGCAGTGTGGTGTCTCACTACCCCATGATATCCCTGTGATAAACATTCCACAAAACAAGATGAAGTGCATTCCCGAGTGTGTGGTTCAAGTACACGTGAGCAACAAGACCGAGATAAAGACAGACATGCTGTAGACTTATCTACACATCTGTGATGGAGACAGATGAGTCAGGGTTTCACTTTACATGGATTTAAATTAAAGCGTGTTGCTCAAAGGTACTTAAAAACAAGGATCACTTCAATAAATAAACATAAGAAATGGAAATTATTCAAAATTCCCTCGGAGAACCTGTCTCTGTATCTTCTTTCTCTTCACAAAAATCACACACACATTTTAAAATACATTTTGAACCTGAATGACCTTTTCACTAAGATAGTTTTGTGGGGGGTTTGTGCAGATGTATTGGATTTTTTTCCTTCTCATTTCTTCAGTGACAAACAATATAACCACATAAACTGCTCCTAAATCATATGTCACATAATGTTACATAGTACAATAATGAAATATATCATCAGTGTGAACAATCTCTCTCTCACGTTGATGGAACAAATTCTCACAGCGACCTCATCCGTCTGTTATTTATTTCTGTCATGCGCACAACAAACTGCAGCCTCACCACCATGGAAGTGACCACTGGCTCCCGAAGGCTCCGAGAGCATGTGTCAAGCTGCGAGAAGTAAGGACAGGATACACGCCGGGATCACACGTCTCCACCTTCAGGATAAAAGCGGAGTCCAGCTTCCCAAATGGACAGATAAGGATGCTAATCTTATCCTGACCACTAATGCAACCTTGATGAGATGAATCACTGGGAGACACTATTTTAACCAATTTAAGTTGAAAAGCTTAGTGGAGAAGAGGTTTAAAGTATCACAAACAAGACGGAACACATGCAGAAACTGAGTTTGCATGCATTGTGACTTTTTGCAGCACGTGTGGTCAAACTGATGAAGTTGTTTTCTTGATTTCGCAGTGAGCCTTGCTCTCTCGGCCACCGTACTTTTCAGACGTATGCTTATTTATTATATGCAAAATGTGCCTTTTTATGAATTCGGGCCCCTGCGTCTCTGATATCCTCTATACATCCCTGGCTTTGAACATCTTTGACTCAGTGTTTAGTTCGTCCAGTCTGGGATACTCTCTACCTCCGTAGAGAGGACCCGCTCCAGATGTAAATATAAAGTATTTAAATATAAAGTCTCCATTCTAGGGTAAAGAAAACAACTGTTTGAACAGTTTAGAAGCAAAAACATCACTAGGATTATTTTAGATACAGATTATGCCGTTAAATCCCTTTCACCTTAATCCTACACACTGGACCTTTAATGCTGCTCTTTTATTGTGAAAGGTGCAGGCGGAAGTAAGGGGTATTATTTTGGAGGAGTTGGGGCCGCGCAGTGAGGACAGCGATGGGACACAGACGATATTTAACCCCAAGAAATGACACTGGAGCCCGGACCCAGGCGCCAGCACCGGCCGGGCGGTAGTGGAAGCGTGTAGCGGTTGTTCACGGTGTGTGTGTTTGTGTAGGAGAAGGACCCAGAGGAAGTTAGCGGCTTGTTCTTCCAGAGGGAGGAAGTTTGCGGCCACACAAGAGGAGAGGAAGCCGGGGAGGGCCGAAGTGTCCCGTCATGGAGGAGTCCGGGTCGGCCCTGGAGAAGAATGTGGCTGACCTCACGGTCATGGACGTGTACGACATCGCCGCCGTGGTGGGCCAAGAGTTCGAGCGCATCATAGACCAGTACGGCTGCGAGGCTCTGTCCAGGCTCATGCCCAAAGTGGTGCGTGTGCTGGAGATCCTGGAGGTGATGGTGAGCCGGAGCAGCATGAGCCCGGAGACCGAGGAGCTGCGGCTGGAGCTGGACAGGCTGCGGCTGGAGAGGCTGGACCGGCAGGAGAAGGAGAGGAGGCACAAGAAGGTGCGAGCAGGGCGCTGTAAAATACTGTACAAAGATTTACATCAATAACAACATATATAACATAACACTTATTAGTTAAAATATCAATAACACACTGTGTCATGCTCTATTACTAATAAAGATACACATAACTATGGATAAAATACTCAATTACTACTAAGGATAACAATAACACACTGTAAAACTCTCAATTGCTAGTAAAAATACCAATACATCACTGTAAAATACCCCATTACTAATATAAATACCAATAACAGGCTGTATCAGATTCCATTACTAATATAACACCCTATAAATTACTCAAATACTCAATTACAAGTAAATAAACAAGAACCATCATAAAAATCGCAGAAATAGTCAGTACTTCATTTAGAAATAGTCCATTACAAGTAAAATAACCAGTACCACTAGTACAAATACTCCATTGCACGTCAAAGTCCTGAGTTGAAATGTTTTTTAAATTAACTATAGTAATATTTGTGTTATCTCTGTAAAATCTCGACCGTATGTTGTCAGATAACTTCAGTATTTACTACAGTTTCTCCTCCTCACATGTGGTGGGGCAGAACGATAACGTAGCAGAAAATGTGCATTTTCACGTGCACTATCTCAGAGTTGTATCTAAGCACAGTGCTTCAGTGTGGTGGATTTTATATCTGCCAGTCAGCTCACTGCTGTGAAAAAGTCCATTCTCGTGACGGTGACTGAGCCACGGTGAACACAGTCGCCAGTTCACTCATTAACTGAGTCTCATGACAGGGATGTAGTGGAGGTTTCTGTCAGTGACGGCTGTCTGAGGGAATATTATGAGTCTGCACGGTTTTCTCATGGAAAATGTCACATCATTTTAATTTATGCATTTATGGATTCAAGATTCAGAGCTCTAATGTGAGGAGGCAGCATCAGATAGAGAATGCTGCAGCTAATGTTTTTCATTCACCATTAATCTGCGTATTATTTTCTACATGAATTATCAGTAAATTTTCATTTTTGTGATTCAAATATGTAATTCCTAAGTAAATACTCAAATTTCGCATTTTCACATTTGAGGGAATGACTCATTATAACAACAGAAATGAAATGAAACATTTTCTTTTTTGTAAGTTTTCCTCAGTGTCAAATGAAATGACTGACAGTCGTCTGTACATCCATAGATACACTGCAAACAGAAAACCTATTGTAGAAAATTCAGCAAACTTTGAATGGTTCTTATTTTGTAGAAATAACTTCAGACCACTGCGACTGTACAGCTGAGGCTGAACGTCATTAGTTCTTGCAGGTGTTTTCGACCAGATGATGGCGCTCTATCAAAAGGGAGAGGATCAAGTTCTCTATATCAAATTTAATTGAAAATCCACCAGTTGTTTTTATAAACCTCATTGTGGAACTTGAGGAAAAGTCACAAGATCAACAAAGTTGGTATGGTTCATCCTCCGGTGAATGTTCCAAAGTTTCATTGCAATCTAACATATAGTTATTGAGACGTTTCAGCTTGGTTCATAGTAGTGGCCTGACAGACACAGTTGTCAAAAGATCCATGTTGCTATAGTAACATGTTGCAGTATTAATACAGCTAAAACCATATAAAGTGTATAAACATGAGTCATGAAGATCTGAACACAAGGAATAAAGAATTAGAATTACTGGCAGTTAGAGCTCGGTGACATCCTGAAGGCTGTAATGAGGATTCGCTTGTTAAAATGTCCTCATGTAATAGTATGGGTCAATAATGTATAATAATGTGCTTCACTGTGTGTGTGTACAGGAGCTGGAGCTGGTGGAGGATGTGTGGAGAGGAGAGGCTCAGGATCTGCTCACCCAGATCGCTCAGCTGCAGGAGGAGAACAAAACCCTGCTCACCAACATGTCCATCAAAGACCCCATGAGTGAGGAGGACCTGCAGAGACATGAGGGTGAGGACGCGTGCTCGGAACACACACACACGTGGAAAGAAAAGCTTATGCAACTTTAATGGTAAAAGGAGAAGTAAATTATTCTATGGTGAAAGGAAAAAGAAAAAAATGTAAATCTGTATTTGTAACACAAATTTATATCGTAACATATGTTTCTGCAGGAACTAAAATTAGCATCTTCCCTAAAAAAAAATTAAATTGACAGACTTCTCCAAATGTGAAAATATAATGGAAGAAAACATCCAGTTGGAAAAGTTTCATTATCATACATTTAAGAAAATGGAGGGAGTTATTTGTTAAATGTTGTTTGTGTGCTGGTTTTGCTAAAACTTTCAATTAACATTAATTTTTAATTGGCTCTTAAAAAAGAAAAAAAACACAAATTATTTATGAAAATTGAGTAAATGGAAATATTTGGTGCTAAGATAAAAACAAAAGTGCAATTGAAACATAGTTAGAGAATAAATGCTGACGTACATGAAGCACATGTTTTAAATATTACTCCAGCTTCCAGTGAACAATACATTCATCAGATTTTCCTTTGGCCTACACATGAATGAACAAAGAAATCAGTAGCACAACACAAGACTCTTCAAAACAAGCATTTGCTTCCCAAACACCAAACTTTATTCACCTGTTATTCCTCTTTAAACACAATATATGTTTTCATCAAACTTGTGTAATTGCTGTGTAGAGAGTTCACCCTCCTCTTCATCTTTCAAGTCCATTCACTTTGCTAAAACATGAAAAGGTCCCTGACATGAGCTCTCTCATTACATCAACCTGTTGTGTCTTCTTCTGCAGTGTTTAAAAGGCACAGACTGGAGAATTAGTGCCACCAGCTGTTTGTCTTAAAAAAGATGGACACACACTTTCTTTTTGCCGATTTTCTCTTTAAATATGGTAAAAAAAAATTGTTACTTTGTATCTTTATTGAGATGTTGATGCATAAAATACATACTATATAAAAAAACTAAGAAAGATTAAGAAAATCAAGAAAAGTAAAATATACAAAGTAAGGAATCAGTGTGTGTGTGTGTGATATATTGGGCTATACGTCCAGCACACACCATGTGTGTTACATTTTGATGAAAATCTGACTAGAGACCCTGTCTCACATTCCCATCACAAACACACGCATGCGCATACACAGAAACACACACACACACACACATACACAAACGTGAATACGCACACACAAAGGAGCCTTCTCTGTGTCTGACTGCGAGCCAGTCTCTTTCGTGGTTTCACACAGAGGCCACAGTCACCCTGACACGATGAGGAAAGAACAGCCTCAGTGTACAAGCACACCTGCTAGACTCTCTCTCTCACACACACACACACACACACACACCAGAGTTTCCTCTATACAAGTCCTTTCAGTTCCTCTAACTATTAATACAATTTGAAAATAATAAAATCTTTTTCTGATTAACTGATAAAAAAAACCTTTTGTGTGCACACACTCCCTCACTGTCATCTCCTGTCTGTGCTTTCCAGGTATGACGGAGAGAGAGAGGCAGGTGATGAAGAAGCTTAAAGAAGTGGTGGACAAGCAGAGAGACGAGATTCGAGCAAAGGACCGCGAGCTCACGCTGAAAAACGAGGACATAGAAGCAGTAAGATGAAGGGGACGGGCTCCTCTTTCTTTTTACTTAAAGCAGCAGGAGGAAACTTTGCCTGCACACTGTTTGATTTCAGATAATGAGCTGATTAATCAATATAAGCTGCATGTAAAGCAGCAGAGGTCTGGATGAAGTCCAACCGTGCAGTGAGTCAGAGGAGAGCAACAACACACCATGGGCTGTTTCGACAGAACAACACACAAGCTGTTATTAGCAGCATTAGATCGGTAGAAAACAACGCAATCACAACAAAGTGTGACAAAGGGCTCGGCCCAGTGAAC
This sequence comes from Paralichthys olivaceus, assembly GCF_024713975.1. NCBI lineage: Eukaryota > Metazoa > Chordata > Actinopteri > Pleuronectiformes > Paralichthyidae > Paralichthys > Paralichthys olivaceus. The sequence continues at coordinate 3,722,250 of NC_091110.1, forward strand.
TGCAAACAAACAACAACCACTACATTTTGCAAGTGAACTAGTAGAATGTCGACATTTTCACGTGTCATAGCAGGAAAAACGTGGGTGTTACTGGTAATGGTGCATTCACACTGTGTCAGCAGAATGGAAAGAAGAGGGGAAATACTTGTTCTTTCCATCTTGAGCATATTTCTGTGGTGGTTAGCCTTAATGCTATCTGTGCTACTCCACATAAACAGACTAAATTAGCTTCTTTTACTGTTTTTCCCAGTTTTAAAGAGATCGTTATCAACCAGATATAAAGATAAAAAAGACATGATATGGATTCTATTCATTTAAATTTTTGATTTCATTTTTATTACATTTTTTTGCTGCCATTTGTTCCAATGTAATTAGTTCACTTCACCGTTTCGCAAGCTGAAAACTACAAATCGGAAGCTTTTTGTTTTGGGCACAATAGATGTAACGGCGCGAGGATGCTACACTGTCATGACTCATAGGTACACTTACAGTAAATGAAGCTGAACACGTTATCAGGAAGTGCAGTATGATTAATACTGCCTTTGGTATTTCTTAGTCAGGAAAGGCCACGTGACGGCACGTTCAGATGAAAACAGAAGCTGTGCTCGTGGTTGCCAGGGGCGGTTAGCAGATGAAAGAGTAGTTATTTCTGCTTTATGACCAACTGTTCAGCCGCATCACACTCACCCTCAGTTGCAGCCATTTTTGTGTCAATGCTTTTTTTACATTACATTACATGTCATTTAGCTGATGCTTTTATCCAAAGCTACTTACAATAAGTGCATTCAACCATGGGGGGGTACCAGCCCAGAACAGCAAGAATCATGGAAGTACAATTAGTTTTCAAAAAAGTCAAACTACAAGTGCTACATGTGCCATATAAGTTTTTTATATAAACACACAGTTGACAATGGTAATTAGACATCATCTTCATAACCAAGGTGTAGTCGGAAGAGATGTGTCTTTAGCCTTTCAGCAGAAGATGCGTATTTTCTGCTGTCTTGATGTCAATGGGGAGCTCTGCAGGTTTGATTCCGCCCTGGCCCTTTGCTGCGTGTCCAACTATCTCTAATTAGGTCCTCATTGTTTCTGTCCGCCTGTGTGTCCGCAGCTCCAGCAGCAGCAGTCTCGCCTCATGAAGATCAACCACGACCTGCGTCATAAAATCTCCGTGGTGGAAGCTCAGGGGAAAGCGCTCATCGAACAGAAGGTGGAGCTGGAGGCCAGCGCTCAGGCCCGGGGCCAGGAAGTCGGCGCCCTACGGCAGGAAATCACACGCTTAAGGGAGCGACTTCAAGGAGAGCTTCCTGCCCAGAATCCTGAGGAACCGGCACCTCAGCCCCCTTCCCCTGCAGAGGTAACACAGCTCACAAAATCACTAAAAAGTAGTCTGAGATATAAGGCCAGAGTGTCCTTCTGTAGGGTGTGCAACTATGCTGTTCCTATGCACGTATCCTAGAAATGCACCTACCATTAATAATTCATTTTATTTTACATTTATACTATTTAATTTTTATCTATAAGTCCGGAACCAGTAGTTCAGTTGGTGTCTTTGTAGAACTATTCCTTCAAGCAATAAGGACTTCAAATATATTTATTAATTCAGCTTCAGTGCCCAGTCATATTAAATGAAAACAGAAATGCCAAGAAGCTCTATGTTCCCATTTTCAAACCAACGTGAAAACCAATACATTTAATTTCCTTCTTAAAGTTAATTGGTGCATGAAACACCAATGCATCTCAACATCTTTTTCCATAACGTCACATTAAAGACACACACTCTTCCCAAACAGCCCAGAAAGCAGGTAATAAACTGTCTTTTACTCCACCAGCGTGGCAAAGCTGCTACAGTTGGGGCGGCTGGGGGCTGGTCACAGAGACCTGACCTCTCTGAGCTAATGTGTGGTGGGGTTGACCCTGCCCCGCTGTCCCTGCCCGGTTCCCTCAGCCCAGAGGGACACGAGGACGGGGATGAGGAGGCGGAGGACGAGGCAGTGTTGCTTTGGGTAATGCAGAAGTGCCGGTTTGCAAACCAGAGCTTGTCTGATCGTCCTGACTCTAACTCCAGGCCTGCACTGCTCCCTGCAGAAAAGCAAACTTATAGATGATATTTTTTTTTAAAAGGTAGTGGACTAACATTTGTGCAACCCATGAGAAGTGCATGGGTGTTTTGTTTGTGCGAGCTAACGGAGAATGTCCGTGGGATTTTTGGTTTCTCAGCCAACCGAGTGAGACTCTCTGTACCGATAACCCTTCTAAATATAGATCACTCTGAGAGCTCAGGCTGTGGCAGCACATGAAGTTCCCCCTCATGTAACACTGACAGTATGAATAGTATAAAGTCCAACTGAAATGAAGAAGTGTGTCTCATCTGCTGCATAATTTGCTCCAGATTGGGTTTGGTGTCACGGGCTGCCTTTAGTCTTTGCATGAACGCTTCACAGTCCCAGAGAACTGGAACTTGTATTCATGCAGCTAATCAAATATATTTTGTTACAGCAGTAACTTCAGCGTTGGTCAAGTGGACGGCAGCTGCTACACAACACACTACACATCTTGCCTCCTTTCATTACACACCAAAAAAACTTGGACAAACAAATATTCACTAGGGGGGAAGTGCACTGCTGATGCCCCTTTTCAGGATAGAGCATTATAATAATTATGACACTAAACTTTATTGATGTAGCACTTTCAAAACAAAGTTACAAAGAGCTTTATGAGATTAAACGATAAATGCAATTAAAATAATGACGATGTTGAGCAATCGTTCATCAAAAGAGGCTAAATAAAAAAAATAATGATTTTTTGACAAATAAACAGAATATAACAACATGTTAACTCACTTGCAAATGTGCTGGTGTGGTCTTTACACTTCAGTTCCACCGCCGACCACACACACACTGCACAGTGCAAGTTGATGGGTTTTACCATTGCAGCCTCCCAGCAGGACATACAGTAGCTGTGCTGCTTTGTAGAGAGAACTGTTTCATCCCACACCCAGTATCTTTGTTACTTCTATCTGAATCTAAAGAGTTTAGTTTCACTCCTGCCTTCCTCTCTCAGACATCTGTATTTTTACAGTTTACCAGCCTCTTCCAGCAGCATTGCAACTGTGTCATGTTGCAACCGAACAGACACATATTGTGCTATTTGGTCAGGAGATACGTTTTTGGCTGTTGCAGGTATGAATGGTACAAACAGAGAAGCTGCAGCTTTGGTGTGTGACTAACACACCACCAAGCAGTTTTTAAATCCTTTACCTCGCCAGAGCTCTGAGCCTGTTAATCCAACACAGACAGACAGTGACACTCTTAACCCTGCAGCTGCTGCGAAAAGAAAAAGGAACTTTTCTGGTGTTTCCTCTTCCTCTTGTCACCCTCTGTCTTCTTTTGAAGTAAAAACCTGTTGACAGCGAATAAAAAAAGCAACGATATGTTTAACAGTAGAGAATCTGAACGTGGTTTCAGTTGGACTTTGTGTGGAGAATACAGATTGATAAGAATAATAGTGTTTTTGCGCTCAGTGCATGAGTGACTTCAGTGAGCTGCATGTGGTGTGACAAGGTTGCAGGTGGTTGTTTAACAGTGAATGTCTTGGTTGTGCTGAGTTAAAAAGAAACAGTGGAGGCTGGAGGGAAGTTCGAACTAAACATTATTGGAACAAGGCTCGAGGTCTGACTTAGAGTTCAACGTTTGCCACCAGGAGGCGATGTGCGATGAGGACATGCCTGCTGTGTTCCAATATTTTACCAAGGTATCCTCACTTCCTTCCTGCCCTCCTTCCTTCCTTCCCTTTGACAGGTTTTGTTTCCTCCGTGTGATGCATTTGTCTCTTGGCAGGAGGCGCTGTGCGAGGAGGAGCTGGGAGGCCCTGACCCTCAAGACCCGAACCGGCCCCGGTTCACGCTGCAGGAGCTGAGGGACGTCCTGCACGAGAGGAATGAGCTCAAGGCCAAAGTTTTTCTGCTGCAGGAGGAGCTGGCTTATTACAGAAGGTACTCAAGGACATGTGTATTTTAAGTGTTAACAAAATAGGAAAGAGAATTCTTTATGGTTTCAGAGCAGGGGGAATTATGAAGTGAAGCTTTGGGCCTGTATTTATTATTTTTGCAAAATAAAAATCCTTCACTTTTACTCCTTCCTTCTTGTAAACATAAATATATTTATCATTAAATATTAAAGTTCTGTAGAGAACAGAATTGTGAACATAAACATTATGAATTTCCTTTTTTCAGTACAAACAACACATAGAAAGCTGGCATTGATTTGTATCGGTTTTAAATTCTCTTAATATCCTGGATGTACCTTGTACACCAACAGCAGCGTTTTTATTTTATTTTCATTTGCAGCCAATTAATTACTACTGTAGATATAAAAAGTTGTTGATTTATTTTTTATGCATACAAACCTTGTACCAACAAACCTACTCATAAAAACACAAATTGATTACCCTTGTACATGTTAAATGCATTGTACATTGATAATTATTATCAATATTGATCAATTAGTCACCCAGCTCTACCATTCAGGGAGATGTCAGCAGCAGTAAGCCACTACAAGTTTTGACTCCTAAGTTTAGAGCATTTTAAATTTGAGTTCTTTCAGCCCATGACTTTATTGATCATCACTATAAGAATTCTGCGATCTGGGTTTTATTATATGTGTTAGCGTGTTCATGAACCAAACCAGTCTTTACGTGTCGATGATGGTTGTGACGCTCTGTCTTCGCAGTGATGAGACGGTAGATGAGACTGTTACTCCTTCTCCGTCTCCCTCGCCTGAACTGAGGACACGCTCCAGATCTTCTGCCCAGCCAGAGTCCGGAATCAAACGCCTGTATGTAGTGCTGGCTTGCCTACAAATACACACACACACAGAAACACACAAACACACACAGCCGTTTTTAGACTCACTCACTCACTCAGCTGCACATGCCTGTGAAAACACTCGCCTGCTTAAAACACACTCCCTTCGTCGACTTTGAGATGCAGAGTTTCCGCAGGGTCTTAAAAAAGTCTAAAATTCAATCATCTGAATTTGGGTGTTAGAAATAAACATAATAAACATATTTAAAAATATGATGTATTAGTTCTCATATACGTGCAGGTTGCGCTACTGCCATTGCAATTTAATTATTTTTTCTGAAGAGAAATGTTTTGGCGGCCTGCTTAGTTTGTAACGTGCCCGTGTGTTGTAGTACTACATACAAGACCAACATGGAACTGATAACTGAGTCTGGGCGGCTGTGGCTGAGGAGTAGAGCGTTCGTCCTCGGTTTGAATCTCAGTCTTTCCCATGTGCATGTCCGAGGCGTCTTTGGGCTAGTTACTGAAACCCGAATTGCCCCTAATTGAAAAAAGGGCTGCCAATAGATGCACTGTATGAATCTCAGTGTGAATGGGTGACTGGCAATATGGTGCTTTGAGTTGTCATTAAGAATCTAAATAAATACAGACCATTTACCATTTATCTCCAAACAACCTGGCCATCACGGTGCGCTCAGCTCTGCTGTAGGACAGACTGGACAGCTACTGTGGTTTGAGAGATAATGTGGTGTATGAGGGTTCGGCTCTACTCTGCTCTACTCTGCTACCCTTATCTTCAGTTATGGGGAAATTTAAATAATTCTGAGACTCAGATTTTCCTTTAAATCTCTCACACTTGACATAGCTGTTACATTTCATTCATTATGTCTTAAAATGGCTTAAGGAAATCTTAAATATAACTTCTGAAACCTGCAGAAACATTGAGATGAGTCAGAAGTAAGTTTGTTAGTCAAAGGCCGATTACTTTGTATGTGACTGCTCAAACGTTTATATGATTTAAAAAAACGAATCTCTACCAAGCACATGGCTCTATTTCAGGCTGCCAACACTTTAATACTTATACAGTACAAGTAATACTACCTTCTGAGATATTACTGTGGGTTCTGCAGGATTACTTCATACTGAGGTTAGTGGTGACAGCAGCTGAACATAATGTCATCACACATCAACTCCACATGTACAATGTGACCACAAGAATAATTGTGTTTCAGCTGAAAAACCACTTTCAGCCATTTCGACTGGAAACAGCTCATTCATAAACCACAGACCCACATCCTGTGTTTGTCTGATCTAAAATAAACCAGAGATAACACAGCAGCCGAGTGAAACTGAGTGACACTCCCGCTAAAGTACCCCTGTCTGTCCTCTGGGCCAACATGCTGCTCAAATCAGAGTTCTTCAGAGAAAACACATAGTAGTGATACTTAAAATGTATTTTAATAATTTTTTTTTAATTTTTATAGCACTTTTTCAAAACAAAGTGCTCCACAAATAAAAGACACAAGTAAAAATAAAAAATAAAAATAAAAACACTAAAACTTAGCATAACCACCCATTATAATAGTAATAAATAGAATAGGGTAAAATCAGTGGAACTGCTGTACGATAAAAGTAAGTTTTAAGCTTTGACTTAAAGGAAGCTACTGACTTAGCCTGTCATCTTTCTTCAGACAGGAGCCTCTGAGCTCTTATTTGAGAAGCTCTCTTCCTCTCATCTCTTCCTCTCACTCCTCCAGTGACGCTCCATCATAAGTAAAAGTCCTGCATTTAAAATTCCTGCTTCAGAAAAAGTAAAGAATAATTACCAGCTAAGTAGAAACCAATAAATCCACATTAATAAAGTGGAACATTATGAAGTCTGGTAGAAAGTTGTATAAAATGGAATCACAGTATCTCATAACTGTATCTAATGACACTGGTTGAGTCCACACACACACACACACACACACACACACACACATCCCCACAGAGGTCAAAGGTTGATGTGGTCTCCCCCTGTTCGTCCCCCCCTCCCCTTCTCTGTGTATCTCTTCCTGTTTGTGTGTGTCTTTACATGTGTGTGTAACAGGATCTTCACAGCCATTATGCCGATGGTGGCGGCTGGTTTGATCCCAGATGACCCCACTTTACAGCCAATCAGACGTCTCGTATCGCTTGTATGACTCTACATTTGGTTGGCTTCCAGAGTCTTTTGCGTTTTCTCTGCTAACAGCCTCGCTCCCCCTGCATGTCCCGGCTGTCTGAGCCCTCATTCCCACCTTTGCCGCATTCTGATTGGCTGATCGTGGGGCTGTCTTATTATCACCGTCAACTGGGATGACTGTGGATCACAAACATCAGCCAGTCAGAATAGATTTGTAGCCGACTTCTCTTTACCTCCGCTGACCCCAGTAACCGCTGTTCACCTCTGCACCCGCGCTTTAAACTGACAAGAATAATACAGTTATTAATATTTAATAATAATAAAGAACTTGGAGAGCAACGACAGAACCACACAGGACATGAGAGTTCAAATGAAATTCAAATCTGTTGCACATCTCATCTCATTCAACTGACAAAACAAAAACTAATGCAACAAATAAATGTTGTAACTCGAAAGTGCTCTGTGAAGAAAATAACAATAATTGCATTAATTTGCTGTATACATTATTATAATTACTGTAAAATCACAGTTATTTTTAAATTTGGGCCTCAAAGTGTGAGTGTGAAATGAGAGAAAATAAGTTAAGTTGTACATTTCATATAAACAATCATTTAATGTTATACTGTAAACTGCACTGTGTTTTCCATCTACAGTCCAGCTACAGTGATAACCAATAAACAGAAAGTGTCTGTTTGTGACGACTCTGTGCCGACTGACGTTCCCTGAACACAGACACAGATTTTCCCTCCTGTCTCTTCTCTTTCCTTCTTGTCTCTGTACGTTTCTAAAGTAAAAATATGATCCAGGATACGGCCAGAATCTTTTGTTTACATTGATGCATGTGAAGTGTAAAACGTGCACACGGGTAACTCAGTTAGTTGTTTTTCTAGATGATTAACCTGTGTAGTCATTTCATTTGAATCATTAAAGAACAATATCAATATTTATCACAATATAATAAAGGTTGATGATGATGAAATGATCTGAAACACACGGCCAGAGCAGCCAAAGAGCTTTTCAGGATGAAGGGAGGTGGAATATCAGTACCTGCTCTCTGACTCGAGACAGAGAGAACACACAACAAGCTGAGAGGAAGTCAATGATGGCAATGGATTATCCACAAAATAAAACAAGAAATATTACAATAATGTATTTGACCTCATAGATCTGTCCAGTTTCTTTTGAACCACGTAACTGTGGCAACTATGTGTTAATTATGCTATTATCTTTACTTGTGCGTTGCCTGTGGCCTGTGGTCATGCTGCGTTCAGCTTTCTTGCTGAAACTGTAAAAGTGAACTGCAGTAATTGAGCTGTGGCACCAAATCTGACACTGCGCTTCCTTGGGCCCTTAACAATGGACATGGCAAGTTTGACGTTGATGCGGTGAACGGTTTACGAGATATGCGAGACAGAGGCGTGCGTGTTACAAAGAAAGAAAAATGTGTAACTGTTGAAATACCTGTGGTCTGAACTGCATCATAATGGTAGTTTGCCATAACTCTAACACTGCTTCACATATAACTGATAGTCCCTGCAAATGATACAGACATCTTTCTGTCATCCACACTTCCTTTCAAGCCTCTGTCTTCTCTCCACTCTGTTGTCGCAGGTTTAGTTTCTTCTCGCGTGACAAACAGAAGACTTCGCAGCGGAACGCGCAGTTCGGCGACAGCTTTGGCTCATGGGCGGGGAAGGACGAGGTGTACACGGAAGAGGCCCAGGAGGCGTTACAGCACATGTAGTCACCGGACACAGGACTCGACGAGGTCACTCAAACCCCGAAAACTCTCAACGCTCCATGTTCATCGCTCAAGGCCGGCCCGTGAACCATCGATCGCACACCAAACCGCCACTAGTGACTCACACCGCAGCTGAACTCTCGTGTCCATGAGGTGAGAGGAACGACAGAAGAGTGGAAAATAAATTCCTCTAGAAACGTTTATTTAAATAGATGAGAATTACATATCTCAGTGACGACAAGTACAAACCGCCAGAAAGTATTTCGGCCTCAGAAGGTTTTTACAGAACGAGATGATGGAGGAGAGGGTAAACTCAAGTTGTGGGATGGAAAGTGGAAAGTTGTTTTAGTTCAAGTGGTCAATGTTGTGTTGCTTAAAGTCCACAGTAAACAGTGGGTGAATGTTTCTCCACAGATGAAGGTTTGGGACACAAAAGTGTGCAATAAATGTTTTGTCTAAAACTACACAACTCCAGATGTTGACTCACAAAACGGAGGCAATTTCCCAAGGGTTTGTTTATTCAATGACGACAAACCTGCTATGAAAAAACACAATCAATGTGGCTTTTTACTCTTTAATCTTTGGAGAAAATGAGAGCAACACTTTTGTGTCCCTGTCATTTATTTAATCCTGTCCTTGTCCGTGCAGCTCTGTCACCAGCGTTCTGTCGGTTCAAACTATGCAGCCCCGCTAATTTAAAACACGCGGGGCCTGGTTATAAAATGTTGCAGAGAAATTGAAAAGCTGTCTTCAGAAAAACAAAAAAACACAATAATTGTATTTATAATGTAGTGTCCGCCATGCAACATAATGTAATTATGGAAGCCCATTCTGCCAGCAAAATAAAATAATATAAATTCAATTAAAAACATTTTTTTGACCAAATATCTCTTAATTATTCAGATTTTCTAGGTCATCATAATTTAGATTTACTGTTTGTGTGAAGACTTTTGAATAACAGCGCTTATTATGCCATCATTTTTACATAAAAGGGGAACTTATTTTATGTATTAACTCAGTATGTTTTTTACATTAGTAGTTACCACAGGTTCTTTTTCATGTTTGGAAGGAGAGGGTGAGGTGAAGGGTGTTCAGCTGCAACTTCTCATTTAAAACAAATCCCAACATGAGTTGGAAAAGATCTGTTGTGTTTCACTGTTATCCAACTAATGTAGTGCATTATTATACATTTTCATTAGGCCCCCTCATTAAAATATTTTTATGATTAAAAATATAACTTTACTTCTTATGTGTTTTTCATTGAATTTTGATACAGACAAATTAAATCCAATTCAATTTTATATGTATTGCGCCAAATCATAATATACATCATCTCAAGGGACTTGATGAAAATAATAATAAGCTATTGTTCGCTTCATTTCCTTGTTTCCTTTTTAAGGCATTTCATCTCAAGCTTACCAATTCAAAATGTTGACATTTTTAAGTCATCTTGATTTAATTACTCATAGTTTTCATAATTGTTTTTCTCTTTCTGGCATTAATGGGCTTCCATATGAGTAAAGTGTGCGCGTATCTCTCACTCACAGCTATGACCTGAACTCGGATCCTGTGAGAGCAATAGATGTGTGAATTCTAACAATGACCCACGACTCATGGTGCCAAAAATGTCACTGCTCCTCGTGCACATATGCAAACCCACTGTCACAGCAGTTTCAGAGTCACCAGCTGAACCAGAGCAGGTTACTTCCTCTTTGGTGGTAAAACAAACAGATGCAGTATATTTACAAGAAAAAGAGGAACTTCAGCAGCTTACTGACACTTGACACGAGATGCGTCATAGTGTTTAATCACTCCAGGACACAGTATAACTACATTTTACATAAGCAGGACTGTCTTATGAGACTTAACCTCTTTACCTCTTCACTTATTTATTTGAAGGAGATTTTTGAGAAGTAAAGAGCAACAGAAAAACTCAAAAACAAAGATAATACAGCTGGAGTGCAAAGTCGGATTTGCATTATTTTTTAAATGGTAATCGAGGTTTGATGCTTCTGTGGATAACTGTGGTGTGATCGGCTGTGTTTTAATACAAGTGGCACTTAATCTTCATCTATATTCACCCAGCGAGGTGGAATAAATGAGTGTAAAACAAAGAGAATGCCATAATGAGGCTGCAAAATGAGTGTGTCAGTGAGTGTTAACTTATTTTACATTTTCACAAATACAGTAAATTAACGAGACTTGATGCAGGAGTATTATGTTTAGACTGTATCTGGAAGTCAAAGGGATCCGAAGAATTGAATTAATGAGACACTTAAAGGGAAATACATTTCAACATTTTCCGAACTGCTGACCCTGGTTCTTCAGCTTCGGGTTCTTCTATGAACCCAGTTCAAATGAATATCTAAAGATATAAAGATATAATTAATGGATGCGCTTTATTAAATAAACTGGCTTTTATTCATACATGTCTGTAATGAAGTGTTTGCCTGTTTTTTTTATTTGTTAGTTGCCTGAACTCATAATAAGATAGATGAAATGTGGGACATAAAGTCATATGTTCCATGATTCAATGGCTGCTCCCTTCTCATCATCACTGTGATCACTGAACATAGACTTGGAGGATATTATCCTCATATCATTTTCACGTCCTTAACAATATAATTTGAACAAAAACCTAACTTCCTCTGTGTTTGAACATCATACTTGTATTTATTGATTTGGGCAAATTACAGATTTTCTTGATTTTAGAAGTGAAATTAGTTAATTTATGATATAATAATTCAGTTCTACAGAAATGACACTGATAACGAGTTTTACTTTTCATTATTGAACCACACAAGCCTACGACCCTGAAGATTTCTCATCCAACACAGTAGCTGTTTTCTCTTTTTCCTGTGAAGGAAGCACCTGCAGTGACGTGTTGTCTTGGAAGGAAAGAAACCAAAAGGTAAAACCAGATCAACACAGGTAGAGATCACCCGTCAGCTGTTATTTTTACCTTCCAGGAACTTTATTACAGACACCATACTAATACTGGGTAGTTCCTCCCTTTTCTCTCACAGCAGCCCCAGTTCTTATGTGACAGATCCAACGAGCTGTGGGAAGCTGTCCTCTGAGATTCAGCTCCATGTTGACATGACTCCATCGCATCATCTTTGTCGGGACTTTTACTTTGTGCAGGAAGTTTTTATTAGAAGATGCTAAACTATGACCATACAGGGATGAACATGGTCAACAACAATACTCAGATAACATTCACTATCAAAGTCACTGACATGATTTGACGTGAACAAGCTCCTGACCTGTTTAATCAACTGCTCTGCTGTCACAGTTAGCTATTACAATGAGACTTCAACAATTTAGCTTGTTTTCTCCCTCTAACTTTTCTTTTTGTACCAGAACAACACAAACAAATGATGCTGATTTAAACTTTGACCTTTAAATGTTTCTTGCTCATTTTCCACCAATTAAATCCGTTTATTCAATTCATTTGAATTCAAGAACAAATCAGATGTCCACTCTTGTTACTTGCATAATACATCTTTATTCATCGATGCCTAAACCCCAGCATTAAGATTTATTCAACGCTACAACAGCAAAGATTTATTATGTCCTAAAATGGCCAACAGTTCAGTTCTTTCCCTCAGGTATTATTGCATTAGTTCTACATAAAAAAAAAACATGAAACAACCCAGAAGATATTTGTTTAAGAAAGGCTCATATGAAAACATTTCACACTTTCAACACAATGCTACTGTTAGAGGTGACAGGGGAAGTGTACGGGAAGAAGGAAATGGATTTTTATCTTCTACACACAGTGTTTTTCCTGAACCTCTCTATCTCACATGGGCTATTTGTTTTAACACTGATGATACTTCTAGTGCTTGAATGATATTGAAACATGAAATCAAAAGAATCCCGGAATTCAATAATATACTGAATATTTGAAAATGAAGAACCGCAGTTGTCCTCTCATGATTAAGGGATGTATGAAAAGAGGATGGATATCATTTGGTCGAGTCCCGCCTTTAGCTTAACATAGCTGCAACAAAAGTAATAAATAGTGAAATTAAATAATATTCTCAACTACTCTCTGGCAAAAATGCAAATAAGTGAGCTTCCCAAACCGTGAAACTATTCCTATTAAGACAGAGCCCTCGGATCCCACGAAATAATTATATTAAACTATTCCAATTTACATAATACCAAAGAAAATACAAGTGAATGAATTCATGTGTTACCCTGCTAGAAGAAGTGAAGATGCAAGTCTGGTGAGATATTTCGCTGGGAGACAGAAGAAATATATATATATAAATGCCAGCACAATGTCATTTAAATTCATTGTACTTGTGCTGAACCAATAAATTCAAATAATGACTTGTCAAACAAATATTGAATGAAGTCTGGTGATATTCACTTTTTTTTTCGGACTTTCAGTAACTCCCATGAAAAGACCACAACCAGCGATTAATTGATTCCTTCACTGTCTGTCGTAAAGACCATTAAAAACACCCCAGTGAGTCACACTGATGCACTGGCTGTCATGTTCCTCCATCATGAACACACACACACACACTGCGGTTTTATTTAGCCTCAGTCCCACACACCCTGCCCTGCTGCCACATGAACTCACTACAGCACCAAATGTGGAATAATGCGGTGTTGAAAATAGTCCCCGACAAATGCACAATTTCATCCATTTCAACCGTTTTTTGGTGAATTTCAGAGTTTTGACAAATGAAGTAACACATTGTTTGTTTGAGTCTTTTTCCTTTGATTTCCTGACAGTATCAGAAAATGTAGAATCTCAGCCATCTTACCCTTTAAAGCAGATCCCCGTCTCCTATGAGAGAACAGAGGATTCTGCTGCTTCATTTCCTATGAGTTGCGCAGTAAGTATCAACATGTGGCCATTTTTCTGTGGTAACATAATATATGACCAAAGAAGTGGGTAAAATACTGACTCTGAATTATTAGGGTGAAAGCGATTAGTTGGTTAGTTGATCAACAACAATCATTTTCTGATATAATGAGAGATGATCTATTGTTTCAATGGTCTTCAAGCCACGGTAGTCCAAAAAAAAGTCAAGTGGTTTTCTGGTTAATTGAAATGATAAACAGGATAAAACATTTAAAGTGAGTGATTGTGTGTGACAGAACTCGTGGACCTTCTGGTATTTGAAAAGTAAGAAAACATCAAGTAAAACAAAAAGGACCTGTTGGCAGTTGAGATATAAAATTAAAAAATTATTTTCACACTGAATATCAGGTTGTGAAGAAGATGACAGCTTTGTGAATGGGAAATTCTATGTTCTATAGAGGGAGTGCACCAGTCCATCAGACCCATGTCCGCATGTTGAGCGTGCATGAAATTCATGTCACGTATTCAAGCTTTTCCTTTTGAAAACTGCTTCCATGTGTTTTCCCTGCAGATACTTTAGCCTGTTTACTTTTAAATAAATAATTCGACATTTGGGGAAACATGCTTCTTTGCTTTCTTGCAGAGAGTTAAATTAAAACACTGATTGCACTCTTGCTTAATATGAAGCTACAGTTAGCTTAGCTTAGCAGAAAGGCTGGAAGCAGTCTGAGATGTCAGATTTGATGCTTTTATTTATGGGCCGAGTTTCCCTCGACACAAAAAGTTCAACTAAATTCCAAAGAATCTGCAGCTCCTGTGCTCATAACAATAACATGCAGGTGCACCTCCGACATATACCATTAGTTTTTTTTATTTAGAGCTGGATAAAACTATCGGCCATAAATTCTACATTTATATAATAGGTTTATATCTGACACCGTCTGAAAGGTGGTAATTCAACTATTTATTTATTTTAAAGGTTGTAGTTTGCAGTGGTGTTTAACTGGACTGCAATGTATTTTAATGTTCTTCCACCGTCTTGTTTGTAAATGAGGGGAACCCTTTCTCAATATAATGGAGTCTCAAGACTGCAAACTACAACCTCAATAGTAAACATACAGCTACGTTAACACAAAGACTCATTACCTTTGTAAAGGAAGGAATTATGGATGAGCTGTTGTATTAGATTGCATCAGAGATCACTGATGTATTTTGTTGGTCAGTGGTTCTGTAAACATCAAATATGTCTGAAAGCTTCGTTGTTCCTCGTTTCCTTCGTCTAAATTAATTCAGCGTCAGAACATAACAAGTCATTGTGACAAGCTACACTCCAGCATCACAGTCAGAAAGTGAATTTTAGGTCAAAAGAAAAAAGATTACCACCCCTGACTTTGCAACAGCAAGCAGTTAAATATATTTACACGGCGCAGTATTATAGAGAATGTCACCAGGTAAAGAATTCCTATGCAAGTGAAATTATATTATTAATAATCATTCATTCATTGATAAACCTTCATATATTTACCTTTAAAGAAACAAATATAAAACTGTCTGCAGTCACCCGCATTATTTGAACATTTAATTCAAATACACACCTAAAATATTAAAAGATTATATGTGCTAAAGAATAAAAAAGGGCATGGAGACAGGAAAGTCTGATTGTTGAACACCGTCATTTTGCACTTTAAAAGTATAATACTTGAATCAAGTGTCAAATTGTTTTTTGGACTCCTGACCCATGGGTGTGGTGAACTATTACACTCCCTCTAAACAATGGAAGGTTGTGTGATTTTTAATGGCTGAAATTAAATTCCACAGAATATGTCGTTAAAAAAGGCTTTGTCATTTGCATCCCATAATTCTCGCTGATTCAAAAGAGTTCTGGGGCCATAAATAGAAGTATTGCTAAGTATCTAACCACTAATTAAGAAAAAGCTGTATAAAAATGCAGAGCATCAACTACCACCTGCATGCTGTAGAAGCATTGGTCTATAGGAAATACAAAAATGTACAAAATAAATGTGCTGCAAAACAACTAGAATGCCTCATATACACATATAAATAAAAGTACACGTCATCTGACAAGGCAGAGGGACCAGTCGAAACATGATAAGTACCCGATCACCCCTCCAGCCCCATTAACAGCTACTAAACCCAGCCAGCTTCCTTAATCTTGGAACAAAAAGGGTACACATTCTGTTTCTAAGGCATTTTGTACACTAGCAAATGAGAAACACAAGTGTTACTGTATGTTTCCCTTTTTTTTGGAAGTCCCCTCAATCAGTACTTGAGCCATGGGTGAGCTGCGATAGAGGCTTTACTGCGGTCTCCGTAGTCATAGAGCAGCTCCTCGCCTTCGTCGATGTCTCGAGAGGCGACGAGGATGAGGTGAGGGACACCGTTGATGTCGTGGAGTTTGGTTTGGCAGTTTCCATTTTTGCTGTGATTTATCAATCTACCCATTCGACCAGACTCTTTTGTGGCATCCACACTGTCGAGACAAAACCAACACGGCGTTAGCCTCGGTTTGTAAAAGACAGAAATGTGTCAATTTTACTCTTTTGACAAAAATGTTTTTAAAAGTTAGATAAGAAGCTTAAACAGGCAGAAACCTTGGTTTACTTGTCGTATCAAAGTTGTTAGGTATTTTACTTGTTAAGGCCACACTGGATGCATCAGTGGCACGTGTGCATCACAGCATGTCTTGGTTTTCATTTCAGGACACATTTTATCAGGTTACAGCGGCTACACTGCCTGTGTGAGACACATGCTTCTGCTGACTGAATCCATTCATTTGTTTTAACAGGGTTTTTATTGTTACTGCAGGACTGGAGGATACATGGCTACATGCTGTGGAGTCCTGGCATTTGGTTGAGTATATAGGCTACTTTTATTTGAGGAAATACAGTGGTCATACCAGAGGCAGACACAGATCAGTGATGCAGCCATCACATGCTGCACAGACAGGGAGCATGGCCCAGGTGTAAGATCACTTCAATAAAATAGCTTTAAAAAAAACTGTCAGGTTATTTTATCAAAACCTTCAGTGGATGTTTTTTTCCGTCAGACAAACATCAGCCACAATATTCAAAAGGTGTATTTTTAATTAAGTATGAACTAAACAAATACTATTTTCCTGTGATAAAACTGCTTTCATACGAGAGGTTTTGTAACTGTCGGACGAACATAGAACATTTACCGTTAGAAGCCAGGTGATCATTTCAGATCAAAATATTTAACTGTAAACAGTAAAGGCAGTAATGCTTTAGTTTGCATACCAGTATGTTTTGCAGAGGTACTGGAAGTAGTACATGTAGCAGCCAGTGGCAGGGTTTTGAGCGTATTCGGCCTCCCTCTTCTTGGCATCTGTGATCTGCAGCAGGTCTCCGTGGTACTCTACCACGTACTCGCCTTTCTGGAAACAACGAGTGGCAAACACCGCCCTCCCCTTTCCTTCTATATGTTGCACCTTTAAAGAAGTGGGAGAGGTTTTTCTGTAAGGACAGACACACAGCTGCCTCTGTTGTGGCACACTTAGAATCCTGCTAAACTACAAAGCTTCTCTTGGATTCATTTATCATGAAAAACATGGATTATTATAGAAGCCTGGATTGACTGAGCCTAACTGTAGAAATCAGGATTAAAGCTAATGTGATCAGACTGATGCTGTTTTCATGACGCTGACATTTTCCAGAGTTTGCCTTTTGCGTGGGAGAAAAAGCTGCCGACTCAGCTGTAATGTTTACTACAAACATTTGGACGTATCCGCAAACTCAACGATAGAGTTGAATGAAAAGATATCTGTATTCTTCCAGTTTCACGTCCAGCATGTGTCCTCTTAAGGTCACTTCTCTGCTCTGCCTGCAATTGTGTCGTACCATTGTAGGTTTAAGCATCAATGGCATTGTACCTGTATCATTACATGCTAACCTGAGATACATTTATGCTGAGACATGGCGTGACTTAGGTGTCATACAGGACCAGAACAAGTTATTCTGTCGAGAGACAGTCAGACTCATTTCAACCTGCATCATCAAGCTCAGTGGTCAATGTTTGAGAAACACCAGCTGCTGTTTGCGATGGAAGCAGAAAAGTCAGTGTACCTCCATTCCTTCCTCTATTCCTTTTGTGATGCGATCGTCTATGAGCTGCTTCTGTTCACACTGGCAAAATGAACATGGAGATGGCATTACTGAAAAACAGCTACATGCTAAGACACACACACACACACACACACACAGGGCTGGGCTATCTACTTTTTACGCAGATAAACCATGGTGCTCAGAATGCCTGTCAGGTTTGGGGGGGTCATGGGTTCATTTTCTCTTGGGCTCGGTCAGGTTTGGACAGATGTTGCTACCTGAGTCACACTCAAGTTTTGAGGGAGTCTTAGTTAAAGCTACCAGTTGAGGTAAGGATGGGTTAGACTTCAAAAAAGCAAAATGATTGTGGCTTCAGATTAAGGTAAGGGGAAAAAAATACTTTGACATTAACTGGTCTATTCTTTACTTTTTTCTACATGTCAGGAATCGTTTTTCCTTCATGGTAATGACATATGATCAGATATATGATAGATTCTGTCACGCAGCCGGCCATTTTCAACATGAGCATCCAATCATTGGTTAAGGAGAAGAAGAAATTACCTGAACTTAGGTTAGAGCCAATACACCAATATCTGTTCCTACTGTCTATTCCACTTCATGCAAAATGTTGTGGTACTGTATAAAAAAAAAAATTGAATCTTACCTTTAAAACCATTATACTTTTTCTCGAGCTTCGTCTTATAGGGTAGTAATCAGTTACTTTTCGGTTTTGGGAGTTTTTTCCAGCTGCACTGTAGTAGAAAAAGGAACATGACAGCAAATGGGTCAACAGCTATCACACCATAAAGTGATGTGAAATCCTCAGCAGCACTCCAGTATTCATTTAACAAATAGGTCACTTTATGTCCCATCATCACCCTCGTGACTAAAGACCAAGTGTGGATCAAGTAGTTTTGTAAAGAAGTTTCAACAAATCTGTTTTCCCTTTGTAAAAATGCAAAGCTTTTTAAGTAATAACCCAAAAATTGTCAAGCACCCGAATATGAGCAGACTATGTCTCCTTAAGTGACGCATATGTATCTGGAAAGTCACCAAAATCTACTCAGCTCATCTACTCCATATGGTGTACCTATATTGGAAATATGAGCTTTCTACAATCAGGCTTTTTTTAAGTTATCATGTTCAAAATATCGTGCCATGGCAGCAGGATATAACCAGCATCAGTACTAGGACCTACGTACATTCGACGAGGTGGTTTCTTTCCCCCGACCTTGGGGCGGACATCTCTCCTCTTGCGACCGTGGAGTGCGCTGTTGTTGCCAGTGAGGAGGAGAGTGTGACATAGGCTGTTACTGAGAGGCAGGGAGGGCTCGGTGGAGGAACGAAGGCAGGCCTGAGGGCAGTAGAGCTGCGGAGGTGACGGTTGTTCATCTGTCCAGCAGGGTGAACACTGGCTCTTTGAGTCTTTTGGTGTAGTGATGGTATTTGCTCTCCGGTCTGGGAAGAATGAGGAAAGAGTTGATTAGAACAAGATGTTTGTCCTTCATGTGTTTCTAGTTTTTCTTACTCCCTATTCTTACATAATCTGTTGGAATATAAAAATAAAGTATGACCTGTTTGCTCTCCTGTGGAGTGATTTCACAGTAAAGTCTCTCTCCTCAGCTGGAGATTGGGCTGTTAGAGCTGCAGCAAAGACACTTACCCTCTCCCTGCCACGGAGCTTCATTTTGCTGTGTGATTATTGGAGGGCACCTCCCTTCCTGTGTCAGCTTGATCCTCTTTTCATCCTGACCTGGTGATGTTGACTTGGTGTGGTTTAAGACAGTAAGTGAGTTGCAAACAATATCCTGTGAATACATAGAGACGAAAGACACACTTAAAATCCACATGCACAAACATTTGTACAACTTGGATATGCCCTCAGCATAACTTTTATAACTTTCTTGCTGAGAGCGAGAAGAGAAGATTGAAAAAGTCCCAACATTCACAGGTTTGCTGTCACCATTTCTGACCAATACTCACTGGTTGTTGGTCATTTTTTAAATAAGAAATGCACTTTATGTCTTTCAGAACCACTATTGTATAAGCCTCCACTTCATCATACCTAAGACCTCAAGGCTGTTTCAATGTTACTTTTTAAAAACAACCTACTGGCTTTACTCCACCACCAGCTGCCTCTAGACTGAGGGACACTGTCTCCATATCGTCTACACTCAAAGTGTGATTTGAGGGCTAAAGCTAAAGCAATTATTTGAGAGTCAGATGCATTGACATCCAATGGTAATATCGCACATATAGCAGGTAATGTATTTAAAAGAATCAAACTCATGTTTAAAAAGCTAATTAATCACATTTCAAAGAACAAAAATCAAATAATGGAGGGAGGGGCCAAATACTTTGACCAAGTGAAACCAAACTGCTACATTTAGGACAAAAGGTCACAGATGAAGACATGATAACTAACAGGCGTACTGAGGTCTTGAACTGTTTGAACTTGTCCATACTGTACCTAAAGCAAACCAAAGACAAAAAAAGTCACCAGATGTAAATCCAGTAGAAACCTTTGGGATGTGGTAGAACATGAGATTGGCAGCATGAATGTGAAGCAGACAAATCTGCAGAAACTGATGCAGTCATGGCAACATGGAGCAGAATCTCGGAGGAAAGGTTCCCACATGTTGTGGAATCAGTGAGCAACAAGAAGAGCCACCAATTCTGTTATATTCTGCATATGCAGATGTGTTGACAGGGTCACTGATTGTGGTTTAATACAGTAAAAGGGATCAGAGTGTGATTGATCGTTCGCTAACTAGACAGTCGCTGGTTCAAAGTCTGCTTCCTTCAGATTGCATTCACAAAGTGTCCTTGGGCAAGACACTGACGGCTGTGCAATAGTGAATGAATAGTGTGTATTATAAGAGGCGCTGCATGTATAATTCAGAAATTTAACTGTAGTATGCACATTACTACAGTATTCTCCACCCGTGGTGTGGGAGGGGCTCTGAGGAGGGGACCATGCTGGCTCCACACCCACTCTCCCATCAGTCACTTTAGATTTTTGAGTGTGTAAAATTCAGTGACACCTAGTGGTGAAGTGTCACGTATCATCTGAACGCCCCTCACCTCACCCTCTCCTTCCAAACATGACAGAGAACCTGTGGAAACCTTCAGTTGTCATAAAAACTCAAAAGATGTTTAGTTTGTCCAGTCTGGGCTACTGTAAAAAAAACATGGTGGCCTCCATAGAGAGGACCTGCTCCTGGTGTAAATATAAAGTATTTAAATATAAAATTCATTCTGGGGAAAAAAGAAAAAAACAACTTGTACAAGTTAGAGGAAACACACAAGTGAAAACATCACTAGGAGGAATTTTTTATTCAGATTCTGCCAATAGATCCCCTTCACCTAAATCTTACACACTGGACCTTTAAATCCAGTCAGGGCACAGACAGACAGGCCTGTTGGCTCTGCCTCTACCGGCCGAATGAAACCACACATGAACACATGCCTGGAAGCGTCAGCCCCTCCTGCAGAGACCGACCAGTGTGTTTGTTTGAGCCATGTACTCTGAGAATACTCCGTTTTCAGGATGTCCTCCGGCTGCACATGTTACAGTCACCACAGGCTAACGTTAGCAAGGCACTGCCCAACAATGAGGCTCGTCGGTAACAACACTAACTTACAGTCAGAGCTGTGACTGGAGGAACTCCCGTTTCTGTGCCGTGTCCCTGCCGCTGAACACGTCTCTCTCACTCCGGATAAAGAAACTTATTCTCCGGCTCGAGCGACTTCACCGACGCCTGTCACGACGGTGATGCCCTGACGAGCAAACTTACCCCGTTCATGACTTGTTTTCGTGGCTCCTCGCTCCGCTTCGAGGCAAAACAATAAATGAAAACCTCCGCCGGTTCGGAGATCAACCTCGCCCCGCTCCTGCAGCAGTGCCCTCCCGACACGATGGCCCCCCCCTCCCCCGTCCGCGACGACTGAGTGCCCGCGAGTGGTGTGTGAAGCAGCTCAGCCGATGCAGCCTCCGCAGCTCCGCTCCGCCATTTTTCTACATGGAAATGAAGGGGGGAGAGACGGGGCGATGTCGACCTCTGCAGGCCGACAAAGGTAGTGCATATATGGCATCGACCATCAACCCCCCATTTTGAAGATTTGACATATATTGGAATATTCTGATATGAGTCACACAGACCACAAGGGGAGAATCTCTATTACATACAAGAGTTTGAATGAAAAAAATAAGAAAAACAATACAACAGAATGATACAGTATATAGATTCCTGCAGGCCAGATGGATGTGTGTGTTTAGATAGATATGGTGACATTTTTTTAATGTACTTTATTGATCCCAAACTGGGAATATTCAGTTTGACAGAAGCTATGCATTAGGTACACAACACACTCAACACAAAATATAGGACAACAATTCACAAACTATAAAGAATAAACAATTATTAAGGAATAATAAATAAAAATCAATATATAGAGAGTGCATTGTGTCAACATTAAGGTGCATGGGTGCAGAGATTTGGGAAACAAGTTATATGAGTGTTTCTCTGTCTTACACAGGCTAATGCAGACGGAAGCTCTTTATCCTTTTTAAGTTTCATTTTTTTATCAATTTATTGGCTTTGTAAGTTTTGTATTTTATTTGAATGTCTGTTTTGTGATTTTACATTTGATTCATGCAACACCTCTTATTAATATTATGTAATTTACAAACAGTTCATGAACTATGGTTGAATTCACTTCATCTAATGGATGGAAAACTAAAAAACACCTTTTTTAAATTTTTTAACAATTAATTAATATTAATATTTGTGTTGTATTATTCTAGCTTCTCCAGCCAACTTGGAGGACAGAGGGGAAAACATGTAACTTCCCATTGTCCGGTGGAAATTATACTCCAGTTAATGGTTACATTTTTCAGATTTCAATACAAAACAACTATAAAATACTCTCACCCCACTCAATCATTTCTGTGTGAGTAAGTGAAAGCTAGGTTGTGTAGTGGAGAAGCAACTGTTTGTTCAGTACTTGAGAAACCTACACGACTAATGAAAACGTGTAAATCACAGTCCTCTCAAAACTTGACAGAATGTGATTAGTTTTGCTCTAAATAATACAAATGAAGACCAAATCTGGACTTGGATAAATACACGGTGACTGTATTAATTGAATGAATTAGTGCAGGAATCCTGGATGTTTTTTTATTTTCAGAACTGGCTTTAATGTAAAGGAATAACAATGCTGCACAGATGTCTGTAACAGCTGGTGTATTCGTGAAGGATAAAGATAATTCGAACTTCCAGTTTACAATATGCAGAATGCATTACAATGTAACTTGTGTATTGGTGTAATACAGTACTAGAGTGTATCTGAAAATCCATTGCACATGCTCAAACAGTGGGACTATACCATCTACTATAGCAAATAACAACTAATATTTTTCATCATAATGATAGTACATCTACAACGCTAAGTAAGTAAGTCTGTGCATACATTAACAGTATTACTAACTTTACATTGATAAATTCTGAACATTAGATGGATGGATGAATAGATGGATGGATGGATGGATAGATAGATAGATATATGGATGAATGGATAGATAGATAGATGGATGGATGGATAGATAGATAGATAGATGGATGGATAGATATATGGATGGATGGATAGATAGGTGGATGGATGGATAGATAGACAGATAGATAGATGGATGGATAGATAGATAGATATATGGATAGATAGATAGATGGATGGATAGAGAGATAGATAGATATATGGATGAAGGATAGATACTTTATTGATCCTTCTGATGACTTATCTTTACTAAACTCACAAAGACACAGCTCTGTTCAAAGATATCTGTAAACACAGCAGGTGAATCGTTTTTACCCAAGCTTTTGTACATCCAATCATTGTTACTGAGTAAAAGTCCATGAAACAATAAAGTAACAGAGCATTAACATCTGGAGAAAGGCTCAGCTCCTCTTTGACTCTGCTTGTTGCAGCGGTTGTGTTTATGTCTTCTCCTCCCAGAGGGAGAGTCAACACCACGTGTTCCTCCTCGTTTTGCTCCAGTGTTCGTGTTATTGATGAGGAGCAGCGGAGGAAGAGGAAGAGGACGCAGAAGAAGAGGAATCTGTCAGCGTCACTTCCGACGCAGCCCTGTCATGGTCACGTGACGTCGCGTTAGCTCGGTGACTCTGCTATGTTTGTCGTTTGCGTTAACGTTTTCGAACATGACACATTTGTCGCTCCGGACGCTCCGGTGTGGTGGAGGGGCGACCCGCGGCCACTCCGAGGCCCGTTCTCAGCGACGCCGGGAGCGGAGGCTGCGGGAGAAGACGGCCGCTGTGGATCCGCGCGTCACGTGACCCGCATGCGGCCGAGCATTTGATAAAAAGATGGCGTGAGCGCGGCGGAGCGGAGAGGACAACAACCCGCCGACCGACAGACCGTCCAACCGACAGTCAGGTAACCTCACCCCCCGCCGCTGGCGACCGTCTGTGTAGCAGCAACTGGATACTCTCGTCGCTAAACACGGCAGCTCGCCGCCATGTTGTGACACCTGGGGGCCGTTTTACACTCTGGTTGTTTTCGGTTTGAGGCGCTAACTGCAGCCGTGCTAACGCGCCTGGTTGCTAACGTTAGCTAGCTACGGCGATGACACTGCGCGAGAACAGCAGCAGCAGCAGCAACAACAACAACAACAACAACCGTGAGAGCTGACCGACAGCTGTCGTGACACGGACCCGTGGAGGACACCGTGAGTCCCGCTGTGGTGCTTTTATAACCGGGGCTGAGCGCTGGAGCTGCTCGCTAACCTGCATCGTTAATTCAGATTCAGGCGGTGGCGGCAGCGGGTGGACTTAGCTAAACACAAACTTGAGCGATTAAGTGTTAACGTAAATACTCGTTAACGCCCAACCGTGCTGGAGAGAAAGTTGGAAACACCGGGTCGTGGATGCGTAATGTCACCGTGTGTGAGGGGGCTACGAGCCGCTACAGGGAGCTGCTGACACCCATGACATACAGACAGACAGACTCAGTGCTGGAGGTGAAGATCCGGCATGTTAGCTCGTACATGCCTGACTCCTCACGGTGGTTAAAGTGCCCTTTAGCTAACAGCGCTGCTAACATGGCTAACCCGTGTCACCCTGAGCTAAACCAGGCCACTCATAAGCTCCTGTGACACACTTGACTCTCGGTCAGTTCTTGCAGCTGAGTCGTAACCGAGCCAGAGGGTTAAATGTTCGTTACGGTGACACTGCAGAGTTAGATCCGGTTTGTTTGTAATTATTAACCGGCCGAGGTAGAGCAGAGTCCGGGAGGAGGAGGGGGGGGGGGGGGGCGGGCTGTGTTGAGTCAGAGGGATCAGGAAGTCGAGGGCATTGCAAACACGTGTCTTGTTTTGGGTCACTTTGGATCGGGACGCGGAGCAGAGCTGGTGTGTAAACCCCTCAATGATAAATGGATAAATCTCATTCTTCCATCGTTAGACTCAGTGAAGGTGTCTCGGGTCAGTGTTCACTTTTAAGTTTCGCTTTCACTACTTTTCTCTGCATGCGCTCTTTAGTGGACACTCAACGTAGATGCTTGAGACTTGTGTTTAAATATGACTTAAACAGTGTCGTCGTTTAATAATGAATGTGAAACAGAAAGTGTCCCCGGTTTATTTTGTTTTGGAAGAGAGGTTTTAATTTACATTTAATTGCGGGTTTGATCCCCACACGTGTGCGTTACATGTGGGTCTCTTAATGTGTCTCATGTCTTAGGCTGCAAATAGCATTATTTTCATCATTGGTTGATTTTACCGGTTATTTTCTCTATTAATAGATTTGTCAAGAAAGTGTGATAAAATGGGTGAAATGCAGCTGTAATTTTACTGTCAAAGCTGATGTCCAACCATCAGTTTAAACATAGTTTATGTTAAACCATGAAATACTCACATTTACGTAGCCATTTTCTGTAAATAATTGTAAGAATTATTGCGTTTGGTTGCTTTATATGGCTATTTATTGAATAAGATCGGTGCTGATCAATTTTCTCCCTGTTAATAAATGTTCAAGCTAAACTAATATCACTTGCGAGTTTTGGGTAATATGCCTGTTTAGTTTTTTGGTCACATTACCCTATATATTTTTTTGTAAGCATGTAGTCTTGCATCTGAAAGCATATGTCCAATGTAAAATATTTTAAATGTACCTTAAAATAGTTTTTTAGTCATTCGCAATTGATGTGCTCATTGTCCTGATTGATCATTCTGTCAATAACACATCTGAAAATTGAGAAAAATGCATTTCCTACTGCTCGAGGTGATATTATAAATGTTGTGTTTGTCTGAACAACAGATCAGAATCCTGAAATAAGCACTTTACTGTAACGCAACCAAGCAGCAGAGTCTTAATTTGACAACATGTCAAATATTTGACACTTGACATAAAATCACTGAAAACTACCATGTATCAAATAACATGTATAAAAAGAATTTGATGGATAGTTTGTTATAAAAACACTTGCCAAATAATTTTGTTTTAATCAATGAAAGTTAATTGAATTGCCATTGTCTGCCATATGTACAGGACATTGATGGGATTGAGATGCAGTTTCTGTCAGACCCCGGTTTAAACATACAAGTACACAAGCAACTCAACAGATAATATACTATTTGTTGGAGTCCATTGAGGTAACTGGAATGTATTGTAATAGTGACGCTTGTATTTTGTTAGACATGTCTGGTTCATCCTGTAGCTCAGGCAGAGATTAGCTCTTTTATTAATATTCAAAATGTAACTTTATTTAGACAAAAGGCTGTGCAATAAGATCTTAAACCCAGAACTCAAAGTCTAGTTTGAAAATACCGGTAGCATGAGAGTGTAAACCTCTCCTTTGATGGGTAAATCTCAATTTACAATTGACAGATCAGGCCTGTGAGCTTTTTTAACTCATGTCAGCAGTGGTTTATGTCATAATATGCTTATGTTCATGAGTTGACAGGACTTTTACAATTGTCGCATTTTTTAATTATGCAGGAAACTGTGTTGCAATAATAACACCCAGTGTACAATCTTTAAATGGCTTGTTTTGAAAGAGATACAATGTTCTCTCACAAAAGCTGAAAACAGAACATACAATTGCTTTGAATATCTTATCACAGTTGGGATGGGAGGACATATTTTTAATTATTAAAACAAATGGTCAGGAAGGTACATGAAAGACTTATACATAGTTATATACATTTGTCTTGCAGATGGATCCTGGACAGGATTTACTTCTCGCTGCTCTAAGTGAGAGTGGCATTTGCCCAAATGATATTGGCCTATTTGATGTTGATTCTCAGGATGTTGCGCAGCCCTCTACAACCCAGCAAGTAAGATTTTCTTTGTTGTAGGTTTTATGGGATTGAGGCATTTTTCTTACACTTTTATAACTTAATATTGTAATTACTGGTTCTCTTCCAGTCTATCTCCATCAGTGCCCTGGATGTTGGCGTGGGGACAGAGGCAGTGGAAGTTGTTCGAGCAGAGCCTCAAACTCCAGTCCCTGTAGTTACTATCAGGGTGAGATTACAGAACATGTTCTCTTTATTATTTATAGAAAACACAATGTTGCTGCTATTGTATTGCAGTGTATATTAAAATGAAACTTACCTCTGTCTAATATCTCCAACAGCACAAACCTCAGCCATCAACCACCACGTTTGTCTTAAATCAGCTGAATCAGTTGCCATCGCTAGGAGCTACTGTGACCAAGCAATCAGTTTCAAACCCAATCAAACATACAATAACTGTCACCAAGGTGGTCCATGTTGCTAATTCAGCCCTGCGAGGTTCATCCACCCCCTCCCCCACAACTGTTAATCCTTCAGTGTCCAGAGTAGTGCCTTCTAACAGAGATCAGGTAAGTTTATGGAACCCATGTTTCAAAATTATTTTTTTTAAATGATGATGGAATATCACAGCACAATGCATGCCTCTCACTAATCACATTTTTTTTTCTTTTTCTTAGCAGATTCAGTTGAAAGACCTGCTTAGGACCGGTCATGTGAAGAACACTGGCCTGAAGGGCAACAGTCTGATGGAGCTGATGAAACTAAAGCCCCCACCTGATATTGCTCCACCAGTAGCATCAGCCACCGGTCCAAGTAAGTTATTTAAATGCATAAGTAGGTTGGGGTTGTGATGCATGGTTGTAATCATCCCATTTGGAGAGGCCTATGAGATATTTAAATAGCTTATATGAACCTTAGAGTTCACCTGAGATCCAAGTAACCAAAACAATGAGCTAAAAACTGAATTGGTTATTAAATCTCAGTGGGTTCAGCCCTCCTGGAGTCTGTGTTATTTTACAATTACGATGGCACAATTATGGTTTAATGTCGACTTAAGTCTTATACAGGACATTTGGTCGTGCTCAGCCAGAAGTAAACAATGTGGCTGTTCACTCGTGAAAAACAGCATAAATAAACTACAAATAATTATAATAGAGTCGCTATGTGGAACTTATGAAATGTAGAGATTACTTAGTGTTAGGACAAGGACAAAATGCACTAAACAAGCAAAATACTGCACATAAATCAACCTCCACACACACTTATTTGAATGAAGATATAGGAAATCTCTATTTTGAAAATGTGAAGAGAAGAAGCAAATTAAAAAGAGGTAATTTGTGTTTTTAGAAGCGATTTAAAAGAGGGTATTGATATTGTAAGTCTGAGTTCATGGTGCAGGTCATTCCAAAATGTTATGTGCTAAATGAGAATACAAATACATTTTCTTTAATGTCTTACAACTGCTGCTGTTGTCCACATTTCATTTAGACATTGTTTATTTCAACAATAGAATTTCAAAGCCTTTATAGATCTGATGAACTGCGCAGAGTTCTGTGAATAAAATTGACATGAAGCTAAATGACATGAAACTAAATCCTTCATAATTGTAATATTCAGCAGTTGAGTGTCATTCACTGTATCTGTAATGTACCTTGTCTCTGCTGTTTAAGGTGAAATTAACAATGGAATCAAGAAGGAAATGATGGGTAGAGATGCTGCCAGGATCTGGATTAGTGATGACATTAAAATGCACAACTTTTCACATACTCAGGTGAGTTTTTTTTCTTAATAGTCCTCTAGAAACATGAATTATGTGAATGTTGCCAAATGCATTGGTATTTCAATTGTACTGTAGTGTTTGTGGTAAGATTAGGAAACTCTTAAAAGCAGACTAACATTGTGAGAACTTATGTCAATATTTGTTCAGAAACACCCAGGGATGAGAGAAGAAGATGAGCCTGAGGAGGAAGAGGAAGATGAATTGGGTCATGCGGAAACTTATGCAGAGTACATGCCAATGAAATGTAAGTATAATTGTTGTGTTATTGGAACATACATTTTTTGATTTAAAAAAAAAACTGTGCAGTGTTATGGTGCAGAACACTTTAATGAAGCCATAGCTACACCTATTAATAATAAATGGGCAGAAATATAATTTTTGCTTTGCTGAGCCACAGCCAGCACTGTTGGTTATGAGTTTGAAGCACACGTGCCATGGTAACATTAGATACAGTATATTTAATTATGAGGTGTAGCAATACTAACCTAATTTGTAGAATTTAAGCAGTCACTGTGTGGTCAGGCCCGATGAACAATAGACTTGATCCAGTGACAATTCAAACAAAATGCATCCCTATCATTGTGTGTGCACTGATCCATTGTTTGTCAATGTAGTAAAAATTGGCTTGAGGCATCCCGATCCTGTGGTGGAGACCAGTTCCTTGTCGAGTGTCAGCCCCCCAGAGGTGTGGTACAGACTGTCCATCCCAGAAGAAGTCATTGATCGCGGCTGCCTGTCTGCTCTGCAGCTTGAAGCCATCACATATGCAGCTCAGGTGAGCAGTGTTCATTTTTGTGAACAACTATGACGAAAAGTGCTTGAAAAAAAACTGAATAAAGCAGAATGAAGCAAAATTAAAAAGTAGCCTTTGAAAAATGTAATTGCAACTTAATGTATTTCTGTCAGTTTAATACTTAACTATTATGTAAAATTTTATTATTTCTGTTTTAATGCAAAGTTGTATTTAGTTACCCCCACCTGGAGAAAACATGCACATCGACTGATTTACTTGCTTTGCCTGTTGTACTGTAAACAGTATCTGTAACTGGGTGCCAAAGGCGACACTGCAGGTTAACAATTTATATGGTTTTGTTTGTGTCTCAACTTGCTTGAGAGCAAAAGTTTTGCAGTTTTAATTATGCAATTCTTTTGTGTCTTATACACAGCAACACGAGACATTCCTCCCTAATGGTGATCGAGCTGCCTATTTGATTGGAGATGGAGCTGGTGTTGGGAAAGGCCGCACCATTGCAGGGATCATCTATGAGAATTACCTTCTTGGCCGGAAAAGATCTCTTTGGTAAATACCTCTTGCATTACGTTTGACAAACGACTATATTGCAAATAGATGCAAACTTCTTGCGTCATTAGTTTCTTACTTATTTACCTCTTTTTTCAGGTTTAGTGTCTCAAATGACCTGAAGTACGATGCTGAGCGGGACTTGAGGGATATTGGAGCAAAAAACATTCAGGTTCATTCACTGAACAAGGTAAGATGCTGTACTTGGACAGAGTGAAAGTGTTTTCTTGCTAATTTATGTCAAAGGGTGACTCAATTGCACTTCTATATTTGCAGTTCAAATACGGCAAAATCTCCTCAAAACACAACGGGAGTGTGAAGAAAGGTGTGATCTTTGCCACCTACTCATCCTTGATAGGAGAGAGCCAATCAGGAGGCAAATACAAGACCAGGTTTCAACAGCTTCTCCACTGGTGTGGGGAGGACTTTGATGGAGTTGTATCCTTTCATTGAAGCCTTTTAGAGGCAAGAATTGAAGTAGATCAAGTTTTGATTCCATAGTTATATTTTTTAATATACAGTATGCAAACATGAATCAAATTACATTAGATCATTTTTATACATCTTTTCAGAAATGCAGTTATTTTTCCTTAACCAATTATTTCAAGATTGTCTATGACGAGTGTCATAAAGCCAAAAATGTGTGTCCAATTGGATCATCCAAACCTACAAAAACTGGGCTTGCAGTGTTGGAACTGCAGAACAAACTCCCCAAGGCTCGGGTTGTGTATGCAAGTGCTACAGGTTAGTAGTGTGTACTGAATAAACTGAAATCTGTTTCTTAAACTTTTAATTCATGCAACCCTTTGATCCTGAACTTGGCTGAGAAAAGTGAATCTCATAATAGTGTACTTTTTTCTCACCAGGTGCCTCTGAACCCCGAAACATGGCCTACATGAACCGACTGGGCATCTGGGGGCACAAAACACCCTTCAGAGAATTTGGCAACTTTATCCAAGCCGTTGAGCGCAGGTTAGTTTATCTAACTTATCTAGCAAAAAGGCTTCACAGCTGACCAGTGGTCTCTTGCTAACATGTATGGTGTTGTGCATTTTCCCTCAATTTCAGAGGCGTTGGTGCCATGGAGATAGTAGCTATGGACATGAAACTGAGGGGGATGTACATTGCAAGGCAGTTGAGTTTTACAGGTGTAACTTTCAAGATTGAGGAGGTTCCCCTGGCTCAGAAATACATCAACATGTACAACAAATCTGTGAGGCTGGTAAGCAAATAAAAATGTGCTTATAGAAATAGTCTCAATTCAATAAACTTGTTTTGTGCTTGTAATTTAATTTATATTTCACTGCTTCGCTTAGTGGGTGAGTGCACGTGAGAAGTTCCAGCAGGCTGCCAATCTGATGGATGCAGAACAACGCATGAGGAAGTCCATGTGGGGCCAGTTCTGGTCTGCTCACCAGCGATTCTTCAAGTATCTCTGCATCGCATCCAAAGTCCGCAGAGTGGTGCAGCTTGCCAGAGAAGAGGTCCAAAATGGAAAGGTGAGACAACACTTGATATACGGAAGTTACAGGGCGCTTGTGTTTTCTCAAGGAGCACACATAAAAATGCTATGGACCATAGTGCAAGCACGTGGTAGCAAATAGAGCTGCACACACCAAGTTACAGAACTCTTGATGTTATCACGAGAAGTGAGGGACTGCAATAGTAATTTAATGAGAGACACTGTAAAGAGACATTTACAAGCAAGTGGACACTCGCTCCGTGAAGCTTGGAGTTGGGCCTGCACAATTCCTATTATTTTTATTATTCCTATTGATATTACTATTCTTATTCTTGACTCAATCAAACTTTTGTTACAGCAATTTTGTCATGTTTGCATTAGGCGAGAGATAGTTGTAAGCTGTATCAACAAATTACAAGTTTGCTTGTGACAAACTATAAAAGAAGGGCAGGAAATTGATGTAAATAAATTGATCAAGAGAAAAGACAATTTTGTGTCAGAATTGTGGGTACCTAGCACTGGTGAAGAAGAAATTAATATATTCACCGCCACTTCTGACAAATGCTTGCGCAGTCTGTGGTGTGATCCAGGATTCAAAGGTAGTCAAAAGCATTGATGTTACTTTGCAAGCAAATGTTAAACTGCAACACATACCATGAATTATCATAAGTGTAAGATTATTTAGTTTTAAGTCCGAACACACACGGTCTGATTGGAAATGTCTGGCCCTTGAAAGAAATGTTGTTAATGACCCTTAGTCTTGGTTTACCAAAAATGGTTCTGCAATATCTGAGTGTAACAGTTATGGTGATTAGTGAAAGTCAGTCATTGTATGAAAATACTGACCAGCTGTTTCCTCTGTAGTGTGTGGTGATTGGTCTTCAGTCTACTGGTGAAGCAAGAACACTGGAGGCCTTGGAGGAAGGAGGAGGAGAACTCAATGACTTTGTGTCAACTGCAAAGTATGGACGACAACTGATTTTTCTCAGTTTTACCAGGAGAAACAAAGTATCAACTGTCATGTTTTTTTGTTGCAGAGGAGTGCTGCAGTCCTTGATTGAGAAGCACTTCCCAGCTCCAGACAGACAGAAGCTTTACAGCCTGCTAGGCATTGACCTCTCAGCTAAGAAGACCCCCCCTCCCATTGAACCTAAAGCAGAACCTGAACAGAAGGGCAAGAAAAGAAAAGGTAATGAACATTCGAAGCTAATGTCAACTAGCTGATTCAAACTGAACCTGTCTTTTGTCAGACTCCACAAAACAAAAAAATAAATTGTAGTTTACTTTTTCCTCACTCTCATATCATCTCTTCCAGGTTCAGAGGTTAAAAAGCAGCAGAAGAAGAGGCAGCGCAAGCACGGTGGACTGTCGGGTACGAGCTCGGAGGAGAGCCAGTCCGAGGATTCAGAAGGAGAGTCTGGTAAAGACAGCGATGACAGCTTCAAATCTATCAGCTCAGCAGATGAAGACGATGATTTCAACCCATTCAGAGATGAGTCTGATAATGATGATGAAGACGGTGAGACAAACAGAGATGGTGGATGTTGAATAAAGGCATTTTATTGGCATTTCAGTGCTTATAGGGAATCTTTACGCCTTCCTTTGTGTAGATCCATGGCTTATCAGAAAAGAACCAAAGAAGGGTAAAGAAAAAAAGAAGAAAAAGAGAAGGAAGAGTATCGACCCTGACTCCATTCAAAGTGCCTTGTTAGCCTCCGGGCTAGGCTCCACCAGGCCTGCTTTCACTGCCTCTGTTAACATCCCCAGAGCCCCTGCCACAGGTAAGCACATCATCACAAAGCAAAGTAGAAATATAACTCTCTATTATAGAGTCTTGTTAGAATTACTGAATACCTTGTTTTGCTTGTTCCTAAGTCAAGGCAGAGAGCCAGGATACCTGCCTAACAAGTCAGGACGCAGTGGAACATGCCCAGAAAATGAAGAAAGATCTGCTGGAAAAACTTGAGGAGTTGGCCGAGTTTCTACCTCCCAACACTCTGGATGAGCTCATAGATGAACTTGGTGGACCCGACAATGTTGCTGAGGTATAAACACCTAGTTGTGGTTTGTAATTTTAAAAAAATTATTATTTGAGTCTATGGTTTAACTAACTTACATGTTTGTTCCACCATGCTTCAGATGACCGGACGAAAAGGTCGAGTGGTCAGTAATGACGATGGCAGTATCAGCTACGAGTCTCGCTCTGAGCTGGATGTCCCAGTGGAAATCCTCAACCTCACAGAGAAGCAGAGGTTCATGGATGGAGAGAAGGTAAAAGCACAGTTAATATGGAAATGGGTTTTATTTAATATGCAAATCGTGCTTTAGGTCTGAACCATTCAGATAATTCCACAATACATTGCCAGAGTTACATTAAGTCATTATGAAATTCTGACGTTTCATGCTGCACTTAACTGAACTTTGTGTTTGTTTTCTGGTGTCACCAAGAAACAAGTTATTACCGGTATTATTATTATAGCTTGAGATTTCAGCTTAATATAATATGAATAATTACAAAGGTGAAGAGGCCTCATGCACAGTTATGTTCAAGGCCAATCGTCACAACAATGTGTTTTTTAATTTAGAACTGCCAAAGTATGTTGCACACAAGCTTTACACATGAGTGCCTACTCACTCTCCCCAATCCCCACACTCACATGGCAACAGGCACATGTTACCATGGTTAATAACAATACATGCAGATGGCTTGTAATTAGTAGTTTGTTAGTAGTGCTGAAATTGCATAGTAACAGTCACAAATTAATAAGGATAGTTGGTTTTCGCACAGCAAACAAGTCTATCTGCAACTGGACTGAGACTCCTCCTTTTCAGACTATCTTGGCCGAGTTAGTCTCCTCCATGTTAGTGGATGAGATATGGACCAAACCAAAAAGTCATACATCCAAAACACTTTTCTTAGAGATGGTTACTGTCATTTTAGGCAGTTCTTATCACACTGATGTTCGTTCAAGTGTTTGTTCAAAGTGTTTTCTGATCGGTTTCATAAAAACGATGATTGTTCAAATGCACGTATCTGTGGGACCATAATAACACTGCTCCGTTTACCAATTGTTACTGAACAAACTGGCTCCACATGTGCCAAGATGGCAGAGTTACTGGATAGTGGGAGGAAGTTCATACATGTCGCCCGTCTTTCTATACACTCTATGGACCACGCCATTTCCAAATTTCACATCCGTCCAAATGAACTGAACTAAACAGGCTAATGCAGCTGGATTAAATTGGAACTCCACCAAACAGAATAGATGTGAATGAACCAATTTGCTTCACTTACACAGAAGCACCATCCAGGCTCAGTCTCGAGCCTTGACAGCACTGACAAAGAAATTAGCAAATAACACAAATGTGTGATAATTCTCCTTTTGATGTGAAAAGTAATTAGTGTTGTCTTTCTTTCTAACCAGAACATATCCATCATCTCGGAAGCTGCCAGCTCAGGTATTTCCTTGCAGGCCGATCGTCGAGTGAAGAATCAGCGGCGGAGAGTCCACATGACACTCGAGCTTCCATGGAGTGCAGACCGAGCTATACAGCAGTTCGGTCAGTTGATACCCCTGGGATCCTCTGGATTCTTCTGTGTAATAGATTTATAAATGTCAGCATGGTTTAAAATGTACCAAGATTTTTTTTTTCTATTTTGTTTGGACACAGGGAGAACTCACAGGTCAAACCAGGTTACAGCTCCAGAATATGTCTTCCTCATATCAGAGCTTGCAGGGGAGCAGAGATTTGCATCCATTGTTGCCAAAAGACTTGAAAGCCTGGTGAGGACCCTCTGAATTTTTTATTTGGACTTGGAAAATGTATTTCACATAATCATTTATACTTAACATTTCCTCCATTTGTGGGGATCCTTTGTAACAGGGTGCTCTGACTCACGGAGACAGAAGAGCGACAGAAACCCGAGATCTCAGCAGGTTTAATTTTGACAACAAAGTAAGTACATCAAGCAAGAGTCTAAGGGAAGTTCGTGTAGTTGTCTTTATTTTCCAGTGGCTCACTCATGTTTATCTTTGCCGCAGTATGGCAGAAATGCTCTGGAAATTGTGATGAAGTCAATTGTGAAACTGGATTCTCCATTGGTGTCTCCGCCCTCTGACTTTAAAGGGGATTTCTTCAAAGGTATGACTCATGCAGCTGCAAACAAGGCAGTAAATTTATTCTGGCATATGCAACACCATTCATTTGTTGGCTGTATATCATGTTTACCTTGTTGTTTTCTGTTGTATATAATATTGATTGACAATGGGGTTTTTTCTGATTAGTAATGACATTATTTTTCTTCTGTAGAAATTCAAGGAGGACTAATAGGTGTGGGACTCATAAATGTGGAGGACAGATCTGGCACGCTGTCACTGGACAAAGGTGATATATATTCAATAAAAAAAATATTTCTTTAAATGATGAAAAAGGGAACAGCATTACAGCTATTGTTAAAAATATATTTTCGAGCTGTACATGGAAATTTATATCTGATGCAAATGCTCTATTACTGACAGACTACAACAACATCGGCAAGTTCCTGAATCGTATTTTGGGCATGGAAGTCCAGCAGCAGAACGCCTTGTTCCAGTACTTTTCTGACACACTCGCAGCAGTCATTCAGGAAGCCAAGAAGAACGGCAGATATGACATGGGCATTCTTGGTAAGATATTGTCGTTATTATCACTTCATCATTAAACTATTTTCACAATGACTGAAGTAAAACTGGGACAGACAACATTTTTGCAAAGTAAAATGAAGTGTTTTCTTCTGTGAAATCAATGGAGTTGTAAAATGTCCTGACTCTCCACTTTTCTTGCATTAGATCTGGGCTCTGGTGATGAGAAAGTGAAGAAGGTTGACTGCAAGAAATTCCTAACACCAGGCTACACCACATCAGGACATGTGGAACTCTTCACTGTACGTTCATTTATGCATGATTATGTTCTGTGCGGGGTTACAGTTATTGCACTTTACCTGACTCAACATCTGTGTGTCTCTTTTGACAGGTGAGTGTGGAGAGGGGGATGTCGTGGGAAGAAGCCACACATGCCTGGGCGGATCAGAGTGGTGCAGATGATGGTTTCTATGTACAGGTAGGAAAAAAACTGGAGGTCTCAAATTGTAAATTGAGATGGATTTGAGATAAAAATGTGATCTTTTCTGTTCAAAATGATTTTATCTCTACCTTTTTGATAGTATCTACTACTGCAACTATTGTTTTGCTGGCAGACATTTTGACTCGGATTACCCGGAAACACATTGATCAAAGTAAATCTGTTCAATGATGGCAGTGTTCTATCAAAGTGAGTCATAATAAATAAGTCAGCATGCACAATACCACACCTTTGGAATGTGCTCAGCAAAACTGGATCTAGTTGTTTTCAAACGCTCTGCAACACCTGTGCTTTTCCTTCTATGAAAAAGGTTCCGTACCCAAAGATGTCAAGTTTCTAATGATTGAAACACAAATAATCAGAAAATCTTAATTTAACATTAAGCGTTTTTGGTAGAAAAAAATACTAAATTGATAATGCAAATAATTAATTTTCTATCAAGCAACTAATCAATAAATAGTTCAGCTCAAATAGTAGAAACTATTTCATCATGATTTGTATCAGTGGCACAAAAAGTTAATCCTGTTACTTACAGAGACTCAGTTAATGATGACAGAGGATGTCTTAGTTGCATTCAGTCATTTAACTACTTAGTCAACAATGATTTGTACAGTGATGGTTTTTCCTGATTCTTTACTTTTTTGATGTATGCACATCTCAGACTTGCAAGGTAGGTTTAGAAAGGATGAATAAATGTGATGATGCAGAGACATGCTGACTTCATACCATAAGTCAAGCTCAAAAAATACTGGACTCCATAATGCAAGTCAGCAGCATCTTTCATGAAACCGTACCTGACTGATGTGTTGCAAATCTTTCAAACCTGACTTCCCCAATTTTCATTGCAGATTTAGTCATAGAATTGTCTGAAGCCTAAGCTGAGATCAATATTTTTCAGCCTTTTCCAGAAACAAAGAAGTCATTATACAAATGATTTCATATGCTCAATACTACCAACCACGACTAGTAACCAGATCCACATGTGTATATCTGTGGAGTGGCCCTTTTTTAAAGACTAGTCTTTCGTTTTCAGATGAGGAACAACAAGAAAACGGCCATACTGGTCAAAGAGGTGAACAGTAAGAAGAGGCTGTTCCTGGTTTTCAGGCCAAACACCGGAAGACAACTCAAACTGGAGACGTACACAGACATCAAGAAGAAGTTTAAAAAGGTTACACAACATTCTTCATAGTATGTTCTATGAGAACACTTAACGCTCTATGTGATGAATCATCACTTCTCTTTTTCTCTCTCTGTCTATTAGGTGTTGTCAGAAGATGCCAAGCAGCACTGGACTGACCAGTACAAGTCGTCTGCACTAATCTGCTCTCATGCATATTGGTATGTGCATTTAATGTGAAAGGACAATACTGGTTATATTATATATTTGTTCTTGCAGTCAGCAAATCTCACACCAAGAATGAACATCTGTAGATCCAAATCATTATATATGTATCTTTGTGCCGGAGAGCTCCACTGACAGTTTCCTTATATCACAACGTATGGTTAATCTTGTCATTGCCACATACCTAACCTTCCTGCAGCTGGAAGTTCTCAATTGATTAATAATGATATATTAATAGTAAAAGATCAGAAGAAAACGGTACCCTCAAACTAAAATCTTAATATTTTAGAAACATTTACAGCATTTCACCCTTTAAAGCCACTGCCATACTTTAAGCTTCTCTGTTGGTCTGGTAGCTTAAAAACGATTGGCATCTCTCTCTGTCCATGGTTGTAAATCTGTCTGTGTTTTATTCTGTCCACAGGCGGGGTAACTGTAAGAAAGCGTCAGTGGGTCTACAGTGTGAAGTTGGTCTTCGGTGTAGGACGTACTACGTTCTCTGCGGCTCTGTGCTCAGTGTGTGGAACGAGCTGGAGGAAGTACTAACCCCCGTCAGTGGAACCAATGTAAAGGTGCAGATTGTTCGCCTCAGAACAGAAGATGGACAGAGGATAGTTGGTAAGTTGAAGTACTTCTGCTTTACAGGAACTGGTTCATATTTAGAGAAGGATGCGTGTTTGCTTTCTTACTGAGAATGTTTATGTTAACCCATTCCTCTTTGTCTTCTGTGAAACACAGTGAGCTCCCTCCATTGCTCACTATTCTAGGAAATATGTTCAGGTTACTGCAGGTCTTGTATATAAGGTCTTAAAAAGACTTAATGTCATTGTGAGTCAGTTGTTAAGTATTTTTATATCTGTCTGAAGGCTGTGAGGAGATGATATACAACTCTAAATGAATTGTGAGAGTTGTAACAGTGGATCGTGCTGCAGGAGGCTGTTTAATTCTTTTTATGTTGAACTACACTGGTTAAGATGCTCATCATCTCTGCAAGAGCAAGTGTGCATTTTAACAAAAACTTGATGAATAACCTTTCATTGGTCATTCAGTCTGTTTCTTCCTTCAAATCCAGGTTGCTTCAACGTAATTAATGACATCACGAGAAACTGTTGTTTACTGCAGGGCAGGACCGATTGTGGTTTGGTTTTTTTTCTTTCCTTAAGATGCCACGTAGACTTTGGTATTCTTCCACTGTCGTGTGCTGTAGTTTGACCTTTTGTTATTGTGCTTGTGTCTTACACTCTCTTCTCATAAGGTCACATAAATAAGTGAATCTCTCCTCAAACTTAAGTGGCAATTTGTTCCAACTGAAGATCGATACAACAATCGCATCTGAAGTTACAGCCAGCAGTCAATTAGCTTAGCTCAGCATAACGGCCGTGTGTTTATTCTGTGGGAAAACGACGGTTTTGAGGTGTGTCGTGAGGCAGACTGTTTCTTGGCCTGGGCTCAGACTACTAGTCTTTGCAATTGCCAGCGTGATATTTGCTGCACAGACATTAGGCTTGTGATAATCTTCTCATCAAACTCTCAGCCAGAAAACGAAACTGACTATAAATCGAAATGTGGAACCGTCCCTTCCATATTAGCTACATTCTATACGTAGGCTCATAGTTAATTCTTTACCCTGTG
The DNA here is from genome assembly GCF_024713975.1 of Paralichthys olivaceus. NCBI lineage: Eukaryota > Metazoa > Chordata > Actinopteri > Pleuronectiformes > Paralichthyidae > Paralichthys > Paralichthys olivaceus. The sequence goes on from NC_091110.1 coordinate 3,761,813, forward strand.
TTTCATTTCCAGGACTGATTATTCCAGCAAACTGTGTGTCTCCATTAATAAACAAGCTGTCGACATCGGACCAGTGCCAGCAGCTCGCCGTGCAGGAGCAGCAGAAGAGGCAGCAGCTCCATCCTCAGAGTCTGAGTCACGCACCCAACACATAGTTTGGGGTGGACCACACGTCTTTATGGGAGTCAATCATATCTCCACCCCTCGAGTCCACATCCCACTGTGATGGGATCTGGCTCCGTTAATGTCTGTCTCTGCACTGCAGGCTCCAGGACCGCTGTTCCTTGTTCTGCACCCTCACACCCCCCTCCCTCACTTTCCCAATTTCTCTGAGGGTCAGAGGTGTCGCACAGAGCTGTGGTGATTCTCAGATGTTAGAAGGGGTTGTACAGAGAAAAGATTTCAGGGTTCTTTTGGTTTCATTTCTTTTCTTTTAATCTCCAGAGACTCTTGTTTTCACCCAGAGATTTAACAGGTGATGTATTGTCCTCTGACATTCAGAGTGAAAAGATTTGTGATATATTGATCCAGACAGAGTTTAAACCTAGAGGGCATGTTGGCCTTTGGCTGTTATTCACTCCTCACACATGCTTTAAGCTGTTTGGTCCAGATTACCTGGTATGAAGCAACAGATTTCTTTCCCGGTCGAGACCAAAGGTGGACGAGACAAAGGCCACTATGTCTGACAACTTTGCGTCTTCATAAAACATGGCATTTGATGCTAAACCACTATGCTATAGTAATGTATGATGAGAACTGTTGGTTCATCATTCTGCAGACATTATTCATTACTAATGTAGATAAGGTTTTGGTTCTTTCGAAGTAGAAGTGGTTTAGACATTTAGTCTAGTTAACTGCTCTAAAACCTGATGTGTTCCATCTTTCTGATGCTCTGAAGCTGTTGTATTTGCTCACGAGACAAAGACCAAAATGTCAAAAACTAGTTTGTTTTGCTGTATATATTTTTGTTGGATTTCTGATAAAAAAATTCCTTAGTTCCTTCTCTTCCATTTTCATAACTTTGTTCCTCTACGTCTGTAACAGCCAGGAGTTTGTCAGACGTGCATTGTGTCAGTACAAACAGTCAGGCACCTTTTAAAGCACTAACAAGGAAAGATTTGTTTTAGTGTCAGCTGTTCATTTATTTCTATTTATAGTGCCGGAACATAGGAGAACATATTTCCCCCAAATAATGTTTTTGAAACACCTGAGGGTTGAGTTGAATGTGTTGTCAACATAGCAGTCCCATCTTTTCAGACAGCAGCATAGTGTATTCATCTTTACAAGAATGAATCTCTCGTTTAGCATTATAACCAGTGTGCAAACACAAATTCAAATGTAATCACACTATAATGTCGTTATGAGCAGATAAAGGGTGTTTTTAACATCAATGTCAAACATTTAATATTACTTCTCCTATGAAGACACCATTTATATTATTACAACTGTCCTTTATTATTTGGGTAAACACAAGTATCCACTTATGGGTATCCATAGGAGGAGTTGTGTTGTTGATGTTTATATACTGCTTATAATTGTTAAAAGAGTGACCTATTTGCTTTTAAGGAGGAAGTTAAGATTTATGCTTTCTTATCTGAACACATTAAAACTTTCAGTGTTCTAGGTTGTTTTAAAAAAAAAAAAAAACACCTTTGGTCTTCACCTTGACTTTGCCTCAGTCAACTTGTTTCTGGTCTGGTGTTGGTGATATGTGGCTGGACAAGCTGGAATTCCAATGAGAAACAGATACTGTGCAACAGCCAAGAAATTCTGCCAAATGTGAAATGCATGTCCTTGACAAAGACCCACCACTTTTGGATTTTCAAACGGGTTCCAGAGCTGTCACTGGGCTCTGTTCAGAGGTGTGTTTTCTTCTTCTACCTTTGCTTTATTTATTATTTTAAATGGAAATCCTCTCAGGGGTTAAACTCATACAAAGACCCTCAAAAAAGAAAAAGAAAACAAAGAAAATCTTAGATTTAACAGTGTATCTGAAATGCATGGCTATAACTCAAAGGATCCCTCTACACCTCATCTCAGTAATGTTACTGTGTGGCTCTGTCTTCAGCTGGATTTACAACTCGTTCTCTTCACACTACAAGTTCCAAAAAGCCCCCTAATGCTGCTGCTGCTTTTTTAGACCCAGTCCTAATTAAAATCAATGATTGCTTCTCTTCAATAGTGCACATCTTTGCCTCCTCATTCCTATGTTGCATTCTATTCAATCTGCACTGGAAGGGACAGACCAAAGTCTGGATACGTGAGCTGTCCTCATAAAAGGTTTTCTGTCACAGTATGCTCGGACCATAGCGGCTCGGACACATCTTTTACCTGTGGGTTAGTTACTCTTAAATTAAGTGTGTATTTTCTCCTTTGTTTCTTTGAAAAATGAAGAAGGAAGGAAGAGGTCTTTGTATCATACCAGTGTGCATTTTGTACAATTTGTAAAATGATCCAAATTGAATTTCTTGGTGCAGCATATCTCAACTGTTGGACAGTATTGGCAGAGACCTCCAATGAAAACATAAGCTCTGCTCCCTATAACGTGAGAGTCCACCTATACATAAATATATATCCAAGCAAACAAGTCATGTTTTTATTTTGTCTTTTGGTGTTCTGTACATGGGCTAATGATGTGCTAACATTGTTTTTGGATGCTGAAAAATGTCAAGGCCCTTTGGATCCTCTGAAGTTGAAACACTTGAATAGTTTTTTTTTTTTTTTCCTCCTTTTTTTGCACGAGTTGCACTACTGACAAGAGTTGTACAAAAATTCAACATTACCTGTACATGAATGAGTGCGATGCTCAATAAAGCTCTGTATACTTCTACCTCATAGTACTGTCTATCATGGTCATATACATGTATCATTCAGACTTTAATCTTATAATATTATATTTTTCATGTGATAGAGATAATATTGGTACTATTATTACTGATGCAGAACTGTGCAAGTGTCATTTTACTGTTGTATCTGGTTGAGGTGCAGCTAATATCATCTACTTTAATACTGCTGCAGGTTTAATCTCTAACATTGCATAATTATTTGATAATTTTTTATGTTTAGTTTGTTAAATCTTTAATTTATTACTGTCACCTGACATCAGGGATGGAAGAATACTCATTTTTATTTCTACCAGTGTAGAAATACGCTGTATTACTCTACAATTCCACATATTGTGCATTTATAATCCACGACAGTTATTTGGATATATCATCGTCAACCACATTACACTGCATTTGCTGCAATGCTTCAGAAGCGAAACTTTTAAATCATAATCATTAAAGTCAAACCTCGTTTTGGTAGTCGGCCTATTTAAAATCAGCATATCTGTGCAGTTGCCATTCAGACTATTTATTTTTGATAACCACCTCTATGATGGTGGAAAAAAAAAAACTTGATCTCGAAGTGATAGTAGCAGAGTGTAAATTTACTCTGGATTATTTGACCTGTGTAGGTACAAGTTATTGTTACGCAGAATGGCCTTTTTATATTCTATTAAATGGTAAACAATAAAGTTATCAGATATAAAGATAGTGAGACAAATAGTACAATATTTACCACCTGTGAAAAGAATTAGACATGTAATTATAATTACTTTATTTATAGGGCACTTTCAAATCTGAAATCCTCGTGTTTGGAGTAAATATCTCTTTCCACTACTGCTCCCTGTCCCTCTGTTCAGGCCCCCCTCCATCGGGGGCCCCCGGGTCATGACCCCCGGGGGGCCAGAGCTTGTTCTTGTGCGTTCGACCATGTGGCCCTGCAGAGGGGGCCTGATCTGAGGGGACACGCATAAAGAGCTGCGCTTCTCCTCCTGGATCTCATTTGAGCAGGACAGCGGATCCACGGCCACATGCCTCCATAATAAAGTGGATCCTTCAATCCGATCACCAACACTAAATGACCTGGACCCTTATTTTTATTTTTGTGTCATTAACACAGATGAGTATCAGTAGAGGAAGTAATGGACGCGGCCCCACAAACAAAGACAGGTATCTACAAACAAAAGCGATGAACTCCACTTACTAAAACCCACTTACACCTTTACATTCAGCACAAACACCCATCTCATGTGCTTTCTGACTTCTGAAACCTCGCCTTTGTGTCCCGATCGTGGGTTTTGCGAGACTTTTAAAAATGTGTGAGAAAACTCTTCACGTGTTCACACACACGATCGTAAAAAAAATTCAAAAAAAAAAAAAAAGGATTTCCAAAAAAAAAAAAAAAAGAAAGAAAGAGTTTGCAAAGTGCTGTTTAAAGTTGGCTTCCTGCTCACCGCTGCGTGCTAACCGTGTGTTAAACCTGCGCCTTCTCCTCCGCTCCGTCGAGCCAAAATGACGCTTTCTGTGCAAAATGGGCTCTTTTAAACCCGCTTTCCTCGACCAGCCGCAGCGGCACAGTTGCAGTGTTACAAAGCACAGTGGGTGTCAATATAAAGTGACGGCCATATTTGCCGGTGCCGCTGTTGTAAACAAAAAGTGAGAGACAGACGCTTCACTGAATTTCGGGTCATTTTTATTTCTTTAATTTACAATGTCTCTGGGAATGTCTTATAAACCCAACGTCCATCAGCACATTCCGGGAACTTCTGGGAACCAGGGTAAGCAGAAAACGTGGCGGAAAACCCGAGGATCCGTCGGTTAAACCGTGTGTTAAATTCGGGGTCTCGGAGAATACCTGGAGAAAGACCGTGTCTGTAGTTTTTGTCCAGTTATATATGTAGGGTCAGATCCTGGGAGCTAGGCTAATTCATATCCGCCATTATTACTAATGTAAAAGAGCGCCATCCGCGGGATCGGCTGGCGGAGAAACGCGGCCGGGATGCGAGGCGAGGAAGCGGCGGTTCGTAAAATGCGCTTCTCCCGTCGTCCGGGGGTCGCGGTCCCGCCGGGCGGCTGCCGTTGTTCCGCGGTGACAGAAATGTGTCGGTAGTGTCTTGTTGAGGCAGCGTCGTTCCGCTTCCTCCATGATGCTCCTCGGTCGGAGCTGCTGATCGATCTGCCTCTGAGCCTTTCCCGACTCTTCGAGGACACCTGCCGGCGGAGGACGCGTATTGCAGGGGAACAAAGCAGCAGGGGAGCCGCGTTAATGGAGGAGAAAAGCTAAGAAGACAGAAAAACCCGTTTATTCTTGAGTTTACCTCCGTCGTCGGAGGTGCAGGAAGGAGAAGTACAGATATACTCCGTTGCGTTTGAGTCCGCACGCCAGGCTGCGGATGGATCATGAGGCAACAGACCACAGGGCACCGACGTGTGATCAGCCCCTGTACTCCAGCATGAAGGATCAGACATTCACAGACACGTCTTTTCAATCTTTATGTGATGGATTCGAGTTTCCTTGCAGTTGTTTCGTCTCTGTGTGGTTGTTCCTGACACTTTCTGGGGATCTATGGTCCTGTTCAGTCATTTGGTGTCTTTTTGTGGAGAATCTCTTTGTGGTCTTTTTTCTTTTGGGTCATTGTGTCTAAATTGTTGATGTTCCCTCTTTTCTTGGTTATTTTCTGCTCTTTTAGTTGTTTTGTGTCTCGTTAGGTGTGATCTGGTAGTTTGGGGTTTATTTTGATCATTTTAGCAGTTTTTTTTGCATCTCTTTGTGTTTATTTCATGTGTGTTTTGGTGGATTTGTGTTTATTTAGGTAAAATTGTGGTTAGGATCAGGTTCTTTTGTCATTTTGTGTTGTCTTTTTTAGGTTGCATTGTTTTTCTTTTTGATGGTTTTGGTCATTTTTATTTGGTGTCGTCTTTGTCTTTTGTGTCTTTCGTGTGGTTCAGGTGGAAATGTTGCCAGGTTGTTTGACTTCAGAAATAGGTTCCCTGGGCCTTTTGTTCTGACCCCATCAGCCTTTGGGCCTGTGACTGATTGGTTGGTTCAGTGATCCAGTAATGCTCCAAGGTTCATTTTGTCTTCAACGATAGTCAGTGGCCATCTTATCATTGAAACAGGCGTTTTTTGCTGTAATCATTCCTCATGTTCACACTGAACATTTTGATTGAGCCAAATCCACAGTCTTCATTGTGTGCAAAAATATTGTTCATCGCCAAATACATCATAAGATAATTTAAGGTGTCGGCTGTCTGAGTCAGACATGTTACGTAATAGTGGAAAGAAGAATAATGTTTCACTGTTCATATGACCAACTGAATGTTTTTTCAAGACAGACTAGAATAAGCATTGGAACTTGCCCTTAAGTTGAAGGTCCAGTGTGTAAGATTTAGGTGAAAGGAATTTTCTGGCAGAAATTGAATATAAAATAATCCTAGTGATGTTTTCACTGGTGTGTTTCATCTAAATTGTATGAATTGTGGTTTTCTTTACCATAGAATGGCCCTATATATTTAAAAATGTCATATTTACATGGAGGGGGTCCTCTCTGTGGAGGCCGCCATGTTTTTTGTTGTCGTCCCAACAGGACAAACTAAAACCTTTTGAGTTTTCATGACAGCTGAAGTTCACCACAGGTTCTCCTTCATGTTTCGAAGGGGAGCTGAGGAGTATTCAGCTGCAACATGATACTTCACCTCTAGAAATCACTAAATTCTACACACTGAACCTTTAAATGAAGATTTGTGTACCTCATTCATACAACATTCTTTCTGACTCATATAACGGGGATGAAACATGGTTGTTGAAGTGAGGGGGAATAGTTGAACTAAGTTTGGCAAGATGCAAAGTGTGACTGATTTAATCACAATTCACAATCTAGAAAGGTTACTGTTGACGTACTAACAGCTGACAGTTTACATAATATGATTTTTGAGGATGCCTCGTGGGTTGTGAGAAGTTGTGATTGCATGTCATTTTTTTGTCTCCACAGTTTTCTGTAATGTTTTAAGACTAAATTAAGGTCAGAAAGTAATCAAGGTAAATCGTTAAACTTTACAATGTTGATCTGTCAACAGTTGGAAATCTCCAGTCTCCCTCAGCAGCTAACCTGGCCACGTTGCAGTCTTACAGGCCTCTCCTGAGTGACTACGGACCTCCATCTCTGGGATTCTCACAGGTACATTTAACATGTGAACCTGGGCATACTTCATTAACCCCATCTTATGTTTCTTATATTTTTTTGCACAACAGTTTAAGCTGATTCTTCTGTTCTTACTGTAATGTTCTCGAAATGTGTTGAACGAGGCTCATCTTGCACTGTTTGCTTCAATTTCAGGGCTCCACTGGCAGCCAAGTGCCTCAGAACAAATATGCAGAGCTGCTGGCCATCATCGAAGAGCTTGGGAAGGAGATCAGGCCCACATATGCTGGAAGTAAGAGTGCAATGGAGAGACTGAAAAGAGGTCAGTGCAAACCTGGATTTGCGTAAACATAGTACAGTTGTATGTAACTCAAAGTTTGTTAATCTGAAGTGTCTTGGCGTTGTCTTTGTAGGAATTATCCATGCTAGAGGGCTGGTGCGTGAATGCTTGGCCGAGACGGAGAGGAACGCCAGGTCCTAGCTACGAACACACAGCCGTCCCTGCAAAAAGAACCAACAGTGTGTGTCTCATGAAAACAATAAATAACTTGCATGGCATTTCCTTTGAGAGGAGGAAGTAAATGAACAAAGGATGGAAAAGCAAGCTCCTAGAGGAGAAAAAAAATCAATAACACAATTCTTGACTCCTGAGGGTTGTGGAGGATCATTTTAATTACATGTGGGTTATTGGAATTCAAATATCATGGAGGATATCATGTGTTTTTATGCCCCACTTTTGGGATCTTAGTTTTGACTCAATTTTTAAAGAAATGAATTTTAAACAATTATGCATGCGAAAGGGCCCATGGTTAATTTGTAGACACTGCATGGCTTGTACAGGGGTAGATGGAGACTTCTTTTTGATAGTGTTTGGTCTGTTTTTCAGACCCCTATAACACACATGGCCGAGTGAGTAAGGGGCAGAGATGTGCCAAATGCATTGGTTCATTCGTGTTGAGGTTGGTTTTGGTATTAAAAAAAGGAAAATGCTGTTACTTGCATCTTTGTATGTATTTATTACTCAGTGTAATAAATTGTATTTTCAATATAGTTGTCAAAGTGATTCATTGTGTCTTAGCTCTGCATTATTCAGCCCTGAGAAGTCTCTACTTAAAAGTAAGTGGTTGCAAAATAACCTCTTATTATACGTGAAAATAAGATGCAAGGACAAGTGCAAGGATTGTTCTCTTTGCCCCGTGGACATAGATCATGTGAAAAACTTTCTCCATAAAAGCTGCTTGTTGAGGTCAGTGATACGTTAAAGTGAGAGTGAAGGGGCATCATTGTGTACAGTCAGCCTACTGAAGGGATTTAATAAGTACTTGATCATTAGCCTGCAGCATAACAGTGAATCCTACCGCCTTTGCTGATCTAATAATTTTCTGCTTGTTCTACCACATATATTTTTTTGATGTTTATTTTCATCTCACATTGCTCAGGATTAAGATAAAGGTCAGGTAAAACCTTTTCTGTGAATTTCCTCAACATCTGGGTGCTCTGTACAAACAATTAACTGTGGTTCAGGAGGTATAGCTGCTTGTCCTCTAACATGAGGGACAGCCGTTTGATCCCAGTCTCCTGCATTCTGAAGTGTCCTTGGGCAAGACACGGAACCCCAAATTGCTCCTGATGACTGTGCTGGCAGTGTACAGGTGATGTTTTAGAAAGTGCTGAACATAGATGCACTGTAGGAATGTGTGTGTGTGAATGGGTGAATTGCAATAGTGTACTGTAAAGAGCCTTGAGCGGTCACCAAGACTAAAGCTACATCCCTTCACTAATTCACTGCACTAAGTATGAAATTAAGTACTATTTAACTATTCATGGTATTAGACAACATCAATATAAATACAGACCATTTACCTAATTACACTGGGGAGTTTTTAGTCACACATTAACGTTCCTCTCTTTGAGCACTGTCTTCAAATCAAAATACAAATACTTTGTTTTGGACAAATTAATATTAGTTTATAACCAAACTAATGATTCTCTCCTAATGTTCTCAGTTTCCTATAATAATCATTGTGAGCATGTTTGCATGCTGATGTTAGCAATCAGCCAAAAACACATGGCTGTAGATAAAACTGCAATGAGTAATATATTTATGGATAAGTTGATGAACATATAGAAAATCTGCTGATATGTTGATGATTCGTTTGTTGTTTTGGTCCATTTTCAAGCAAAAATGCAAAACTTGTGACTTCTCATGTGACAATGTGCTGCCTAACGTTAGAGTGAATTGAATATCTTTGGGTTTTAGACTGATGATCGGACAAAACAAAACATATGAGGATGACATATTTTGCTCTAGAAAATGGTCATGGATAGTTTTCAGAATTTTTTTGGTTTTACAGAAAAAATGATTAGTTGATTAATTGGGAAAATAATTCTTAGTTGAATCAGTAATGAGAATACCGCATTTGTATAAGACTTGTTAACATACACAGGGTGCATTGACTTTTTAACTATCAGAAGTGATAGTGTCGCAACTTTTTAGGTTTTATTCAAAGAAAAATCATCAACTTCTTGACTCTCAAACAGGGGCTCAAAATACATGGGTATGTCACCTGCAGAAGATTTAGAGATCTGTTAGGAGGCATTACCACAACAGAACTAACAGTCAGAAGTAACATCCTGTCCACAATCCTGTACAAGTTATCATATTCTCATAAATACTCATGTCAGGTTTCCTACACTGTCAGGCTATCTAAAGTCAGGTAAGAGATTAGTCTGTGACTATAAGTGCACTGCAGTTTATGATGTATTCAACAATCTGTTTTTTTAAGACGTTGGCATTTCATCTGCCTTTTGCCTCACTGATGCTTTTCATAATCTAAGATACACAGTATGTAGTATACAGTAAAACCTACTGTATGTATATCATAGTTTAACTGCACAATCAATGAGGTAGCAGTAAATGTGGGGATCAACCTTAATTAACTAGTACCTACTAGACGAAGAGAACTAATTGCCAGGTCCCTCAAAAGCCTGTCCACTAAGTTTTGGGAATTTTCTTGAATTAAAATGTGTTGACAATATTACAATACCAACTAAGGCAGGTCCTACATTATTAACTCATTTAGTAGCCATGTTAGAGAGAGGCTCTAATTGTAGTTTTAAGGCCTTAATTAGTTTGAGTTATTACTGTGCTGACATAATACATTTCTATTAATCAAATATCCACAAACCAATGAACTTCAGAGTACTGACATCTGGAGGTTCTGTTATTTAGGACTAAATGTTAATATTCCCTGCTTGCATACATGAGACTTGCTGCCTGGACTCTGTAGGATGGTCAAGTGAGAGATGGCATCTTTTAGCTTTCTCAAGTGGGCGCCCTCCTTCCAGTTGCAGTTGTTTTATCCTTTCTTGGGCGAAGATGCCACTTGTCCTGAATGATTTCTCAATGAAATCAGACAGTGTTCAGCTTTTCTGCTGTTTTTACTCCTCTCTTAGTTTTGCATTTGTCTTTCTAATTGATTTCTTACATTTGTCTCGTCACTGACTGTTACATGTCACTCTTCCATATGTTTGATTTATATATTGTCTTTGTATGGGCTCTTTGTGTTGTATGCTGTGAAAGCTTTTCTTAATCAAAAAGAGATTTCACTAATTCGAAAGTGAACCCTGAAACAGGAAGCGGAACACCCAGCCACAAAAGTTCAGTGGAGAGTATTTCACTTCCTCCCCTGACAGCTGTGTATGCTCCTGATCCTGACCATCCTCTGTGCTGACACACCAGCTCCTGTCTTTCCTCTTACTTCCCACCTCATGTTATTTTGAAGCCATTTGTTTTGAACGCAGCGTCGTCTCTGCCCCAACTTGTGCGCACGCCTCTTTCCCTAGACGGCCAATAGAAAACACGCGGCGAACGTGACGGCCAATCGCAGCTCTGCATTTTAATCGCGCTCTGACCAATGAGCGGTGCGGGCTGTAAACGCCACAGCGGCCGGAGAACTCTGCACTGCAGTGTCCAACCAGCGAGCAGCTAGCTAACGCGTCCACCCGGAGAGCTATGGATGAAATGATGCTACAAGTCAACGGGTAAGGTGCCCTCTTCTTCTCTGGAGGCTCCCTCTGTCTCTCCGGCTTCTTCGATAATCCTCATGCGTGCTTCACGTTTCGCCCGCGCTGCCTACGCTGCGCTTGCGAACCTGTAAAACACCAACTTAGCCCAACTCAGCTAGCGAGCTAACCGAATCGTATGGGCTGCGAGTGGTGGCTGCCAGGCTAGCTGGGTGACTACCTGGGTAACTAACCCAGGCTCCAGAGGAGTTCACGGGGCAACCCGAGGCGTCGGCGACGTCCGATGTGAAATAGTCCGAATAGCAGAGGAGCTAACATGCTACGTGTCTATGCTGATTGCACTGATGCTGGCTAAGTTCATCACAATCAAAGCTGGACTGTCAGATGTCATTTCTCACACAGAGTGCAGACAGGAAGCACAGGTCGTGGCAGACAGAGGACAGGGAGCTGGATGCTGATGTGCATCACTGACACGTCAGATGAAATATGTGAATCTGGTTGTGTTTATGTTTTGTAACTGTTGAATGTTGATGACAGGTCATGTGAACTATAAGTGCAGTAGAGCTAATGGAGCCCTGGACTCTCTGGGTTCATTTAAACCAGATATGACAAGTCAGGGTGCATTCATTCTCAGATGTGCATCACCAGTGGAGAAAAGGTTTCACAACTTGGACATTGTGTTTTTGCACAGTCTCTATGCTCTACCTTTTAATCTAGTCCAGGTTTGACGAGTCTAGATAAAGATTGTTTGATCTGGACTTGTTCTGATGTGGTCTAGATTGTCTTTCCACTCCCTGTTATTCTGTCCTGATTTTACAAGTGTATATGTACTTTTTGTTCTGGAAAACAATGAAGAAATGTTAATTATTTTCTGCCAGGTTTCCCAAATCTGAGACTGTATTTTTAAGACAATGTTACTAGAGTATTCTTTTTATGTCCAGGTTTGCGTATAAGTATATAAGTATATATGTATAAGCACATGTATAAGTATACATGTGCAAGTCTCTGAGGTAGATCACTCACAGTACTACATGACATATTATTTTGTTCCTCACCTTTCAGTTTTAACAATCTGAAATAATATTAGTTTTGTTGTGCATGAAATAGAGCTTTGATTGTTGACTAATTGACTTAATTATTGAAGCTCAATTTCTGTACAATGCTGGGTCATATATTTAATGCATCATATTTTGAAGGTTCCTCATATGTTCTGAGTGTGTAAAGCAGCTTGTAGTTGAAGCCGACTGATTGATAAAGTGACTTGAAAAGGAAATATAAAGTACAATAAGTCACTCACTCCGTAATGTCGTGAAATAAAAAACGAAAGTAGCCAAAAATGAAAATAAAGTTCTGTATTTAAGTGCAGCACACAAGCAAATGCATTTACTGTCCAACTGTACTAATGCTGAGTGTCTCTTGTCTCCCCCCTCTTTGTTTCTAGCTGTCAGACTGCCCCCCCCTGCATGGGCCCATAAACATGTCCACAGATGACAGTATCTCTGAGGATGTGTCCAGCTCAGGGGCTTTGAGCCATTGCCATGTCAGTGCTGACGGGGATGGGGGGAAGGAGAGCGAGACCTCTTTGTTGTCCTCCGAGGGGACATCGGCCTCTGGTCTGGCCGTCTCAGAGGACAGACACTCTGCCTCCCAAACAACAGGAGGCACTGTGGAGAGCAGGCCCGTGTTCATTACACCAGCATGCAACAAGATCAGGTGCAGTAGCCGAAGATACACTAACCACATTTTTTATAAGAAGAAAAGACAATGGTTTCTCTGTGCAAAGTTAACATATAACACCATGAACAATGGGGCTACAACTAATTAAATTATTGATCTGTTTTATCCCTTTCATTGCAATTTATCATTTAGTCTATGAAACGTGAGAAATCGTGAATTTGACAGAGCCATTTTAGTTTTGTATGTAAAACCCCCAAATAATTGCATATAAACATTTAGTGTGCGATTGCATGTGACTAAAAAAAGCAGCAATCCTCTCATTAACGAGGAGAGTATCAGAATATTTGGCTTTTATTTATTTATTTATTTATTTTTACAAAATCCACTGAATACTGAATATACGGTACCTATAAATGGTATTCAATGTAATCATAAAACTTTAAATGTATTTTGTGTGAATGACCACCCTAATAGTTTTATGAATTTTCCTGAACTTCACAGGTAGCTGATTAAATTTAATACAATGTAGACGTGGAAGCACATTTCACACTAATTGCTATCAGTCAAATTTTGTGGGTCATGGCTTGCTGTAAAGTCTTGTTTGGGTGTAGAATTTTGATAAATAGGTGTTTTTCAAATAATGACTTCCAGAAAGCTCCACAGCTGTATCCTATCCTGATATTTAATCTGAATACCTAAAAATTAATGTATCTATATGTTTTTATCATGTATTACAATACTTAACTAGGGCATGTGATTTGATAATAATATATGACTTTGTTGCAGGAGTCTGTGTCTGAGCACAAAGGAAGCATTCGAACAAGGGAAGAACCTCCCATTCATCAACCCAAGCTCCCTCGAGACCCTTAGGGCTTTGGTTCAGGAGATCCAGAGCAGTGGAGAGACAGACCCCGAGATCTGGAAGGATTGTGAGGTAGGAAGATAGCGCAGAGCCTGAAAAGCAAGAGTTAGAAAGTGCAAATGGGGTGATAAGAGATGATGGTGAAAGTGAAGTCGGGGGTCAGCTGCTGTGGCAGCTGGCAACCTCATTTCTGGACTGTCACTTTTATGTTTTTGTGCAGATCACACCTGACAGTAAGACAGACAGATACCCCCCCCGCTCAGCCCACACACTACCACAGTGCAGCTGATCTACTCAGACACACGGTGTGATTTGTAGGAAACAGACAACTCTGAGGCTTTGGCACTCTCCCATGTATTTCATCAGGCTTTTCAGTTTCAGTTAAAACACCAGGGGAAAGCACGTTCTTTTCTGATTATTAAATTGTCTATCATGTAGATTACACCCCTATTATTTCTCTATATTACTTCCCTCTACTCTCTGATGGGGATTTGTAACAAAAGCACAGCTGCTTCTTTCTAACCTAATACACACATATAGTGCAGGCACATAATTACAAAGTTAAGAATTTTAAGATTCTATTGCAGTTTTTGTCTTTATGAACAGTTGACAGTCAAGAGACAGACAGACCGGGTGTCTGAGTTGCATGACATGCAGGGCCCTGGGCCAGGAATTATATTTTTATTTTTAATGCAGACCACCATTGTCCCACACACATACAGTGCTACTGTATATGTAAAACCATAGAACGTCTGATTAGTGGATGACCGGCTCTTCCTTTAAAGCCACAGCTGCCTCAGAAACACTGTCACCATAATTGTGCAGAGGGTTATAGAAATCTGATCTACCGCCTAGATTCCTCTTGGATAAACCTTATTCCAATAATGATACATAATAAATGATATATAAGCTCTAATTGTGTTTCTTTTTACATTTGAGTACAAGCATGTATGAGCTTCAGTCAGTGAATGTGTTGGTTTGCCCAAAGCAGATGATTACACCTAATCAAATTAGCTGTACAGAGCAGTACAGAGTTTTGCACACTTTAAATGGAACTAACAGCACAAGACTTCTTATCTTTGGACCATAATGGTAAGTACACACTGCAGATAACTTACAGCGCAGCAGAGCAGTGAAGCGGCCTGCAGTAAAATCTAATGTCTAAGTGTAATCTGTAACCCCTGCACTGTAAAGGTGAGAACCCTGTGAAAGGCAAACATTGAATGTCAGTATATACTGACAGTGTATTTCTGTGGTGGTTTGTAACACTTGGTTTCTGGTGTTTCCTGCAACAGGGCCGGTGGCTGCATCTATTTCAGCTGGTTGAGAAGCAATACCAAGAGCAGATACTCGCACAGCAGGAACAATACCAGTGCCAAATACAGGTAAGCTTTTGTTTTGTTATGTCCCATTAATCAACCACTGTGAGATATTTATTCATCCAGTAAAATAATGACATGCTGTTCTTTTTCTCAGTTGATTCAGGATGAAATTAAGGCTCTGGTCCAGCTCCAGAACCGCCAGGCCACTGTCCATCCACAAACAGAGCTCTCTCCAACTCTCGTGACCAAAACTGCTACTGACACAAAGGACTACATTTTCATCTCCAGTGACCACACAGTCACCAAAAACGTGCCCAGTGACAATGACAGACTGGCAGCCCCTGCCCATACTCCTTTTAGCTCCCCTTCACCTCCTCTGCACAGATCAGAAACCGCCAACCAGGGGGAGGAGCGGGCAACTACAATGCTCAGCAGTGGATATGGGACTCTGTCTGCCTGGGAACCATGTCTGGAACCTGCTGGGTCTCCAGGGGATGATGAGGATGGCAGTCAAGGGAGGGAGAAGCATCAGTGGTCCTTTAACTTCCAGGAAGCCACAGAGACAACTGCGATTGGGTGCCAGGAGTATCTTTCTGATGAGAAACGTCTTGGAGTGAAGGAACTTCATGGATTAGTCTACCGGCCAAGAACCTCTGAGTATGTCTGATCCTAACCTCTGAAGATGGGTTATCTTTCTTACTGTGGCTAGTATGAGTGTGAAACAACCTGGTGATGGCATTTAATACATAATGAATTTTAACTTGGTGAATCTTGCAGAATCTCTTCTACAATTTAGTCATTATTGTACCTAAGGAATCATTTTCTGTTTACCTGCTCTGTTTGCAGCACCAGCCAATCTTTGACCTCCTGGGCCCAGAGACAGAAACTCAGGCCCAAGAAAAGCAAAGCAGGACAAGCTTCATGCCAAATCCCACAGTACCAGGAGCAGCCATGCAGCTCCAGAGAAGCCAACGGACAAAACCCCCTGGAGAGCCCAGACTCCCAGGACCAGGTACAACTCAGCAGCTGCACAGGACAGATAAGCTTAAGTACAGATTACAAAAAAAAAACATTAGATTGTGTACATCACTGCCCTGCATCTGTGGTGTTTTTATTTTCGGTGCATTTGTCTGTTGTGATTGTCCTTCTAACATTTTTGCTGCTGAGTTTAATCCACTTATCTCTATTGGGTTTCAGCATCGACCGACTGGGCCGTCGTCCAGCACTTTTCCCCTGAGGAGGAGTGACAGCCTGATGTCTGAAGCATCAGGTGACAATTCACTGACTCAGACAAAACACAGAGCAACAAGGCTTTGGCAGTGACAATGTGGCTGTGATATAATAAACAACGTAGGATTTTGCAGTATTTTGAAGGTCTTAATGCAATTACAACAAGTCACAGTAGGATGGCACTGTTGTAGCTGCAAGGGCTTTTATCATGAGGAAATATTAATTTATTTCTAGCCTCAAATGTGATGTTTGTCTTTGTTAGCTACGTTTTTTTCAGTAGTTTGGCAGTTTGAACCAGTTTGGCACAATCTTTTTTTCATTCATTTATTTGTCCTCACCACTGCTTCAGTGAATAATAATATTACATTTCCCACAGTTAATTTCCTACTTTCATTGCTTATTTCATTTATATCGTTTAATTACATGGCACCTTTTTAAGTGCAAGCCAATAAAGTTAACAAAGGAAAAAATAAACTGCAGCTAGGAAATTGAATAAAAATAGAATAATTCATAGGAACAGCACCAATTTAAAGCTATTCTTTGCATCTGAAGCGGATCTCAGTTACATTTCTCAGTTACATGCAAGTGGAGAATGAGAGTGCTCTAAACCTATTCATCCATTCATTTTGGGATTTTATATGTGTCTTGCCTTTGAAAGATACAGTAGAAAACCCATGATATCACAATGCATTTTACTTTGTTTCGTAGGCCTCACTTACTGGCGTCTGCATGAGAGTGACCTGTATCGGCCGTTACCCGACAGCTTTGAAAGCAACGCTTACCTCCTTCTGCAAGAGGCATCCATGAATCTTGTAAGTAAAATCCCACAGTTCTCTGTGACACTGAAGGTGCGTTTGAAAAGTCAATTTTGCTTAGGAACCAGCTGTTGATATTCTCTTAATGATAAGAAATGGAGCTTCAATGCTTCCTAACTTATCTCCTGTAGCATCGGAAACATTCTTTATGAAAGGAAAGGAGAAAATGCCGCCCCAAAACTCTTTACGGCATCAACATTTAAAGCGACACAACCTCGTTGTTGCACCTGAAGACACCCAAGTAAATATAAAAAACAGAAATATAATATTTATTTCAACCCCCTGATTGTGGAATTGACCCAATAAATGTTTTCCTCCACTTATATAAGGTTTTTCCACATATATTCCTCACACTATTATATCATTTCAACATTTCACTCCTGTTTGTTTTATGAGTATTTTCAATTAAATCTGTTTTGTTGTTATTCCTGTGAGTAGGTAATGATTTAATGTTCTTTTCTCAAGAAGTGTTATTTTATTTTGGACAGAAAACGTTGAGTGCACAGCCGACAGCACAGAGTACATTTTGTGCGGATCTTCTTAAAACGCAGAGTATAAGGGGAATCGGATTTCTCCGCAGAGTGGTTCTTCTTACAGCTTCTCCTTCACATCTTTCCTTGACCCCAGGACATATTCCATCGGATTCAAGGAATAGTGGCTAGGAAAGGAGATTATTTGGACTTTCTGCAAGCGCCCTAAGACTTAAGAAGCAATGTCCCACAATCCCTTCTTTCTCACTAAAGCTATTTAATGCAGCTGTTGTTTCCAGATTTCACTTCCTACTTCTACTCTTCCAAAATTGTTTTATTTATAATTTATATTTCGTATTCAACAGTGACTTTAAAAACATAATCAATAATGCATAAAGGGTGAAAGTGATAGAGGAAAAGGCAGAAAAAAGAAACTTTAAAAGAAAGATTAAATAAATAATTGAATAATTAAAATAGGAAAAAAACAATGTATTATGTTGTTAATGCTCCCATTCTGGAGCCCCACATAGAAATACTATAAAATATTATTGTCTAACATTTACCACAGACATGATCACTAAATCATGATTGATCATAAAGCACATCCAGTGAGGAGAATGTTTAATATCTAAAATATTGTAAATACAATGATGAATCTGTGATTTGTATGTGTAACTGTGTTGATGAGCTCTTCTGTGTCTCTTGTAGACTCCACCTCAGGATCGAGGGCTGTCACTCAGAGAGATCTATCAGAACAAGCAAAGAACAGACTGGGAAGGTTCTGTTATGTCGAGTCCTTCGTCACCACAGGTATTTCACATGACTCGATTTAGTCCTCGGCATCAAGAGGAGTACACCAGAAAATTGTGCTTTTTTTTTTGTTCAAGAAATCACAATTAAACATCAATTCTAGGGAATCATTGGAAGATTATCTTGCTTATCACATAAACCATGGTTGCTAAGTTGTAAATCAGGGATATTATGATGAAAACAAGAACCAGAAAATACAACTGTCTTTTAACTTGTTGATCTAATCTAAATTTCATATCCATAAACGAAAGAGACAAAAGCAAGAGAAAGAGGTTTAGTCTACATGCACATTACTTGTGTTGATGAAGATCGTTTAAGTTTTAAAATGCTGTTTTGAAACAAAGACACATTAGTATGGATGGACATAGTAGTCCACGGCTGACCCTGTAACTCTGCACTCTATATGTGCTATAAAACTGTACTCTCCCTCTTTACACTTCAGGTGTTGACGTTGGACCCAGCAGCGAACACGCGGCAGTCAGAATGCACATCTGGCTTCACGTCACCGTCTCATTTCAGCAGCCCTTCATTTGCCACTCAGCCCCACATCAACCCCAGAGTCAGGACCCCTGTGTCCCCTGACAGCATGGTGGAGTGTAGCCACAACCCTGGAGATACAGACTGTATCTCTGAATCCTCCAGTGTTTCAGTTGCCGGACCTCCTTTCTCCAAAACACAAAGCATGTGGGGCACCGCATCCCAGGCAGTCCTGTCTACCTCCAAGGATAAGACCAACCAGCAACGCAGAGCCAGTGCTCCTTTAGCCAGCGAGGAAGAGGGCAGAGACACCAGCACCCTGAAGCCCTGTTCAGCCCTTGGTGCTAATCTGCGGCCTGCAGCCAGTCCACACATGGAGAGAGCTTCATCACTAGAGGATCCTGTTGTCCTTTCTCTGTGAGTGTAGCACACATCGGCTGCAGTCACTGGAACGTTGTTTATTTTTTTATGTGTTGCTGTATTATGGTACTTCATGAGGCTTAATGACAACAGAGTTTAATCAGATTCATTCTTTTATTCTGCTTTTCTTCACCTTAGCCTGCGACAGAACCTGAGAGAGAAGCACTCTCGACATGTGGCTGATCTCAAAGCATATTATGAGTCTGAGATCCAAGTCCTGAGAGACAAACTCAAACTCAGAGATCTGCCCCAGGATTTAGAGAAGAGCAACCATGCGCTCACAGAGAGGTTTGTGTTCGCTGCATATATCATTTATTTGATGTAATGTTTATTGCATTTTTTAAACCCTTATGTATTTTATCCTCAATATATAAAATATACAACGTACAAAATATACAACATAAATAAATATGGCAATATACAAAAAAAGAAAAACACCTGAAAAAGGTCAGTTGATAGAGGGTTGAACGCTCAAAAAACATCAATTAAACCAGCAGGATATTTTACCCATGCTTTGTGTCCATTCATTACTCATTATTAATCTGATGTTTGCTTGTCCACAGGTGCAAGCATCTAGAAAAAGCTCTGGCTGAGGCCATCAGTCGTATTAAAGAACTAGAGGCAACAAACAGCTCGCTGGAGAAAAAACTGGTATCATTCCATAAATGTTTTGCATACTTTATTTTCATTTTCGTTAGATAGCAAAATGCTCCTGTAATATTTGGGTCTAAGTTTTGATGACAGTTCTATTCAACCCACACATATTTTCCTGAGTAAATAGAAAATAGATAGACTGGACATAAACATAGTGACGTCTTATGGTTGAAAATTAAATTTATGTAGTTTTTCGATCTTCCTATACATTTGATGTCTTTTCCTCAACTCTTTTTAAATGTTAATCTAATAATGCAATGAAATTGACATTTAACCCTCATACCGTCCCTTAATTTGGATTTGACTTCTTGTTTTTAGGCAGATTGGCCAGAGCGGTATGCAGTCGCGGTTGCTACTGTGAAATCTCTGCAGCAGCGACTAGAAGAAAGTAAACGCTCAGTCAAAGAGAAGGACTCCCTGGCAGCACATTTGAAGTCTCGCGTACAGCAGCTGGAGGAGGCAGCACAGAAATCCCGCAGAGAGGCAGACGAGAAGGAGGCCAGGAGGGCGAGAGAGTACAACATGCTGCAGGATGTGAGTCTGGCTGGGCTGTGGGACACAACATCAGAAGATAAACATTTACTTATCATCACCACAAGAAAGATAATTAATTCCATTATCTAAAGTTTGAAATTAGACACGTGTTATTACCACTAGCAGAAATGCTTTATTGTTGATGTGCTCCAGAGAGCGATTGCTCCGTGCGTGCGTGCGTGCGTGCGTGCGCGCGCGTGTGTGTGTGTGTGTGTAAAATATTGCCAATCTCATTTTTCTAAATGCACTCAATATTGCGAAACACTGGACAAAGTAACTTTAGAATTAAAAAGTAATATGCTTATTCATACTATATTCATAGCCTGACTTTAATAACAGCAAATATTCTGGTCATGTGATCATGTTGGTTACTTGTTTAATGTTTAACTTGCCTCTTGTCCCTGGTTGAATTTTTGCATCCATATTCAATCTCGGAGTTTCTGTCAAAACAAATATTATTATTCGACCTGAATGAGGTTCTGTTTTGCTTCTGCAGCTGCTCAGAGAATATGACTCTCTGATGAAGGACCACGAGGGAGCCAAGGTAATTGTTCATGGATTTAGTGTAATTGTTTGATTTTCATTAAAATATGTGAAGGACAAAATATCCCTCTTAATATGTCATGTCTTCCCTCACCCTTAAAACATTTTTGTATCCACAGATCAAGATGGTGTCAGCAGAGAACAAGCTTGTTGACGCCAATGATCAGATATCTGAACTGAAGAGGTGAGCAGCTGTAACTCAACACAACACTCACTGCCACTTAGGTTTGGGTTTTGTATGAATTCTATGCATTCTGTATTGTATCCTGTGCATCAGTTTAGGTTCCTATCAAATCTTATTTTCTTCTTCTAGTATTCCGGTAAATACCAAAACAGTCAACAACTTTTATAACACTCAGTCCAATGAAGTGTGAAGTTGCTTAAATATTTTTTTCTCTCTGATGACTACAACTACAAACATGGCTCAGTAAAAGGTCACAAAATGCAAATGTTTAATCTGTAAGGAAGAATGGTTAACTTCCCTGTTAGCCATTACTGAGCAGATCTAGTGTTGACGGTTTTGAATAATGCTAAACTTACATATCAGAGTATCGTTCTGAGTTATTTGAAAAAGAGAACTCAAAACAAAGATGTGGCCTCACAGCTGTAGTCTGGTTATTTGCATCAGGTCTATAACTGTCAGGTTGTCCTTAGCTGGCTCAATCAATTCCGTGAAAAAAGGAATGCAGTGGACCGTAGTTGACAGTAGAGATAGAGAGAAGAGAATTCATCAATAGAGTCTAATAATGGTGTCTTTGCTCTTGCAAATACTGCGCAGCAACTTTCCTTTGCAGTATCAGCTCTTGCTTTAAATTGGCACTAACGGAGGCAGCGCATAGACTCAGCATTGATGAAATGTTCGAAGTCGATTCAGCGAATTTACGGACAGATCGCAAGCAACAGCTCACAGAACATCAATAGATGTGTGTCAAAGGAAGGCTTCAGCACTGAAACAACTCATGTAGAGGGAAGACAGTCTGGGAGCCACTGCTCCAAATGCTGGAGAGGTCCAGACACATTGAAATAGGTACCAAGGAAAGAAGTTTCTCTTTCCTTTAGTTACTACAGTGCTCAAGCTGACTTGAGCAATTATCCATTTATTGTCTGTGAAAACAAGTGAAAAAGACATGGAGATAGGACAGCATTTTATGAAGAATGTTTTCATTTAGCCAGTTCTCTTGTGTTGAACCGAAGCACAGCACTAAAGCTTAGACATCAGCCTGAAAAGACAAAAGGGAAAGTCATAGCTACACGACGCTCCCTCCAGGCATCCCATCAGTCTGAGAGCGGAACAATTTTAGAATTTTAGACAATTAAAATGGAAAGCGTACAATGCAGTTAGCAAATTCCCCTTAAGAGTCAAAGGGAGTCTCATAGTGAGTGCATAAACCTGCAAGAGACGTCTGGAGATTGTTAGTAGGACTTGTCAAACTAAAAGAGGAGAAGCAAATTGGAGCCAGATAATGGCAGTGGAGAGAATTTAGAAATCCACAGAAGACAGTGTTGGGATAAAGGTCGTCTTGGGGTCAATTTATTAAACAGTGTTGAAGGAGAGAGTCTCAGTGAGGCTAACTGATTCATGAGGACATAAAGTAGAAATGCCCCAGGACGCTTCGAGCCCACAGATGAATGCTGTATCTCTAGACCTGAAACCTAGAGTTCTTTTACTGTTCGTTCTTCTGTGACAGACCGATTTTATATGATTAACAGGGTGTAATGAAGTTGAAAAAATATTTTTGGGGGAATGATAAATGTTTCACAGCCTTTTTTTTTAAAACCCTTTCGGACTCACTCACTAAAGCAAACAAATAGACATTTCCGACTGCTAAGTATATGAAATAAAAACAAAATACAGGGTAAAACAACAAAATAAACAAGTTAATAAATGTCATATTGGATCCAGAGAGATTCACATCACACCCATATGTTCATGAATGTTTTGTTGACACAGATTGGGAGAAAGATGGAGCGGTAAAGGAGTAGAGGTAGAGAAAATGAGAAAGAGAGAGGCTGCATTCTCAAAGTCGGCCCAGAACGGAGTCTAGGGTGTGTTAGATCATTCAGGTTTGTCATGGTAGCTGAATTTAAGTTAATTCAGCCTGAGGCAGCCCAATAAGTCTCTTACCCCAATGATTATCGGAGGGCAAACAATGAGTTCCCAATAAAGCAAGATGATCCATCTAGCCAAAAGAGTTGGTCATGCTACTGTATCAGATTGGGTGTATGATAATGCACAGTCCACCGGTAAAATACCAAAGATAGTCGTAAGGGGGCAAGGTTAAAAAATCAAATCAAACCCATCCATTTTTAGATGTTTCTCTGACAGTTGAGGGCATGACCAGAATTGATGAAATAGAGTGGCTGGTTCTAGTCTACAGCGAAGACTGCTAGGGTCAGTATTAGGGAATAGCTTTCCATATATAGCCCTGTAAAGTTTTTTTTAATTGCTGAGACTCAAATATCTGTTTTTTCCCATCACATTTTCTTCAAGATCTCATATGGATGTGAAATCCCAGTATCCCCATTTTCTAGAAGACTTTTATCTATTTTTATTACTCTAATATGTTTCTAAAGATCTGCAACTATTTTTTATCTGTTATCTTTTATGTCTTTTGTGTCTCCTCATACTTTGTAATCCTGTGACTGTGTGTGTGTCTGTCCCCTCAGATTAATCTCCAAACTGGAGTCTCAGGTGAAGCAGCTGGAGCATGAGAACCAGTCCAGGGCCCGTTATGCATCTCACACAAATGCACAACCTTCCGGGGCTGGGTAAGAGCTAACACCTTCAACTGAAAAACATTATTATGCACAGAATTTGAATATTTCTGACCTCTTCTGCATCCAGCTGTAACATGAAGCTCAGATCCAACCCAGAGACACAGATGAAAAAGTAATAAGCAATACACAGCCTGCACCACTCGTCTCCAGCTGCACCAGAAGACCATGTGTCTGTGACTTCAGATCAGAAGGATCCATGTTCACATAATACTGGGGTCACCTTTTTTACAAATTTCCCTGGAGTGGGACTATTACAGGTTTTATTTGATCTCATTTCATCTCAGCTCAAATGTGCTGATTGTTGTTTCTTTTTACTTCTCTTCTATTAGGCTAATTAGTAATAACTTCTGTCATCTCTCTTTTTGTCTTTGCTTGTTTGTTAGTGAGAAAGATATAACATAGTGCGGGGCGTGATCCAAGAAAGAACCCATACAATTTTGGTGTGGATCTGGATCGTGTTGCAGATTCCGAATTTCTTTTTTTCTTTCTTTAACATAGGGCATTTCTCAACATTTACCTTGATTTCTCAGAGAGTAATTCATAGATCTTGATTAATGAAATCAAGCATGTTTAGGGAAATTATAAATATGAGTGTGTGTGTGTGTGTCTTGGTGCAGATAAAAATCTGGATCTAGTGAATTTAAATGTGGTTTCATAAGGTCTCTGTTAGGCCTGGTGGAGTTATGCACCCTACTGAGTGCCATTCTCGTTAATATTTCCTCTTGATGTTTCCACAGCCTTTTCCACCATCCTGACCTGCTGCTTTCACCCAGTAAAAGCAACAAAGAACCAGACATCACCAGTAGAAAGTCACCTTGTCGTCTATCCGACCAGCTGAACAGCGGCAGAAAATCCCAGATCTCTCAAACAAACCAATCAACTATCCGCAAGAAGTCGGCATACACATTACATGATCAATCATCTGGACCTGATAGCTCTGTGGACACCCCCTCAGTTGATGGCAGCTGGAGGCAAGTTTTTTATTATTGGAAATGTGTCTTCTGCCAATGTTGGTCAAGATCTTAAGTGATTTATTGTGATCTGTTCTGCAGGTGTGGATCTCCTCCAGAGTGTGAACAGTCTCTGCCTCAGACCAAACACCAGGAGCAGAGCCAGCGGGAGACCAGTTGGATACAGACATCCTGTGCCCTGACGCCCATGATGAGGGCCCTGATAGAGCTGGAGGAGACCAGAGCCACAGAGAGCCGAGCCCCCTGTAAGAGGAGCCGCCGCACTCACAACATTCAATTTAAAACTTGTGTCTTGACCATGACTGACCACGAACCAATTCAATTCAATTTTATTTATATAGCGCCAATTCATAATTTACATTATCTCAAGGCACTTTACATTTAAAGGTCAAGACCTTAAGACAATATTAACGTAGAGAAACCCAACAGTTCCCACAATGAGCAAGCACAGGCGACTGTGGAGAGGAAGAACTCCCTCATTAACAGGGAGAAACCTCTGGCAGAACCAGGCTCAATGTGGGCGGTCATCTGCCTCGACCGGTTGGGGTGAGCAAAGAAAAGTAAGGGGGGAGGAAAGGAGAGATGGGTGGAAAGTGGGGGAGAGAAGAGAGAGATGAGGTGGAGAGAGAGACCGGGAACAATTGGGCACCATCAGTATCAGGGCTGACTATAACAATAACAATGTAGTGATCTACAACAGGATTATATATATTAATGAAATTACTGATTTGTTGTAATTAAAGATAGCAATGGTACACTGGAACCACTGTTGTATGTCTCAGTTTGACTCATGTTGCATTGTATACTATAAACCTAAATAGCTGTTAAGAGCCAGTGATCCAATTGTGTTCAGAAGAAACACTGCTCTAGCACAAATGTATTTAGACACGTTGCATGTACCAAGGTTTTGAGATATCAAGGTGTTTAAGTCAAATCATTCAAAAAGAGTTGACTTGATGCCACCATGGGTATGATAGAAACTACTTTCTGTGTTTGGAACATTTCACTCCACCAAATCAACAAGAGGCACATTTGTGTGGACTTGCTGACAACGCATGAAGTGTAGACTTCACCACTGAACTCTTTAGATTATCCCCAATTCAACAGTCGTCATTATCATTATAACCAGAGCAACCTGTCTACAAACAACTATTTTATTATATATTTTACATTTCAGAATTTACACAGGCCATATTTTATATGAATTAATGAATATGATTTTTTTTTATAATCTTCAGAGTCATTCAGCTAAGAAAATAAAAAATGTATAGCCTACAATGTGGAACCCCAGCTGAGGTTTTGTTATGGACATAATATTAGGCTGCTGTCATATTTAGTTAATATATAAATGTCAAAACAGTAGAAATGTTATAAAACTGTTTTAATGGCTGGAAGTGAATCAGGACAATGTTCTATGTGCCCAGTGTGGTCAACCATTGCAAAGCTGGAGATGTTTCTTAGTTTGAATGATCATGTTAAAAGATTAAAAAGGTTGAAAGTTGAAAGCTGAGGGTTAAGGACAGAAGTTGTTGCACAACTACTGTATGTTTCATCTGCACCCGAACAAGACTCTATCTCTGCTGTTTAGGCTAATCCTCCAGTCAACAGTGTTACAGCTCCAAGTCCTTTCATTAGTTCATTACAGGGAGATAAACTGTGACTTGCGGTAAAGCACACATAACTTTAATTCACTTGTTTTTTTTACATCTGTGTAATTGTCTCTGCAGGGGTTGGTAGTCAGAAGGCCACTGTGGGTTTTGTTGAGCGGCGACACAAAGAGCACATTCAGGAGCGAGTTGGGCTTCAGGCAGACAGAGAAGTGGTTAAACCTGGAGGAGCTGTGGTTGAAGCTGAGGGAGGAGGAGGAGCAGCAAGAAGCCACAGTGGAGCAGAAAGAGCAGCAGCTCTGCTGAGGGCTCAGAGGAGTCTGTCTCCAGAGGGCCACAGATCCTCCTCACTGCCTCCCCCAGCACAGAGAAATATACCCCCAACTACACCAAGTATGTTCTGTACACCCAGTCCTTTCACACGCACCTTACCTGTCTTTACTTCCCCGAATGTGTGTGACAACAGCGTTAGTGTTTAGGGAAAATATTGAGGTTGATTGCTTGTGGAGGTTTGAATGTAACATTTTTGATGAGACCTTAAGCCATTTCTTTTTTTAAATTATCTGCATCCACACCACAAAAGGGAGATCAACATTGAAAATTGCAAATTCCTTCTTCTTTGTTGAAT
Source organism: Paralichthys olivaceus (assembly GCF_024713975.1). Classification (NCBI taxonomy): domain Eukaryota; kingdom Metazoa; phylum Chordata; class Actinopteri; order Pleuronectiformes; family Paralichthyidae; genus Paralichthys; species Paralichthys olivaceus. Next base: position 3,788,604 of record NC_091110.1, read on the forward strand.
AGAGTGGGTCTGACAGCCCAACTGTCATTTTATGGTCGGGTCGTTGTGAAAATCATTATAATGCAGGTTAGAAACATTAGAAGTACATAGACAACAGGACGTTCAGCCAGTTGTTATGACTTTATTCTCGAAACCTCAGATTTCTTCCCGTTGAAGTGGCTCTAATGCTTCATCATAATAAACACACAAGGTCCCACACATTTTTCCTCCAGCCTACTTTGGCTAAAGGCTTTAATAAACCTTTGGCCAGATAAATAGCATATACAAAATTGTATGTTCAGCACTAGAGACTGAGACAAAAGCAAAACTTGTATCTTTTCACATTTTACTGGATCTCTATTAACTCTCCACAGAAAGTAGTTTCTAATTCTAATGTTTTGGTCAGTTAAAGTTGAATTGTGCTATTCTCCTCCTTCCAGCAAAGAGAGAAACTTTACTCCAGCCCCTGTCTGCCAAGTCCAGCCCTAAACGCTGCCCCTCTGAGAACTACTCCACAGCTTTTGGTCACATGATGCCAAGAGAGCAACACCTGCACAACAGGTGAGAGATGTGCATTGTCTCATCAGAAGCTAGGGAACAGCTGTAATGTAATTTCTGCACTTTGTCTCCTCACATTACCTTTGAATTTGAATTTTAGTTTGAAGAAATACTAATTCACAGATTAACAAACAAAATCTGAGGTCGTAATACCACTTTAAGAGGTGCTGGTAGAGGGAAAACTATGAATGTGTCATTGGTGGTGATTTTAGATAAAAGGTAAATGGCCTTATATAGAGCTTTTCTAGTCTTAATGACCACTCAAAGCTCTCTACAGTACACTTTTGCATTCACACACACATCCATACTGTGCAGCCAGGTGCAACTCTTATTTCTATTAAAGGCTCAATATACAAGCATACATGTACACAAAGAAAGGCAGTTATGCAACTTTATCTATCAATGCACAATACTCACATTGATATGAAGTCATATTTACAGCATCTGTTCAGAGTTTTATCAAAAATCTATGTCCAACAAGCCCAAAACACAAAAGTGGAACCATTACACTTGTTAAAGTAAATAATTATGTCGTGTGTCATCTACAGGTTAAATGGCCAAGTTGAGCAGAGACGTCATTCATTCCACAGCAGCAGTCCCAGAAAGAGACTCCAGTTTACCTCCACGGACAGAAAAGATGGTAATATATTCAAAATCAAATTTGCCTGACGCTACTAATTGTTTTTTTCGGTGAAATAATAATATAATTAGTTGGTAATGAAATGTGAAGGCACTAAGTGGCCTTGGGACTATAGTGATAATTCTTTTTATTGAAATTTAATTTGACATTTGTTGTTGAGGTGGGTGATGGTGTTGTTCTGAAGTGCATTACATTGAAAGGTGTTTCTAATCTCCCCATGTACAGTTTGGAAATGGGATGGAGGTGTCTCTGCTTGTGAGAAAGGTTTTAATCATCTTTCTCTCTCTCAGACCTTCGCCAGCCAGATTCCTCTGGCAGCATGAACCCACCTAATGGAAACTCCCAGCTGGGCTGGGAGGAGCAGGGGGCCTGCGGTGGGTCTGACCTGCGCGACTCCTGCGAGGACTCAGCCCCACTCCTGGACAAACTCAGCTCGCTGGTTGAGGCCGAGAAACTGTTTGACGAGCTGACGCAGGAGAAGCTACAGGTGAACGTCTTATCTGTGGGGGGCACACGATCGCCTTCCACTTGTCAACGGGGACATCTATTTATCTATGTGTTGTTTTGAACCTAGCAGAGGAAGTTCACTAAAAGGGCTGTGCAGTGGCACAGTGTAGAGAGAGTTGCATCTGTGACTCACAGGCTGCTAATCCTCACCTCATCTCTTATGTAACAGGGGTTTCATTGTTTTTATACCACTACTTCTATTTTTAGAACGTTCATATCGACAACCTCCTCGCTCCCCTTCACTCTGGTCGTTTAGGGACTTTTACACACACACACACACTAATACAATGACTCCAGTGAAAGTGTTTCAGGCGTGTGCCATCATAATTATTTTTGGTAATAAATGATTAACCTGTGTGTCTGTGTGTGTAGATCGAGGCAGCTTTGAGCCGGATGCCTGGAGCAGGCGGTAGAGTGAGTCTACAGACCAGGTTAGATGAGGTAATTCAGATATTGATTATGTTTTATATAACACCATGCTGTCTGGCTTTCATTAGAACTTGACATTTTTATATATATATATATATATATATATATATAAATGATTTAAGTCATATTTCAACTTAGAATGTCAAACTGACTGCTTTCCTTTGTTTTATATGTGTATTGTTAAAATATGACAAGCTGATGGGGTCAGAGGTCAATAAAATGATGCTAAAAAAAGAGCCAATTCATTTTTGCTTTACTGTCGTCCTCAGGTGGCCTTAGAGAATCGCCTGGAGAGAGTGAATCGTGAGCTGGGATCCCTCCGCATGACTCTGAAGAGATTCAACATCCTCCGCTCCTCTGCCAACATATAGCAATGTCTGTCTTTTTACATCGAGATGCTACTAAGTATCTTGGTTTTATACACAGCACCGATTGTCCTTCAGTCTCTTTCTGTGCCATAACCCCCCAACTGTACAGTAACTCCACAGCACCATTTTTATATGTATGAATTATTACTCTGGGATATTTTTTAATATGTTGGAAAGATATTTCAAAGTCTATTTTTAGTAATACACAGATTTGTAAAGTCATTTACTTTTTTTAGTCACAGAAATAATAATATGATACATTTTAATTGCCTGTATAGGTGTAGATTTTTAAATCAGCTGAGCTTCAGAATTCGTGTATCCTTCGTTCAAGGTCTAAGCTAACGAGTCAGTAACTTCCGGGTCACACAAATCATACAAATAAAATATCAAAATCAAGTCCGGCCTGTGACCCGTTTTTTCATTTCCTGTTTTTGATCTGAGCAAAAAATCCAAACTCCGAAAAAGAAACCGCTATTTGGTTTTTTGGTATCAAATACGTAAAATAATGACTTGGTCTTTAAATTTTTGCGATTTTGGTTTTCTAATTGAATATGAAAAGAATGAATGAAACACGGATTCTTAAGTGTAAATGTGAGCAATTATAAACTTCCCTGCACAGACATCCTTCCACTCGGGAAATATCGCTGCCATTTTTATTCTTGTGTTCATCAACATTTTGAATGTTAATCCATGGCACAAAATGTATTTATTTCATGTTTTTATACTTAATAGATTTTATGTATTTCATTATTTTGCTTTTTTAAATTTGTTTTGGACCAAATGATCAAACTTGAAGGAAATATTTGTTTACTTGAATCTAATTGCCTTTTTTTTCTTTGTTTCATTTCCATGACTGCTTTTGCTTCATATATAAAATTAGCTACAGGACTGGAGAACAGTCACATTTTCAGTACACACACACACAATCACACACACACACACACACACACACACACACACACACACACACTGTCAAATCCTCGGGTTAGTTAGTTGTCTGTCCTTTAGCGATGCTTGTGCATGGAGTTTCTTGCACTGCTTCCTTTTGCCATGCAGTTTTCCTACAATTACATGGACTTCACTGGAGCCAAGATATTGTCATTGCACAATAAATTGAATTTTTGTAAAATAATTGGAAGTGTTGCTCCTTTATTATGTCTATTATAACCGGTGGGTTTCTTATTCCTGTCGGGTGTGGTCTAATAGGCCCAACATGTATTTGTGGAAGGGGGTCTGATGAGGTTGGGTAGCATGGTGGTGCGGCGTTTTCAACTCTTGCCTCACAGTAAGACGGTCCCTGGTTTGAATCCTGGTTCCGTCTGGGTCTTTACTGTGGAGTTTTAATTTTCTCTGGGTTCTTCAGCATCATCCCACAGTCCAAAGTGTGTCACAGTCTTTTCTCTTTATCTCTCTCTTCCTTCTTTTGTCCTTACATTTTTCCCCTTCTCATATTCTGTCTCTCTACTGTAGTTAATTCCTTCAGTTCTGTTCCCCCCTGTTGTCATGCAATCTCTTCTGATCCTTTTCCTCTCTACGTCCTGCACCACTAACCAAAGTATTCTGCCTGTAGGAACTTCATCACTTTGTATTTGACCCCTGCAGGTGGCTGTTCCCCGCCAGGGGGCGCCTTTCTCCTTGTGTTGTGCAGCAGAAGTGCGGAGGTGTCGTAACCACAGACCTGCGTTCATCCTCAACATCGTCCGTCGGGGACACGCTCAGGTTCACCGGGTGCTGTCCGGGGGAAGTACCGACCTCCGTCTGCATGCAGCGGGACTGACGGGCGGACGCACACCGGGGGAATGGCGGCTGTGTTCGGAGGACAACAGGACTCACGGCGCTCAGCCTCCACCTCTGAATGTAAACAGCAGCACCATCAGCTCTGAGGAAACATCCACCCTCCACCTCCACCACCTCCTCCACCTCCTCCACCGTGGAGCTCCGCGGATTAACCGGGACTGCACACACACTCGGAGCCGCAGGTGGGTCCCTGATGCCGGCTGTTGACACGGTGTTCCACCGCTGATTGAATCTCACTAATGTTCATTATTTACACCATTATTTCTGAATGTGTTTGTCAATGGACAGTGGTCAGGTGGCGTCATTTACCAGAACAAACCAGCTGACTGCCCATATAGACATATATATATATATACACACTATATATATATATACACACTATATATATATATATATATATATATATATATATATATATATATATATATATATATATATATATATGCATATGTGTGTTTATATATATATGTTTATGTATGTATATGTATATATATGTATGTATATGTATATATATGTATGTATGTATATATATATACACACACATATATTTATATATATATATATGTATGTATATATCCTATATGTATAGGGCCGATAAAACAATCTGTATTGCAATATAATTGTCCTCAATAGCAATATAACAAAGGTTCAATATATATCGATATCACATTGTGTAAACACAGTGAGGAGGTTTAACACATCAGTGATCCACCTCAGATTCATACAATGTTCATCTGTTTGTCAAGTGTTTGTCGTTCTCGGCTCATAAAGAAGAGTTTACAACCACAAACTGATCCGAAGCAAAAATCAGTCTTTCAACTTTACAGAAATAACAACGTCCCATTCATCATGATCAGTATTAACATCAACTGATGTAAGGCTTTTGCCCAGCCCTATAAAATGGGTGTGTGTGTCTTTATGTGTAACTGAAAGGTAGTGAATATATACTTCAGAGCAGGTGCTGGGTCTACAGACTGCTTCATTTATGTACATAACACACCCAGTATTTGTACAATGCCCAGTAACCTATGGTTGAATTAACCTGGTTGGACTCTACCTTGTAATGTACGGCGCCTGCAGGAGACTATACATGGCCTCTGATTCACTTTGCTGGTTTGTCAAAACTGGATTAAACACTATTTTATCATGTGAAAACAATATACATAAGCAAAATGATGAAAGGCGGCCTGTGGAGTTTCATCTTAGGTTATGTTTCCCAGTGTTCCCCACCAAAAACACTGTATTTACTTTAAAAGTCTAAAAAACAATGTAAGTCCATTTACTTCCTCTTAAAATGTGTGTTTGTATTTTGCATTACTGCATTGTGTACATATTAGTTAGAAAGCTATTGTTGCCTTTCTCTATTTCTTGATGTATTGAACTTAATGAGCAAAATATTGTGAGACCAGTGGCAGATAAGTGTATTATAGATAATCATCTAATTCTTCTGTCAATAAACAAAAGTTTCTCTATTGAACATTGGCTCATAGTGCTCCTAGTGGTCAGTAACTCCACAGGTCACCTTTACAGTCTTCAAATTAAATTATGGAGGAATGCAGGAGCCATTTTAGTTCATGTTACAATCTTTTATTCCAACATATTTGCAAGTAATTATTAATTAACCTGTTAACCAATTCATTAAGTATTGACCTGCTTCACAATTAAAGGACTAAGGTGTAGGATTTATAGATTGCAACCTACTTTATTTGCATCAGTTACTTCACAAATCAATCTTTTTGGCTATAAATTGTCAGAAAATATAAAAAAATTGGATCCAAAATATATTTATTTGACAATGACATAAAACAAAGGACACGGACAAGTTTTAAAATGAGAGTAGTACTGTTGTTTTCCATTGATAAATAACTTAAGAGTTGGATGATAAATTCTGTTGATTGTGTGAATTGTGTCTCTGTTTGTGTAAAACGTGTGTTCACACTAACAAGTATGGCAATATGCAGTTCACTATAAGTACCCAGATGGTTCACACAAGTGTGAAACAACACTCCTCACCCTCAACAGTTGCCATGGCGGAAAACGAGGGACCGTCAATGTATTTTTGAATTTGTGCAAATGGCAGTCAAGGACGGAGGACACGTTATGTATGCCATATAGTGTGTAACAAGAGGCTCATACAGGAAAGTGAAACACTCTTAAGTCAAGTGAACAAAGCCTTCAGCAGATATTTTTGATGACTGACAATCGTGATCGCGATTTCCGTTTCTCGAGACACAGCTTTGTTTCAGCACTAAACTGGATCAACCTTTCATTTGCTAGTTCCACGTCTGTCTGAATCCTTCATAGGACACAAGTTCGAGAACAGAATATAGGATATCAGGACTTAGGACTCCATTAATGATCCTCAGCTCTATCCAAAATGATTGTGTCCATCCAGAAATGATCCCATATTTTTGGCTTCTATGTTTCTATGTATGTTTCCCCTTTTAAGTCATCTTCTCTTTCTGTAAAGGACCATATGAATTCATGTTACTTGCTCCCTGACATGCTGTATAAACCCCTGCCTGTCCTTGCCAGGTAGTGCTAACAATGTCTATTCTTAGACAGTGAAGGTGAAAACACCATTGGAGCTGTTGTGTTTCATCCTCACCAGCAGCTTCTGACTTATTTAGACGGAAGCAGTGAAGCCAAAACTTTCTAGGAAGCACACTTGAAACCTGGAAAGCATTTATCAGCCTGCCTGTCACTTCAGTGCTTTAAATAATCAGTACTACCACATGCTCTTTGTGCTGTACAGTGAAAGAAGTATATTAATCTTACTGCACGTATGTATCCAAACTGCTCAGGCTGTGATGCAGAAAATAAATCATCCATAAAATGTGGGCAGGTGTAATAATTTATTTTATCCCTTTTCAACAGAAAATGCTGCTTTATACTGAGAATAATGTTCCCTCCAGAGTCTCCAGCTGCACCTGCAGCTCTGTGGGGCTGCACCGCAGTGCTTTGTCGTCACACCGGTTACGAACAAACAGTGTAAAGCTTCTGTAGAATGAGATGAATGGACTATATTTGTGTTAATAATGTTTTATATTGTGATATAACTGTCAGTGCATTCACAACCATTGTGCCAACGGTTTCTCGACGTGATGATTTCTAGGTTAAGAGCCGACCTGATGGTGGCGCTAGCTAAAAAGTTACATCAGAGTTGTTACAATTCATCCTGAAGGGAACATGAATGTGTGGAGCAAAATGTCGTGGTGATCCATCCAGCAGTAGTAGAAATATTTCACTTGAAACAACAAATGTCAGTGTCCAGCTGGAGGACACATCAGGGCATCATCCGTTTCAGGATGATTCACCCTCAGTCAATAGTATTTGAGCATGGACCACGGTGGTAAACCTGGGAAGATTTTCTGTTTGTTTTGGTTTTGTAAATTCTTATTTGTTGCATCTCTTTGGACTCCACCAGCCATCCAATCATGTGGCTCTTTGCAAAGCGATGCCAGTCTGTATCACGATTGTTTCTGTATTTCATCCAATAGTTGTTGAAATATTTCAGTGTAAACTTTGCTGGTTCCAGCTTTTCAACTTGGAGCATTTCATGTTATGTATTTGGTATTTAGTGCATCTCTTTGGGCTCCTCCTGCCATGCTAGTGGTGTGTATATTCCACTTTTTTCAGTATTTCATGCGGTCGTGGTTGAGATGTTTCCCTCAAATTGCAAATATTAAACTCACGATGGTGTCAGCATCATCAAATAAATATACTGGGAACCGGTTCAAACAGATTTCATGGCATCCCGTGATGTATTTGTTGAGACGTCTCAGACTGGTTGGTTCCTTATCAAAGGATTTAAGTAGCTGATGTATCACGCAGCTTCTCAGTCACCACAACCATCCGAACCATGGCATAACGCACCAGACCTATTTCAGGTTCATTGTGTATGATTTAAATGTGTGTGGTGGGGAATGAAAGAAGATGGAGCCCGACAGGATTTGATTATCGAGCCAAAATGATTAGGTTTGCTTTAATGAATGCTGTTAGGAAGTAGCCACCGCAGAAAGAATGAGTCATAGTATTGATTGCCTCCCCCTCCTTCCTTGCTCCCTCTCTCTACCCCCTCTTTGTCTTGTCTATCCATCCATCTCTTCTTCTCCCTTCCCTCATCTCATCCCTTAAAATTCATATTTTGTTCACATGCCAGACGCCCCCCCCCCCCCACCCTTCTCCAAATAAAAGACAGTCAGGATTGGAGGAGAGGTGGCGTGCAGCCTGGGCTGAGCGTTGCATGCCAATAGCCGCATGACTCGTTTGGTGCTACAGTCTGGATGAGAGAGGGAGGTGGAGGAGGGTGATGGTGTTGGGGGGGGGGGGGGGCGCTCGTCACGAGATGCCACGTCATCACAGTGTGTGAAATCTATTTTTAGCAGCGTAAACAGAGGAATTCCAGCCCACTGATCATGGCTTCACAGTCGGGCCTGTGTGGTGGGAGGCTGCAGGAGACGGTCTGCGGTGCGTGGCTGCTGGATGTGAATGAGCGATATGTGCATTAAGGCCTGTCTGTCCGCCTCTGCTGTCACGCCTCTCCCCACCCACCGCCTCCGCCTGTCAGGGCGAAACACTGCGCCGCAAATAGACCATCGAGCTCTTGACCTGTCGGACGCTTTCTGCTCGTGGCTCTGGTTCTCTTGCATGCACAAATGCACCATGTCTCTCATATTGATCAGTATGTATACCAGTGGTGGAAAGTCTCCGGTAATTATAATATGGATGAACACTGTTACATACAGAATAGGCAGAGCTACGCATGCGATGTAGCTCTATAGATTCAACCTAGATCCATTACTCCAAAAATATTCTGTTCTTTTTTTAATGCAAATCTAGCTTTTCAAGAGTTTTATAAATCCAAGTTTAGTTTTCATTATTTATTTCACAGCAATCTGCTTCATTCTCTTTTGTTTTTTATTTCTACAGTTTATTTAAGAATTGAGTATATTGCAAATATATTAACAGCAGTGACATATTTGTTACCAGGTCATTCAATCAAAGACTTTTATCCAAAGAAACTTACACATCTTAAGAAAATAAGATTTGTAAAGCTCTTTAAGCCAACAATTTTCTTTCTTCCTAGCTTGTGGAGGGTCTGAATCATTTTTATGCCACCGCTGTAGTTAGACTCACATTGTCAGGGCTTACAGCGGACAGTCAGATGATGCCCTTGCAAGAACTCTTTAAATATAGATCCTGCATGAAGTAGGTACGGGGGGTGGGGGTCATGTGAGGCCAAGGTTGTGGTTGGGGGGTTGTGGGGAGCTGACAGAATTTTAAGCCGTCACGTTTGGCCATGTTTGCTGTGCTTTGTTGATGCACTTACTCTTATTAACACTCCCCGGGCTTTGTTCAGATGCAGCGAGCCGTTGTTTCCTCATCAAATATTCAGATGCACACACATATTCAGGGCAATGGATGAAGCAGAGCAGCCGGCTCACTTGATACTGAGAGCGTCACTGTTAGTTAAAAGTCCTGTCTCTGCGTTTGTTCTCTCAGAGACTGTCGACATCATGTTGTTTCCAGAGCACTGATCAGGTACACAAGGCAACATGTGATCATTTTGCTCCACACGCTGTGCTCCACAGGGTTTCCACTGTTTTAACATTTTCCTCCTACGAGTGGTGTTCATTTTTTACCAGTTCATCTAGTAGATGTTGAAGTTAGTGTTTGTTAGTTGTTTGTATCTCTGTATTAAAAAGTGGAGCCACACATGTAGAAGACACAGACAAAGGTGTCAAGAGAGTTTGTGGCGATGTGATGTGAACAGAAACCTTGGATCTCCATAGCAGAATTAATTTGAAGTTGAGCCAGCTATAGCTAATGTTTTCAGCATTACCAACCCTAGCTTTAAGATATTCCACTAGATAAAGAGAAAATCCCTGGGATCAATACGAGTCAATAAGATTCATCCTCTGGAGAACTTGGAGAATGACCATTCATGCGATGCAAGATGAAAAGTCTGAAGCATTGTTTCAGCCAGGAGAGGCTGATGAGTATAAGTAAATTAGAATGAAAGGAAATGCATTGTGAACAAGAGGAATAGACTTTGGATCTTGGACTCCAGCAGAAATTAGGACACCATGGAAGTGGTCCTCAGAATTAGGTGCTTCAGATATCAAGGAGACCAGAATCTGGTGGTGGTGATGAGGAATGGAGCCCTGGGTGATGGGGCATCCCAGTAAGGCTTCTGATTGGACGGTTAAAGGGAGTTGGTCAGGTATCCAGAGTTGAGGTGGTGCAGTGGGTCTGTCATAGATTAGAAGTGACTCCTGAATGACGTGAGAGCGAGAGAGAGTTTTTTTTTAATTCTGGCAGCGTACAGGTGTTTGGCCTAAGGCGAGTGTGTCAGGCTGTGATTGGATGAAAAGAGAGAATGAGCTGGAGGAGCCTAGAGATGTGCATGTGACTAATGAGGCTTGTGCAACGAGACTGTCCTGACTGAACGTTCATTTAACGTCATTATGATTCATCCTCTGAGGAACATAAATATCTTTACGGTATTTCATGGCAATCCAAACAATAGCTGCTGAGAACCTGGAGTTCAGTGCTGTACTGACCAACAAAGCTGTGTGAGGATTTTGTGGATGTGTTTCCCTTCGGCGCAAACTCTCGCTCAGTCAGACACTGTGAATGTGAGTGATCAGGAAGTTGATCTTTTCAATGTTATCAGTGACAAATGAAAATGGGTGAAAGGACTGGCACCTGACAGCATGATCCGTATCACCCACACTACGCTGGTCCAGGTCGGCCATATTTTAGCCAGCCTCGGAGGCCTGGAGCCGGGCCAAGCGCTAATGGCATTGGGTAGAGGAGTGGAACTTCCCCTGCTTTATCTCTGGGCCCTTAGCTGTCTCAGCTCAGTTAACAACTGTCTCCTCCCTTACTGTTTCCTTGTCTGCATCTCACTAATTAACAGCAGCCCTTCCCCCATATGTAAAAGTGACGGGGCTGGATATTTTTTTAGATTTTTGTTAATGGTTAATCTCATTCTGCTGTAAAGTTGTGTTTTATGAAATTACTTTATTACTCCATGACAGACCCCCCCCCCCCCCCCCCCCCCCCCCCCCCCTCGCCCAAAGGATAAGCAGTAATGACAATGGATGGATGCAGGGATTAATGGATGGATGGATAGTGGAGTAGCCTCTTCCTCACTACAAGCAGCAACACTTTCTAAACAAATGTTCAAATTTTTATTCAAAATTGTTCAAAATATGTTAAAATTTTTTTTTTAAAATTCTAATTATAAGGAGGATATATAGTTACTTATATGCACACACATGTGTTCAATGTGTTATGGAAGAACTCAGGCAGCAGCTGATGTCTAATGCAGAAGATTTTAATGTAGACTTGATGGATCACCAGAAGGTGAAACAATATACAAACACTAACAGAGTAACATGAGCAATTGTACCCCCCAAGTCTCCCACAGCATCTCCATATATCTCCTTCATCCTGTGTCAACAGAACATCCATGAAAGCCTAACATCGCTATCACTCTCTGTGTTACATGTTGGTGTTCACATCCTATTGGATAGTTTAGTTTAAAGTATGCATCTGAATTAGATATGAAAGTCCATGAGTGTAGACTACAACGTACTGCTAGTTGGCCCTTTATCTATAACCTGACCTTGGTACTGCTTGGAGGGGGGGTCACTGTGGAATTAAACAGGCACTATTCTCCTGTACTGATAAATATAAATCACAGTAATGTGTGAGGATGGTCAAAAATTCCTCAACACAATGCATGTGATATATTAGTGTAATAAACATTGAAGATATATCTTTAACTTTTACACACACACATTACATATCTGTAATTTTGCAATGATAGCTGCAGAAAATATGAGAAGCCTCTTGAAGTGTTTAATTGTAGAATTTCACTGTAAATACTGTTGCTGTGAGTGACCTTTACATCAGAAGTTAGACCTGTGTTTGCAAGTGAAGCAAACACCATGATGGATGTGCAGAGTAACCTCAGGCCCAGATGAACAGTGCGAGCACTGATTAGCCGAGCTGCCCTCCCTCCGCAGACAGTGATGCATCGCCGTCATTTACCAGAATGCAGGAAAGCAAAGCAATTTGAGATGCATCACAGCTAACCCCTGCTAGAAGCCCCCACCGCCAGCATCATCGCGCTGCTCGCTGCACCCCCCACCGCTTCACCCGCCTCACCCTCACCCACCCCTCCTATTCACCCCCACCCTGAGCTAAAAATAGCCCGTCCTCTCTCATCAGCCAGCCATCACGTCAGGGCCGCGCTCACTCTCGTTTGCCGCCCACGCCTCTTTTTTATGTTGTGATGTTTTGACAGTGTCACATGATCACATTAGCTGTGGATGAACACGTTTGGCATCGATCAAGGAAAGATGACTCCCAGTTAATTTCACAGATAATACGCAGAAATCGGGGGGGAGGGTCCTTACAATATTCCGTTCTCTATTCTCTAGAGTATTCTATTCTATAAAAGTCCTGTTTTATCTCTTGTTCTCCTCAGAGTGGATTGAGGAAGGAAATTTGTTTAGCCACACGACTTCTGTACCATGTGGTATTTATCAGTGTGACATTTCAGACAGCACACACTTTCACAGAGCGTTGTGTGTTAGCTCCTATAATCTGAATTCATGTCCCTGTGCATGCCTGGTGAAGAAAAACATTAGCAGCTGCTCAATGAATCTCCTCACGGCCGTTTTTCATTCACAGGAGGAACCATCGCTGGAGATGGACTGCAGGTCGGGGACAACACGCGCCTGTGGCATCGCAAAACAAATGGAAACCATTTTCTGTCAGCTGACCGGTCGTGGAAGAAGTATTCAAATCCTACGTAAGTAAAAGTACAAAACAGAAATACTAAATTTCAAGTAAAAGTCATTCAAATTCCGACATAAGTGTAATCAGCAAAATAATCCTGAAGTGTCACAAGTAAAAGTAGTTATCCTGCAGTGAAGTTGCCCTGTGACTAATATATTATTGTTATATACATTATATATAGATATAATTTATATCTGACAGCATTAGATTGGTATGCATCAATGCTATCTATCTATCTATCTATCCATCTATCTATCCATCTATCCATCTATCTATCTATCTATCTATCTATCTATCTATCTATCTATCTATCTATCTATCTATCTATCTATCTTGTTCCAAAAATATCAATGACGTGTAAAGTAACTACACAAAGAAAACTAGTGTGTGATGTAAATATGTTTTATATAAAATTGAGACCTGAACATTGACTGTATCTTTATCCGGATGTAAAAGGGGAGCAGAATAGATGGGAAGTATACAGTATACTCAAGTTACCTTTCAGACAAGAAACAAAGAAACAAATAAAAAGCCTTAAACAGTGGTGTATATCCCTTTTGGTGTATTACCCCTTACGAAATAATTGGACTTTGTGTTTCAGACATCTAAGAGCTCAATTTAACTAATGATCCTTTTCTTTTTTATTGGTTTCAGGGGACAGTATATAAATACACACACAGGTAGAGAATAGACAGAGGCAAATGGATTTCGAGCGACATATACCAGATACCTAGAAACCTAGAAACCTCCTCAGTTGGTCAAATAAGTCATTATTCAATAAAGACAGCAAAGACTAGAGGATAGTCCCTAAAATAAATCCAAACTTTGTGTAACAGAACAGTGTTTTATCCTGTTACTCATCTGATTTATAGAATGGGAACCAGTGGATTAAAATACGAAACCATTTACGAGAGTCCAAACCAGCTCAGCAGCTTTGATGGTAAGATATTGTACATCAGTATTAACAATCTAACAATCAATAATATTAATCAGTCACAGGGGGCAATTTACGTACACTTTGCTGATAATACTGACATTTTTATTCAAGTTGGAATAAACTTGGAATAGACTTGTTACAGGGTATTTTTTAAATTGTTGCATTGGTACAAAGTAAATGAAAAGCATTGGTGGAGTGATGCATGCTTTGTACATGGGCTGTATACACTGGAGTCACGCAATGCAAACTTTGTCATATTGTAAATATTGTTAGTTTTGATCTATTAAAGCTTCAGGCTTTAGGTCTGTGGTTCTATAGGATGCAGAGATACCCCATGAAATTAATTTCTGAACTATGCATGACGTCATTTTATGACTTCATGATGTCACTTATCACATGACATATCATATGATGGAACAATATAGACTTTGGATCATCTCTCTGGCTGTAGACGTATCTTATTTCTGTTGACCTTTACTTTTGACTAATGGACTCCAAATTAAATGGACACACACACACACACACACACACACACACACACACACACACACACACACACACACACACACACACACACACACACACACACACACAGCTTTTCTTTTGACATCAACACGTTGAAGCACCACTACAAGAAACCACATTCAGCGGCTAGGAAAAACTTCTTTGTGGCACCTTTAAATAAAGTACTTGTTATTTTCCACCACTGCAGCTGAGAGTATTTTCAACCATGTCATCTCACTATCTGGTGTAACAGTGAAATGGAAACTGGGCTGAAGTGAAATATGAATACAATAATCCACCGGGTATTGAACCATCCACACAGCTGCCAGTGTGACGTCCTGACAAATACCATCAGTAACATCACAGGAGGCCACGTACAGGAACCTGCAGCCCAGGCCTGCGCTTGAAACGAGCAGGATGAGTAACAGGAGTGTCTGGTGAGGAAAGATGTGTTTGACAAGATCACGAATTAACAGCCATAATAGCAGCAGATGCTCACGTGTTGTGGGACTGTGGTGTTTAGAGAACAGGGGTTGATTCTGTTAGCGTGTGCTCTGCTGATGCTCAGATAGAGTGTGTGTGTGTGCGCTGGGCGGAGTACCCATCAACGAGACATTTCATTCGTACCTCCCTGCAGCTCGCAGATAAAACCAGAGGCTGAGAGTGCGGAGAGCGATGAACCGTGGGGTTGCCGCTGCACAAATCCTCGAAGCTCATTCTCATTCTGAGCCTCGCTCCATGTTCGTGGGTACAGCAGTAAATTTGAACGGTGGTGTACGTTTTGCCTTTTGTGCTGCCTTATTGTAATCGCCTTCGGGTTCATGTGAGCGATCGCTCAGTCCCCGTGCTGTTTGGAAATGTCCTGAAGATGAACCAGCAGCTTCAACGCCTCATATAGAATATGTCTGGCTGCCGCTGGGATATTTTTAACCTCAAACCCACTGAGACGTGTCGGCTGGATGTAATTAAAGAAACGCTCAAAAGGCCGAGACACGTTTGTCCTGTGTGTTCAGGTCTCACTCACAGGAAAAGCTCCAGGTTGTACCTGTCGCATGTCACCGTTAGAATTGAGTCAAACATTTCTGAGAAATAATCATCAGATGATCTTTTGAACAAACCAGACACTTGTTAAAGATGCTCTGAGGATATTTCCAGAATTATTAAACATTTCTCTCAGGGAGCTAGATTGATGTCATGTCTCATATCCCATATCTGTCTACTGGTTATGTCAGGACAGACGGTGCTTAGCTTAAAGATTTGAAACAATTGCAACCATACCCATTTAATTAGTTGTATATACAATTGTTTAAAAGAAATAAAATGTTTAGGGTATGTTCTAAATTTACATTTGAGGCAATTTTCAAAAGTGTTAATTTCACAGATTTTCCAGTATAACATTCACCGCGTTTAGCAATGTATTTTATTAGTTTTCTACTGATATATGAGATTCTGCAGTACAACATCCACAACTATTTATACTATATTAAGTACCCATTATGTATTGGTGCAGATCCAGAATTTCTTTTCACCTTTTTTAACGTTGCATTATTTTATTATTATTTTTTTCATTCACTGATTCCTCAGAGAATAATTTAAGGATCATGATGAAACAAATCCAGCATATTAAGAGGAGTGATATTTAATGTGCAGTTTGGTGCAGCTTGATTTAATTTGAGGAGACTGTTGGGCTTTGACCTAGATATGAGCTCTTAAGGTTCTGTTTAGTCTTAATCGCCTGAGGATGTGGAAAGATCGTGGTCTGGTTTAAAAAGTTCACAGTTCATCAGTAACAAGATGTTTATTCACATTTAGCTAAAACCTTGATCTTTCTCTAAACTGATTGGCTTCTGTTGCCTAAACCACAGATGGGACAAACTCCATTCCCCTCACCCACCTCCTGACGACTTTATTAATCTAGTGTTTCATTAGATAAAATAACGTTGGCTCTTATCATGGTAATCCAGTCTGTCATTACATTTTCCATCACATCGTATCTGGCAAAAGCTATTTAATAATACATCGACATAATGTCTGGTTTGCCATTTGCAAATTGTAGCTAAATTTGTGAATCGTGCAGTTCACTTCGATGCTGTAGCTCAATTATTTCTTTTTATTACACAGGTACACAACAGAGAGAAGCTGAACTCATAATGTAGTTGCAGATTTCACATTGCACTCTTTGTAAAACTGACCCCAGATAGCCATGACAGATTTCCTTGTGCTATTATAAAGCACATAGTGTGTTTATTGTTATACTGTTTTATTGTTATATAATAACTCCTATTGTTCTGCAAATCGAGTAAGGAGACCATGAATCAGGACGAACAGTCCTTATAAATACACTGAAAATCTTTTACTGTACAACAAACACAAAATCATTTATTATCAGAATGAAGAGTCTGTCACAACCCTGACGATATCTTCAAAACAGAGTCAGTCAAAGATGGCTGGGTATAATTGTTTTTGCAGAACTAGATGCTCTCTGACCCAAGTTTAATTGTTAAACTTCAGAGGCACAAGCTTGTATTATTATTGAGGCTGATCATGGTATCTGGTCATATTAACATAACACTTTAATTAATTTTTCTTTGCATGTTCCTTTCAATTTAGTATGTATTACTGTACTGATAAACGTTCAGCCATTTCGGTCTACAAAAACTGCTGCAGTATTGATGAGTAAATGTAGGTCCCCTGAATACACTCTGGAATAACAGCCTTTGTCAAGTTTACATTTTTCCTCATTCACTGATTTGTTGGTCAAAAGGAAAGATCTGTGTTCACAGCAGGTTCACAGTGTAGGGGAGAGAAGAAGGAAAAGCCGGACGGCCATAACACAATGCAAATAGATGGATAACCTCTGAGCCGGTGATCTTCCTGTGGGGAGCTCAGAGATAAGAAATTCATGCACGTCTGTTAAAAACACATTTTAATTGAGGTGTGTAGGGTTTGTGTCACCAAATGGTTTTTGCTTGTTGAATGTGCAGAAAGTAAGTCTTGATTTTGTGCCTTTTTGTTGGATGAAAAGTTTGTAAACCGAACGTCTTCGGCTTCTTTATGGCATTTGGGCGTAGACCAAACAATAAATGGAGATATCAGTGTCAGGCAGATTCATCAACACAGACAATAGTTCCTGGTCACATTTCTGTGTCAGTTTTATGAGAACTGTTTTATATTTCTGATCACAGCTTCCTCTTTGTTTGATGCAAATGAGACAATGCTGCAGCAATAGGTTGATTCCATGATTAATCAATCACCAACTGAGAACCTCAGTTTGGACGATGGACTCTAAAAAAACCAAAACAAACCCACAATCAAATACAGATCACTGCTTTCTTTATTTTGTCGTTTTCTGAATTTGGTTTTGTTTACTCACCTTTTCCACCAATGGGATATACAATGAAACACAATGTCCAAATGTTGAATCAGATTGAATTCATTGCCGACAAATTCCTGAATATCTTGACAAGCCAAATCAAAAACAATCAATAAACAAGTTGAGAGCTGATTGTGGATCAGTGTTGTTAAGAGAATGATGTCCACAGAAACAAAAAGGCAATCAATCTGATGGGCTGCACCCTGAGCTCGCTGCATCACAACAAACCCCGCCAATCAGGCTGCAGCCTCATGCGTCTCCATGGTAACAAAGCTTCCTCTGTCCCAGGGAGGTGGAGACAGTGAGGGGGGGGGGCAAGGGAAAACGAGAAGAGAGGTGGATGGAGGAGAAGAGGGGAAGAGAAGGAGGAGGAGGAGAGAGAGAGAGAATCGATAGCTTCTCTTATTTCACAGTCAGAGGCTTCTTTCCCAATCTGAGGAGGGGAGTGGGGGGGGTCGAGCCAGTGTGGTTTGGTCTGACCGCAGACGGCAGACGGCAGAGGAAGGAGCGGAGAACGGGGATGGGGGTGGAAGGATGCCGGGAGTCTCTGTGGGACCTGCAACGGCCCTTGAGCCTTCGCTCAGTGGATGGGTTGGGCAGCTGTGTTTAGGTGGTTCCTCCCTCCGCGAGGTAAACATCTGATTCCTTCCACTTGAAACATTCAGAACTGTTTCCTCCTCCAATATCCACACTCTCAACTGATAACACAGGTAAATTAGATGATGGCAACATGGACGCCTGCCTGTTGGACTGTGGAGCACATTGGACCAGACTGATGTGGTTGCAGAGAGAGAAGGAGACACAGGGGATCTGCAGGTGGCTTCTGTCTGAGGTGTGTAATCTGTTCTGCATGGACATTATGAATGTGACAAGCACCGTCTATAGCATCTATTTCTCAGGGGCATCGCGAGTGCTTTGTTGATGTGCTGCTGCAGCGGAGCTCCCACCTTGTGTGCAACACATGTTTAGTGGTCATGTTGGGAGGTTGTGAGGTGCTGCAGGTTCAGTGTGTTTCTGAGGAGTGTGCGCTGAGGGAAGCTGTGAAAATCAATCGTGGTACGAGGTGATGCTTGGCACAGAAAAGACATCGCATACTATTTGAATCTGAAGATCTTTTGCTATTTTTCTTACTTTAAGTTGTTATTTTGTGCAGCAGACGATCACTGTGGCATATTTAAAGCTACATCGTCGAGTCGCTCTTCCAGATAATTTCAATTGGAATCGAAGTACGCAACAAGAGCGCACGCCACAGTGCTTGTCTCTCGGGGGAATTCTTGAAATCTGGAGGAACTGTCCCCACTGCCCGTGTGCACAGCAGACTCCATGTATTTCATATTCATTGTCATTTATTCATGGAATAACCCTGTGGTATGTTTTAAACCTGTTTGTGTTGTTATTATCAAAAGCAGAGACAAATCTCATCAGGGGATCTCGTTAGCGCAGCGCGACTCGTGTCGCTCTTCTAACTGCTGAGGAATCAGAGCAGAATTATCCCGGTGCATCAGACAGTGATGTGTCTGTATCAGATTACACCGTGACATACACTGTACATATGGTTGGGTTGCGTCCTCCTCCCGTGTGTCCTCGTGATTATGATAATTCACGGGCATTCTGCCAATGTGTTGTCAGGAATTTAAAGTAGCTTCGGTGGTCATGAATTAAACATGACTCGCACATTAAACGAGGATCGACAAAAGCCCACATGTAGACAGCTTTCAGAGTGACGTCATCGTGAGATGTGCACGCCCGCGAAGACAACACAGCGAAGAATAATGACTGAGAGCTAACGAGGAGCTGTTTTTGAGCCTTAAGTCCACAAATCACCCGCCAACAGGTGGAAATACTGTTCAACATCTCCAAAATAAAAAGCAGGATACACTGATGACATACTAATCTGGTCAAATCCATTTTTTAAATTCAAACATTCCTTTTTTTGCAAACTTTTGTTGACCTTTTTTGGAATGCATAATTACTTTTTCATGTTAGTTATCTTCATGCTAACATTGCTTTCATAATGCTTATCTTTTTTTACTGTAAACATCACTGCTTTTTTAAGGCTAATGATTTTCTTTATGCAATGCATTAATTTTTACTATTAATATGTTATTTCTAATGCTAATTACTTTCTTTAATGCTCATGTTATTTTAAATACTACCTCTTAATTTGCTTTACGCGTCACTTTTAATGCTAACATTACTTTCTCTAATTCTTATGTTATTATTACTTTTTAAGAATAACTTTAATTGTCTTTATGCTGAACCTTTTTTGAATTCTAATGTTATTATTTGAATCCCGACTTGCTTTTCTCCAAGCAAATGTTATTTTGGATCGCTAACATGACTAATGAACTTAATTTTTTTTTCTCTTTCAACTGTGTTAATGCTAACATGACCCTTTAAAGCACCTGTTCTCATTGTTACCAGCAGCAACAGTCAAATGTTTTTAACAAAATATTTGGGGTACACTTTCCAGGCTACTTCTTTCTTCTTAGTGGCAAACAGCAGACACACAGCTAGAGAGTCACCGGCGAACATAATGGAGCATTTAGATGCAAATATTTCCCTCCAGAGTTGGTCGAGGCCAAACTTAAATTGGACACCATAGAGGTAGACTCATCAGGTGGACACAAAAAACACTGAATAACAGTGTTGCTCACGATGTGCTGGATGTGTAAATGAACAGTTTACAGCTACAGCTTTTTTTTTCAGGGTCAACAGTACAATAAAAGAAGAAGAAGAAAACAGGTCAACTCGCTTATAGTTAAATTAAAATAAAGAGCCAGGGTAGAAAGAGCTTATTATAAAACAAAGTCAAACACGATATTAAAACTATATTCAGAGATGCAGTGTGACATTCTTTGTAACTGTGGTAACAACTTTAACTGTATGGAGTGTGTATGTATGTTATTGCACATGTGTATGTATAAGTTATTGCATCGCGTGCATCAGTGATTTGAACTGACTCGGAGCTCTCGTCGGTGCAGCCATCTCACAGCGCAACCGGAAGTTCCACAATCGTGTATAACTTGACATTCAGGCTGAAACATTCGCACCCTTTTGTCCATGGTTTGAGTTTAATTTGAACGCCTGGACCGTGTGTTTTTCGGAGGGGGGTGAGCAGGAAGTCGGCCCCGGGGAACAAGCTGCTGGCAGGCGCTGCTGAGTTTAATGGACCAGCGCTGCTTCGCTCTGAGTCGATTGCCTCTGTGGCAAATTTGGTGCAATTCAGCGGTGGGCCTTCTCATTCTGCCCTCTCACAGCACTTTGACAGAGGGCAGCTGTCAGCCAGTCACTCTGTTAGAGGTAGAGACATTCACTCTCTCTTTGTGAAGATGCAAACACTGACTGCGAGTTTCAGTTGTGGGTGCAATTAGGAAGCTTTCATTTTTAACCAGGAAACCATATGGGATTGTTTTAAATTCCCCAGTTTCATTCACACCATCACTTCCATTTGAGACACTCATCATTGGTTGCATGTTTAATTTTTAATGCTGCAATATGAGAGGCAAACTTCATCGGTTAACTGGAGTAGGCTGGATAGAGGCTGAATGGGATTTATGTATGTGCTGTGGTTTGGAAGCCCAAGGGATCTTTGTTTAGGTTTGAGCCCATCAGTGGACATTCTCAAAGTAATTGGAGGGAATGGAGCCATATCTGAGGCCCCGAGAGAGAGAGAGAATATATTGAAGGATGCTGAGAGGATGCTTTATTGAAGTCTATGGTTGTTTGCCAGGATTTTAATGTTCTAGTCACAGGACTAAGTGTTCAGCCAATTTATAAGTGCTAAAATAAAACCTGAGGTTTACTGTATGTTTCTACTGGACTTATATTACTGAAATACATGTGCATGATCCATCGTTAATGTAAAAGTATTGATGGTTGCTGCTTTAAACTATTTTCATTCATTTAAAGCTTATATATGATTATAATATAGTAAGCCTTGACTCGAAAGATATATTGAAGAAACTTATTTTAAGTTTTGTATCTTTGCCTTTATTAGATGGTTTACATGCTACATACCATGGACTGTATTTGTTGCAGCCAGTAAAAAGAAAAATATTAACATGTTTGCTTATAAATGATTAATCCGTCATTTCCCATTGACTTTCTGTCAAACCACTAATTAATAAACTAATCATTGCATTCTCACTGCACACCAGTTGTCCTCTTCAGTTCTTTTCAGTGAATGCAGGCTGCTGTTTTTGATGTGCTGACTCATTGCCCACTTTGCTGATGCAGGCAAATAAAAAGCTCCGTCTTCAGGCGCGACTCTCTCTGTCTGTGTCAGTGTTCATCTGTCTCTGTTGAACAGCTTGTTTTCTTCCTGCATTTCTATTTATGACAGTTCTTGTGCAGGTTAGGGACGTCACAGGATTCAATGAATCCACTGAATTGATCTCTCTGCTGTGATGGTAACAGACCACTGCCCTGTCCTCTGGTTATCTGAGCTGCCATAGCCTTTAGATTTAAGCCAGGAAGCAGGGAGGTAAATGGAGTGACATGTGCATGTATAACCCATTTTTATTTTCACTAATAAGAATTTAAAAAATCCAAAATATAAACTCACAGAAGACAGCCTGTAAAACTGTCCAGGATATGGATTTGTGCATGACGTGAGTCCAGATTTGCACTCATGACTCGGACTGATGGTTTAATAACTTAAGGACTTCAGGAAGTGAATAAAAACTTCAGCTGCCAGTCCTGAACAATAGTTTCACAATAGATTCAATTCTGTTTTACAGCAAAATGTACTTCTACTTTGTGTATGTTGCATACATTGTGTTTACACCAAATAGAAATAAACTAAAATAATACAGTATGGGTAGACATACAGATATTGTAAGGTAGTCTGATATAGATGTGGATGTAATAAACTGTAGTTAAATATTTTTAGCGATGTTAGAAGCTAAACAAGCTTTGGGTTTGTTTGCAGTCCGTCTTCACTGCCGCACTCTGCATGACCTCCGAGTTGCAACTGCTAGACAGCTTGACCAAACATGCATAACCTAATCATGCACAAATGGACAGACTGTGGGACACACGCACACACACAGACACACACACACAAACACACACACACACGAACACACACACAGACACACACACTACCACGCCTTTTGACATCTCTGCTCCTCCTCGTCCCTGCCTCGTGTTAAAACAGCATCAGATTTACTGCCCATCTTAATCTGTGTAAGATTAAGTCGCCATTGTCATGTGACCCTCCCAGACTCATCCCTGTGTGCTTGTTGCTGCGTTTGTGACGCTCGTTTCAGCAGATAGACCGACAACACAACAGCCTCGCAAACATCAGGCTTGCTCACTACTATTCGGAGAGAGAGGTGATGATGTTGTAAGAAAAGATGGCGTTGTTGTTTTTTATGGGAGTGGACATGTCGTCCCGTTTAAATCTTTTTTTTTTTGGACTCAGAGGGAGAGCAGGAAAAGCAAATATATATATAAAATATTTTTTTGCTTGAAACTTAAACGAAAGGTAAAAATATTAAAATAAGGGTCTATAACAGAACTTGATTCTAAAGAAAACAAGACTTAAATTTACAATAACAATGCATCAAATGACAATTTGAAATCAATATGAGGATGTCAATAGCATCTTCCGTAGTGATGAATTTACAGAGACCTAAATATTCAGCTCTATTCGGTTTTTCTCTTTAGTTCACGCTCACTGCTCTCGTTGAGTCATTTTTGGTGCAGCAGACATCAACACAAATATGACTCCAAATGGTAGTGTTGCTCTGTAACTGCCGGGTGTGTCAGTGAACAGTTTAGGGCTGAAAGATTATGACGTGTTATAGTTGTGCTCACAAGTTGTTTGTTCTGCACCCAAGAGGCCGAAAAAAATATTTCAAGTGATCATATATGTTGTGGCTTAAAGTTAATCAAATCTAGTGGAGGTATTTCCAGGAAATGTGGAAGTACCTCGATACTATACGCGAGCAAGAGTAGTGAATAAATGTACTTTCTACCACAGCTGAGGAGCTTTGCTGGATATAAGGCTGCGTCGGTGTGTATAGACAGGGTTGGGATTTAGGTTGCTGGGGGATTTCAGGGATGTTGCGAGGTCAGTGGATTACCTTGTAACAGATCTGTAGGAGGGCTGGCTTGGAGGACACACACATGACGTGCTGGCTTGAGTGTGGAGGTGGGGTGGGGGTTTAATCCTTGAGACAAACGTGGTAACTCCTTCTTTGGTTTGGGAGTAACCGCAGAAGCTCAAATCTTTCTTTTTCTTCTCCCTCAGGTTTGAATAACGATGACTCCCATCCTCGCTGTTTGAACATGCTGCTCGGGTAGTGAAGGAGACTGCGAGGAGCGTCTACCCAATTAAACTCCCCTCACACACGCACACACACACACACACACGCACAACCATGCTGATCAAGGAGTATCGTATCCCCATGCCGATGAGCGTGGAGGAGTACCGCATCGCTCAGCTCTACATGATCCAGGTGAGTGTGATCCAGCTTCATTATCAAACATCTCATATTGTATTTCTGTTCTTTATCCCTGACAACCTTCAACCTGTGGAGAGTTTCTGTCCAACTTTGTAAAACAGTTATTATAAAATTCACTGGAGAAATTACACATGACAGTGTGTTGTAAACATTTAATTCATGTTTATGCTATGCTCATGAATCCTGAGGGACATAAAGAGAAATATTGCCAAACTGCCTTATTTACTTCCCCACATAGAATAAAACCATTCACTGACAACGAGGAAGTGGTGTCTGAATATCCAAATGTCTTTGTCACCAATATGAGAGAGCGGAACACTGCACACTGAACACCATAGCCTGGACAACTATTAATGTTATTAATGTTGTATTAGTTGTATTTACTGTGGCCCAGTACTTGACAACAGTATAAGAAACAGCAGAATGTTTTTGCTGTGTATCTGTCTTGTCTGTGTCAAAACATTTTTGCTATAGACTTTTCTACCTGTTAATGTGTGAGATGAATTCTTCCTGTAGACCAAAAATATTCAATTGTTTACTTGCTTTGTTTTTGAGGAAGATATGAGTACATCACAAACCACATATCTGATGCAAGAAGTCAGTGTGAGTCTGGTTAATAATGGTAAAGCACATGGATGCTGGAGAATGTTGTTCTGGGTCATTAGACGATGTGGGTCATGTGCTGACGTGAGGCTGTAGGTCAGGTTTGTGTGTGTGAGGGTGGAGGAGGTCAGGAGTTTAAGGTGTCATCGTGCACCTGAAACTGGAACGCTGGAGAACATGGCTGAGGGGTCAGAGGGGCAGTGTTGTTCTGCAGACCAGATGTTGCTCCATACGTCTGAGGGCTGTGTTTCATTTTACAATGTTGTGCACGCAGGCACACACGCGCACACACACACACACACACACACACACACACACACACACTTATGTTGTTATATGCAAATAAACATACTTTATGCAGTGCTGTGAAAAATTAATAAAGATTTTAGTTTGAGGAATTCATTTTTTTTTACAAGAATAATTGTTTTAATCAATTGCTATTAACAATTCACACAGTGCAATAAACAAAAAAGAACTGAAGAAACCCTCTCTCTCTCACACACACACACACACACACACATAGTGCATCTGCTGTTGGACCCCTCCTCCTGCTCAGTGTCACAGCTGAGAGCCAGGTTGGCAAGGAAACCGGTGACATCAGCTGCAGCATGGCAGGAGCTGCCATTTGTTTGTGATATGGAAAGAGAGAGAGAGAGAGAGAGACTTAGAGAGAGTGAGCGAGAGGGGAAAGACATGATGGTGCAGTCGGCATTACCATGACGACATTTTGTCATGGTTACAGTTTAGGTTACGCATCACTTATGCACTGTACACGAGATGGACACAGTTACAGGGAGACCTTACAGTGTGTTATAGCACATGCCAGGGTTTGAACTCTTTTCTCTGTGAGGGGGAGAACGTTCTCGTGGTGACAATAGCTTTCAAAGCAATATTCACATGCAAACACATACTGAGGTTAAAGCATCAGCCTGATGATATTTGTGTCATTAGATCCATGAGTCTATTCAAACAAGAGCTGTCTATCCAAAGAGGGACATATTTCTAAAGAGCACCACTGTTTTAAAAACACGTTCCCACATTCACCCTCCTGCTGCAGCAAATACTCAACAGAGCACCGATTGTGGATTAATCTGCTGCTGAAAATAGTCCCCAACAAATGCACGCAAACTAGAAATTACAGTTCCAAGCTGTTTTTTTTCGAATAGTTTAACATTTTAGTTTTTTTTTAATCATAATAACTGGGACCCTTTCTAAAGATTTAGGTTTTCAGAAGCACCCAGAAGGCTTTGGGCCACACACATTCTGGGGAGGTCTGAAGTATTGAAGCAGGGGCTAACACACTATTAGTTTTGTTGATTATAAAAATATGTCACCACTCACCAGCCTTATTCTTATCTTATCCTTGAAGACGTTATTTGACAAATTGAACCGAAGTAGCTTGACCGGGGAGATAAAATTTAGGAACTAATTGTAAGATCAAAAGTTTATATTTGATTGCCTGTTTCTTTAGGAGAGGATAGTGTATGTCCATCCCTTCAGCTGGGCTTTGTCCTTTGTCCTGCATTGGTAATCGTGTACAGGGAGGAGGAATAAGATGCTTCAGACTTCAGACAAGTTCATTCTTCATACTCAATGCCATTGTCTTTCACTGTGCCTGCAATAAATGTAAAAAGTGAAACCAGGACTTGTCATATGGACAGAAAACTGATCGAGCTGTGACAACAGCATATTTGCCATTTCGATATTTCCTCGACCGACAAACCAGAGAGAAATGATGGCATCTCTTTTTTTTCACAATTCATCACACCAAATGTCATATTTGGTAATGGCAGCTTGTTTCTCCTTAGTTAGCATGTGAAAGTAAAAAAATGTACTTCTTCTTTGACAATAGCCATACCGGTCCAATGGCTTGCTGATTGGACTGCACAATTAACACACACACACATACACACACACACTTAATGTGTGATTTCAAGTGTGAGTAAATATGAAATAGTTTCTGCACGTTTACATCTACATTTACTTGAAAAAAACCTTTTTATAATGTTGCCCTCTTTGTTGTTGTCGTACTTTGTGAGTACTCATTGCATTTTGATTCAAACAGCGACCCGACATGTGAAACATGAGTTGTCTGTTGCGAGCTAAAGGACGCTGGTGATAATGCTTGATGCATGTGGTTCTAGTTAGACCGTACATGGACCTGCGGAGGGGAGTTGTGCACCACTGGGTTATGCTAACCTTGTGGTGTCACATTAATTATTCAGGGTTGGCTCGGCGCGGCAGAAATGAGACCCTCAGCAAAGGCAGAGCCATTACAATTCCACAAACGTGGTCCTCGGAGTGTCTGCCCAACCTCGGAGCATTTCTCACATTGGACATGGACCCTGTTTTCCTTCATTTTTTCCTGCTCATTTTTCTTTCCTTGTCAGCCACTGAAACCCTCATCTCCCTTTGTGCAAATTGGACAAGGCTCTTTCATAGGTTTCTTCACACTTGTTCAGATTTCTTTATGAAATCGTAGCCCACCTCTGACTCATATTTGACCAAACTGTATTTGGTCAGCCACTAAACTCTATTCACATTTCATTCAAGGACTCCCATACTTTGATACCTCTTTATTTCTGTATTTTCACAGTAATTTCCTATGAAACAATTATGTCGTATGGTTGTAACCACAGAAAAACAGAAGGAATTTCTTTGAAAGAACCTTTTCACTTGAACCCAAATAAATATCAACTATCATACATTATGTTTGCCTTTAGACTAGAGCTGATATAATTAGTTGTTCAGCGGAAAAGTATTTTTATTATCAATTTATTATTTTATTCATTATAAAAATCGAATTGCAGATAAACCAGGTAGGAGGAACACAAAGTTTTCCAACTTCTCTCTGCACCATAGACTGTTTAAAGCTCTGCACACAACGTCCAGCACACAAACAATACAAAAGTTTAAAGAAGGACTCACTAATGACAGGACTAATTCTGAAGCAGCTCTGGGGCATTAACACACGATAAGAGAACAGGCACTGCACTAGTGGGAAATTATTCAGAGACCCCGAACTTGCTTAATATTCACTGGGGCTAGGATATTAATTCACATGCATATTTTCGAATAAACTTCAGTTGTTCTTCTTATTCAAGCCAAGAAACGCAAACTTGCAAGTCTTTTAAAACATTCATTTTCCTTGAACTTGTGTCCTTACTCAATTGATTCAACCTCTCAACCAGTGATTCGTTAATTCAGCATTGCTAGATCTGCTAGATGAACTGAGTCTGGTGGTTCCTTCCCTTTTCCTGCAGCTCCACCAAGAGGTGGACAGTTGTGTTTTTGTCACTGTGAAATATCTCTAGAACACTATTTGATAAATTGCTGTGAAATTTTGCACAGGATGAGTTGTAATAACTTTGCTAATAAGCTCAATTTTCATCTCATCCATCATAAAGTCAAAATTGACTTTAAAATCAACATACCTGAAAAATAATGCAGCTCCAGCACCAATATCAGTGCACTGCATTTAATAAAGGACAAAGCCATAAACCTTGTTAAGTGAAATTAAGCACAGCACAGTGCAACACCTAATGTATAATTAACTTTATTGACTATTTATTTTTATTGCTGTAACAGGAATATATTAATAACAACAACATGCCCAAGAACCAGAGATGTTCCAGTACCGACACTAGCATTGGAGAAGCCTCCAATAGTCTGAAAATGCTGGATCGGCAAGTACTCAAATCTATACCACGTCTATAAAGTATATTAGTTTCACCCAGATAAAACTGGATTTTCTTTGCTTCTCCAGAATAGCAGTTGTGGTGTTCTGCCACTGGCTAGAACTATTTATAGAATGGTGAAGAAGATGTGTTTTCCGTTAGTATAGCATTAGCCAGAGCTCGCTAAAATGTCAGCGATTTCACGTTGGAGAGTCCCAGATGTAAAATAGCAACGTGGACTTTAAGACTTCAATTTCTAGGGGTAGCAGGCGGAGTTCCATCATGTAATCATAGTTTCCATACAGGGTTAGCAACATACAGCTGTTTCTTTTAAAGATATCAAGTAAATGGTATTAGATCGGTACTTGGTTGTGGCTGAAACGCAATTGGATTATATATGGAAAGTATATGCACTGGAAATTGGTATGAGAACATCTCTACCATAAGAACAGCCTGACGGTGTGTGTGTGTATTTGCACTGTTGCAGATGCAGCATCCTTGGTTTAGCAATGCTTCCACTTTTTTTTGCATGAGACAGGAGTTTAGCAGCAGATGGGGAATTGAAGGTGATATTATTAACGTGGCGTATTCAGTAACACTGCTCACTGCAGGTCTGAAGTTTAACACTACAATCTTTAGCCTTAATACATCTGTCTTGGTTTTCTTTGAAAGTTTGGAGTGTTGTGTAAGAGGATAATTTAAACCGACTTGTGTTGCTTTCATGAAGACCCTTAAACTCCATCAAGGTCCCTGGGGTATTGCTGTATAATTGACACTTGAGCTCTTTGCCTTGGGCTCTGAGATTTGTGTCATTAATACAGATCGTCCATGTGCCGCAGCAGAAGGGGCTCAGTCACGAGGAGGGTAATTTTAGACCCTCAGCTCCTCACCTAAATTACATTACCTGCTAGATTACAGCAATTTTCCAGCTGTTTGCCTCCTCTGACCTTCATTACTGATATCACCTCCCTAAAGTCTTCAGGAGAGAGAGCTCCGTGTTCAATCTCAGCTCTCGCTCTTGACCCCCAAGCTCTCCACTCTAGCTGTTAATAAAGATCACGATGATTTGCATTCACATCGTGCTGTTCGGTCCACCAGCAGCACATTACAATGGAAGAAATGTAATACCTTTTCAATCATCTGTTCTATACCAGAATACAGTGTCTACAGTGTAGTCGCCAGACAGTATTTACACTGACTCAACAACAAGATTATAATTGAGTAGCCCATGCAAACAAAGGTTTAAGGTTTCATCAATTCATTCAAATTGCAGGTCATTGGGCCGTTTATATATCGAGCACCAGGTTTTATTATGAGTGTGATTTTGGGCCGACTGGTGACTGAAACCTAGTAGAAACACATCTTCAACAATATATGGCTGTTAAGTTTTAATTTAACAATTTCTGATGCAGAAGACACATTTCTGAGGAAGAAAGCAATTAAAAAAGGTTAATAGTTAATATTTTAAATGTGCAAACTGGTATCAGAGAGTTCGATTCAAGGTCAGAGGTCCAGGGATCTGACCCCAAGACAGTCCAGTGAATGTTTGATGGAAAGCAGAACGGCAGGTTAGAGAATGCGATGGGTTTCCCTTTTTTTGTCTTGTGCGAGAGCGATCTGTGCCTTGAGACAATCCTTTCAAATTAGACTCAAATATTTACTTAGACTCACACATTTATTGAATAGAATTTGGAGGGCAAAGGTCATGGTGACCTCACAAAACATGTTTTGGCCTGTTAAACATTATATCTCAAGTCTGACATTAGAGAATTTCAGATTATGACCAGTTGTCACTTGGACTCAAAGAAAAACTGATTAGATTTCAATCGTCACAGTGAAAAAGATATGTAGACTGAAACAGCACTGGTTGGCGGTGGTATACAACATCAGGGTGGTAATTTTCTGGGCGTTACCACCAGGGAATTAATCCACTTTTCTCACTGGATGCCAGTTAATTTCTTTTTTCATTTGCTCATAAAGCACTGCATTGACTCACACCCTGTAATATGACATTAACCCATCATCCCTTGTTCCACCTCCAGGCCCCTCAGATCTGTCACTGTTCTCCATTCGGGCTATTGCAGTTTAAATCCAGGGCTGATGGGAGATTTTCCATCGTGGTGCAGTTTTCCACTCACTGTCAGATCCTCACTTTGCTCTGGCCTTGATAGCTCTTGTTTCAGTGTGTTTTGGTTCGTATCAGACCTAATCTTCACACAGCCTTGTCAAATTATTCATTGTTTGAAAGCTCACAGAGAAGCTTCGTCTATTGATTCTATCTGTGTAAAGCATCCTGGGATTTTCATATCACCGCAACAGCTGTTGACACAGAACCGGTTCAGCCTTTGTGGCTCAGGCTCTAAAGTGTTGTCCACACAAAGGCACAACTACAGGCTTCATTCTCCATTTTTACGTGAAAAATGGACATATAACTTTGGTTCAGCATCTGTTAAGATTATTTTTGGCTGGATCTAAAGTTACCTCTTAAATGAAAAACAATATATATATATTTTTTTTATATTTAGGAACATTATTTGCAGGCTTCTACACAGAGATAGATTTCAAATAATATGAAATCAAATGTAATTTCTATAGCCTATATTCACAAATCACAATTTGTCTCATAGGCTTTAACAAGGTGTGGCATCCTCTGCCCTCTACCCTCAACAAGAGTAAGGAAAAACAAAAAAAAAACTTGGAAACAGTGGAACAGTGGAAAAGAACGTAGAAACCTCGGAGAGAGCCACATGGGAGCGATCCCTCTCCCAGGATGGGCGGTCAGAAAAATACAATGATTAGAAGAAACAGTTTGTAACATGATGGGAAGTAAATTAATTCCGGAGTTATTGTCAGTAATGGTAGAGTATGTGAGTAGGCATATTGTACATCAAGCAGTCTTAGCGAAAACAATAGTCCACAATCAGATTCCACCATAATCTACATTCCATTGTCATGATCCGCTGACACTATCGGGATCCACCATCATGATCCACAATCAGCTGTCAACACGATCATGATCCACCACAACTATCCACGAGCAGCTGCCAACATGATACAGCACCCGAAAATACGATCATGATCTCTGACTCACGATCCACCATCATGATCCACAATGTGGCCACAGAGCCGGTCCTGGATCTGCAAACGATATAGCACTAGGATTCCAGAGAGGAAGTCAAGTCAGTAACAGGTATTGACGAGACATTAATGTGGTAAGGAGGGAGAAGAGGAAAGAGAAGCTCCATGTATTATGTGTCCCCAAACATTCTAGACCTATAGCAGCATAACTGAGAGCAGGTCCAAGACAAAGCTGAGTCAGTGTAGTGAAGCTAATAGAGGAGAAATGTCAGAACACGTGCTGCAGCATTCTGGACAAGCTGCAGAGTCTTTAACGAATTACTGCTGCAGCCTGATAATAAGGAATTACAATAATCAAGTCTGGATGTCTGGACAAAGGCATGGACCTTTTTTTATGCACTTTTGGCGACAGGACATGTCTGATTTTTGAGGTGTTACCTAAGTGAAAGAAGGCGGTCCTAGAAATGTGTTTTAAGTGAGAATCAAAGGAAAAAAAGGGATCAGAGATAACTCCCAGATTCCTGACCGTCTCACTGGACGCAAGGTCATCTAGAGCAGCTATATCATTGGATAATGTATTTCTAAGACGTTTAGGGCAGAGTATTAGAACCTCTGTGATAGTTAATTGTGTAGTTAATTGATTACACTGCTCTGGTTTTATTGATAGGTATAACAATGTCATCCACATAGAAGTAGACATTTACCAAGTGTGTCCTGACAATGTTCCTAGTGGAAGCATATATATAAAACTTTGGTGCACACAGATGACTCTTTAGGGTGGTTCCTTTATTGCCAATTAACTGTTCTAGTCTCTGTAATAAAATGTGATGATCAGTAGTGTTGAATGCTTCACTAAGGTCTAACAGGACAAGGACAGACACAAGTTGTTGTAGTTTGCTAAAACATCCAGGTCCAGGGTGGTTTGAGTACAGCTGTCTTAAAGGACTGTGGTACATATCCTGATGATGGATGATAGTGTTATTGTCTGTTTCAATGTTTATTGCCATCATGAAGATATGATGTGTTTATTCTCTGTACAATGTATTGAGTTTTTTATGATTTTATCCAAAAATATTTATTCTACACCTTTCTCAATTGACTTAAACCTTTAAAGGATGTACGTCAGATACTGGAGGAGTTTAATAGTATTACCAGCTTCATTTATCAACTATATGCACCCTCCATTTTTTCTGTACGGTGGATTACAGACGGCTAAATGCAGAGCCTCTTGAGGAGATGGAGTGTGTTTATAAACTGATGCTGTAATCCCAAGATCCTGTGGAGCAACAGGCTTAATGCACAGCTCAGTCTTACAGGTTCTGTGGAGTTGAGCCATATGCTGCCTTTTATTACAGGATGTTACATGCAGGACAGAAAGAGAAATCATTGCTTTTTACTTCCTCTGTGCAGCGAATCCTAACCCAACAGTCAAAGTGAAGAGTTTGGATTATTTAAAGAAAGTAGAGGGAAACGAGAGGGTGGGTGAGCTGTGGAGGAATTATGATGATTTCAAAGAGTGAAAAATAAAATATGATAATAGAAAAGCTCTTTTTCTATGTGACAGCTTGATTTCCTCCTCGCCCATCACTCTGCCTCCAGCTCTGTGATGGAAGTGGATTTCATTAAGTTCATCTGAATAAGAAATGGGAGTGCTGTGTAAGGGTGGCATGGGTTTCATTGGTTTTAAGTAGTGATAGGAAAGAAGGATGGGTGGATGTGTGTTGAAGGCTGAGTGTGGATAAGGCCGGGAGGACACATCGGGAGACACATTTGCATTAAAATGCCTCTCAACTAGGGGTGTAATGATTCGTTTTAACAATGATTCGATTCGTATCACGATTCGTGGTTGTCAATACGATTCAAGGACGAAATTGGTTCATTAAGAACGATACGATCTGAAACGATTCAGTGACTTGAAATCGATTCAGTAACTTTTTAGCCAGAGATTCAACCAGTGTGACTGAAATAAATACCTGGATAGTGGACAGTGCAGGTGAAGTTTCTTAGATCCTGTTGTTTCTTGTAAGGGAATCAGGTATACATTTTGGATATAAACATGTTTATATCCATTATATTTATATATTTAGTCTCTGACTAAACATGCTGGCAAGGCCTGAGGCTTCTGCAGAGCTGACTTCCCCTTGCCATGCTGCTGCAGCGGGAATGCTTCTAGAGGTGCTTGGACCGTCAGTGTTGTGTGATGAAATCCCATGGCACTTGAGGCGTTGCCGTGGTACTTTACTTGACCTTTACATATCCTACAAACAGCGAGCGACTTATTTAGAACATCTCATCATCGTCTTTGCAAAAGCCAAAGTGTTTCCACACACTGGACCGCAATGGTGGCTTGATAATCTCTCGCTCGCCGCCATCATACTATGTTTTGATATTTGCGCTGCTGCCGGTGCGTGGCGATGAGGTCACAGACAGGCAGACTGAATTGAGTAACTTTTAACACCTTTATCATTAAAAGTGCT
This sequence comes from Paralichthys olivaceus, assembly GCF_024713975.1. Classification (NCBI taxonomy): domain Eukaryota; kingdom Metazoa; phylum Chordata; class Actinopteri; order Pleuronectiformes; family Paralichthyidae; genus Paralichthys; species Paralichthys olivaceus. The sequence goes on from NC_091110.1 coordinate 3,822,821, forward strand.
AAAAAAAAACACATCCATGTAAAGTCTGACTTAAATCCAATGCGTTTCCTAGTATCGATACAACCGATTGATTACTTTTTAAAACGATGTTAGATCGATATATGTCTTCCTGAAGGCCAACTTGCCGAGCACAGATCGATGTAGTTGGATCGTAGGAATATAAATCGATACATCGATGTAGTAGATGAATCGTTACACCCCTACTCTCAACCATACTTAATTAGATATAAGTGAGAGATGAACTAGATGGTCACCTGGCTCACCTGTGCTAGTAACTATATGTACATTTACTTTATAAGTACAATTACCACCGCGTTCATCAGCTTATATTGGTTTGTTTACTGCACTGCATTTATCCAGTTCAGATTACAATTAAATAAAATGGTTAGAATGTAATAATAATAATCTAATGATATATTTATGGAACACAGAAGCCATTTACTTGCATAGTAAACACTTTTGAGTTTAAATAATTGAGCTCAGTCTTCCACCACAGACAGAATACAGTAGTACTATCACAGTTCTGTGTTTTGCTTTCTGATAAATCTAAGCATACCCTAAATCCCCATCCTCCCACTCTCCTGTCCCCCCACAGAAAAAGAGCAGAGAGGAGAGCTGCGGCGAGGGCAGTGGCGTGGAGATCCTGGAGAACAAGCCTTATGAGGACGGCCCAGGGGGCTCGGGCCAGTACACGCACAAGGTCTACCACATCGGGAAACACATCCCGTCCTGGTTCTGTGCCATCCTGCCTCAAGCTGCCCTCCGAGTGGAGGAGGAGTCCTGGAATGCCTACCCCTATACAAGAACCCGGTGAGACGACACAAACAGTGGACCTGTGTTTATCTTGCCACTGATCTTAAGTTAAATATAAGAGCAAAAACAAATCCTGCTCTCTAACATAAGATGGTCTTAAAGTGGATGAATGGGATGAATCTCTTAGCTCACACTCAATAGTTGGTACTTTAATTTCCCTCTGATATAAATTCGAGCGGTGGTCTGAGACTCCGACTGCCCAAGTTTAAGTGTAAAATGACTCAGCGTGCAGATTTTAATTTGGAAAGTACCACGTTATTGCAAAAGTGTTCCGACTTTCAGAATACAGACACTTAAATCTTTCTTGGGAAAACCTTTGCTCCATGTAAAAAAAATTGCATTGAGTGATATGTAGGCATCATCTAAAAGTAGAGAGACTGGCCTTTTTGTAATAAACCATTTTTAATGGTTTCCATCATGTGGCTCTTAGATTCATACATTTAATAACTGATAAAACTTCTGCTTATTGCAGCATATTGCTGAGAGAGCCATTTATTTATATGCAGCTGGAAAATCACCTTTTCTGCACACACTGCTGTCAACTTTGTGCCAGATTTCACAACTTTTTATGTCCTAGGTAGATCCCTAGCACTCATGTTGGCAAAGACGATGTGCGTACTGAGGATACTTGTGTATACACACTGTTTCCTGTCAGTTTCATTATAAATGTGAACTATATTCATAAGATATGCTGAATAATAGACCAAATCTTCTGTGTTCCTCCAGCTATATTGCATTTATATTACCACAAAATGCCAAACTGATGGAGGCCAGAGGTACATCCTTAGTTTCAGCTCCTTATTAACATCTCTTTTTGTTTCGCAGGTATACCTGTCCCTTTGTAGAAAAATTCTCTATCGACATTGAGACGTATTATAAACCAGATACTGGAAACCAAGGGGACGTCTTCAATCTGTCCTCTGCTGAAAAGAGACAGAGGACTGTAGGTAAGCAGATCATCATGCACACTGAGAACTCCCTCACTCCGTCCTGCCATCTGGGGCTGGGGCAGCAGTAGCTCAGTCCATAAAGATTTGGCTTGGCAACCATGGGTGGCCGGTTCAAGTCCAGCATGGACCATAAGTATGGAAGGTGGACTGGTAGCTGGAGAGGTGTCAGTTCACCTCCTAGGCACTGCTGAGGTGCCCTTGAGCAAGGCACCGTACCCCCCAATTGCTCACAGGGCGCTTCTCCTGGGGCTGCCCATCGCTCTACCATCTCTCTCCAAAAATGTGCATGTCGTTGAGCCCTCTGTGTGCGCGTGTGGGATTGTGTATAAAATGAAAAATGAGTGTAAAAAGAATTTATAAAGGAAGTTTAAGTTTAAACACTTCAAGTGTTCGTCATTGTTCTGCTGAGTGGTCTTCATCTCTTCATAATCAGACATCAGATGTACACAGTGATATTTGCAGTGAAAAAAACAGACGACCTGGTGCAGAGGAACTCAGGCTGTGGAGTAGAGGAGTTTGTGTTGAGCTCTGAATATAAAAATGGACTGAGGTGCAGGCAACATGTGCAGTTTGCTCCACACATGTTCCCTGCAGGGAGTGATTACATAAAAGAGAGACACACACACACACACGTCCCTCTGGAGGCAGGTGTTCAGTGAGGACGTCGTGACATCTGTCGTGCTCTAACCTGCTGCTCACATCTGCTTCAGCGTTCCCTCCTAAATCATTCTATGTTGCCTTTTAGACCCCATAGACATCGTGAAGGACTACATCGCTCCTCATGAGTACCTGGTGGAGGAAGACCCGAAACTGTACCAGTCTGTCAAGACCAAACGGGGTCCACTGTCAGAGGACTGGATCGAGGAGATCAACCAGGACCCTGGTCAGAACCCCGTCATGTGTGCCTACAAGCTCTGCAAAGTGGAATTCAGATACTGGGGCATGCAGTCCAAGATCGAACGCTTCATACATGACGTGGGTAGGTATGGTGTGTGTGTGGTCCAGGTGTGACTCATGTTGTGGGGACCTGAATCTGTTTACACACACATCATGGGGACCTGTCTTCTTTATGGGGACAATTAATTTAATTTAAAGGTGAAGACATGTTTTAAGGTTAGGTTAAGTATGTTATTTAAAGTGCTTTATGTTATATGTAAAAAAAAACATGAATGATCAAAGATGAACAACATAAAAATGCAATTACAAATTAAAATAATAAAAACTTCATGGAAGCATTAAAAATAATGAAAGATTCAGAATAATCATGGGTAGTCAGTGAACAATAGAGAAAGCTGGAAATAACCCAGGCAAATAATGACTCTCAGTGAGAAGCCAAGAATCAATCAAATAAAAATAACTTTTGGGAAATATTTCTGCAAGCTTTGAATAAAACAACGCTGTAGGGTAAGAGATAAAATCAAAAGCCTGTGCTAACCTTGGAAAATGTAGAAATTACCCTAGATAGTTGGGGAATTGCTGCCAATATGTTATCATTAAACAATCCTAAAAGTTCAAACTACAAAGATACAAATGTAAGGCATGAAAATTAAAAGTCAGGAAAATAATATTCAAATATCATTTAATCATTGGATTGAGCTGTTGGGATGCATCATGACATTACAAACTCGATTCCAGTGCATTTTACTTCCAGGCTTAAATAATTGTCTCCTAGAGGAGCATTGATAGCTCAGAATTAAAATGTCTTTCCCATCGTATCACGTCACAGATGCTGTTTAATTTGGAAACATTTCTCTCTCCACACTTTATACCCAATGTCTGTTCAGTGAAATGAAACTAGTTTGTCAGATTCTCTTTGTGTATATGACGTTTAAATCCCAGCAGCACATCATGTGCTGACATCATGGCTGCCATGTGAATATTGTCTATTTAAGACTTTGCTGTGTGTGTGTTGCTATATGAAACAGTGAGGGGGGTACTGAAAAAGAAATGGTGAGTGTGAGGAAACAGGTGAAGATGATGGTAAATAAAAACAGTGGAGAAATGGCTGGAAAAGTGTAGGAAGTGTCTGAGAGGCAGTAGCAGAGAGAAGTGGCTGCTTCCCTGAGATAACGCAGCACTCTGGATTCATTTGCCTGCCAGTGTTGGGCTGTTTCTCTTCCGCTGCTGTGATGTGACACTGTTTATACACCCTGACAGGCCTCAGCCTACTCGCTCACAGCATCTCCTTCCAGACTAATGAAGCAGCAGCTGTTCTGTCTTCACTCTGCGGTCCAATCCACATGATCTCCATCTCCAAAATGTGTTTTCTTCTCCCTGACACTCCCCGTTGCCACTTAAAGGTTCAGTGTGTAAGATTTAGGTGACAGAGAGTTTTGGCAGAAATTGAATATAAAATAATCCTAGTGATGTTTTTACTGGTGTGTTTCATCTAAATTGTATGAATTGTTGTTTTCTTTACCATAGAATGAGCTCTTTATATTTAAAAACGTTATATTTACATGGAGGGGGGGTCCTCTCTGTGGAGGCCGCCATGTTTTTTTTATTGTCGTCCAAACTGGACAAAATAAAAGTGAATGAGTTTTCATGACAGCTGAAAGCCACCACAAGTTCTCTTTCGTGTTTGGGAGGGGAGGGTGAGATGAGGAGTATTCAGCTGCAACATGCAACTTCACCTCTAGATGTCACTGAATTCTACACACTGAACCTTTAAGCCCTTGCGCTTCCTTGGAACTTTTCCTTTGTTTTTATGCTCTATGCTTTCAGTCGTGGACCACACCTCATCAAGCTCGACTCATGAATATTATCAGCTACCAAATAAACTGTGCTGAAAGGGTCTGCTGGTTGTATACTTCAGATGATTCAAGCTTTGTTAATGAGCTATTCAGCAATTTCCACTTTCATGCTCAATTTCACCATGTGCTGGTAGTTCTTTTACTGGATACTAATATAATGGCCCTCTCTGTTTGCTAATAGTGGCTTTTATAGCCAGGTTGGATGTTTTAATTATGAGCTGCTTGAGGGGTTCCTGGGTTTTATAAGCAGCTGGTGCTTGTTTAGTTCATCAGAAGGGAGACATTGATGAGAATTTAATCTCATTTGACAAGACAGAGGCAGCTTTCTCTCACATTAGTTTTGTTCTTTTACGGAGCCCCCCCTGTTGACAGTGGTGGAGAAAATATCAATGTGTGTCCCCAAAAAGTTATTAAGGTATGGGAATGGTATGACTAAATGGTCACGTCTAAATATTGCATGCCTACAAAATACAAATCCGTTTTGTGCTGTCAAGACAAGGGCGAGAATGTTACATTTAATCCCAAGATGTAGCCTCACTAAGGGGTTTGACACACACTCGCTGTGTCTCAATTCAGGGGCTGCATCCTTTGGATGGAGGGAGTCTTCACGGGCTGTGTAGACCATGAACGCTGAACTGAAATAAAACAGTCTGGTCTTCAGAGGATGATGATCAGTGAACGAGGTCACCAGCTTGTCCTGCCCCTTTTTGGCTGTTGCCTAGTAACAGAGCTGAAGTTTGACATGACGAGAAAGTTTTAATGCCTCTTGGTTTTCTGTACTGTTCAGTTGAGTTGAGGCATGATACTCAATTGTTGGACCTCTGAAAAATGGTTTGTCACTGCAACGCAATGAATCCTGGGACAGGTTAGGCTGGGAAGGATCCACCTGTCGAAGCCTCTGTTTCTCAGGGATGAGAGGACGCATTTGTCAACTGTTTTTGAAGGAGCCTTCAAAATGGGACTAGGTTCTGTGATGCAATCTGTCTTGAGATGCAGCCTCGGAAGGATTGACACAACTACTGTGACTCTGAGGGAGGCCACACTGTGGTGGAAACATTTACAATCACTAATCATAAGAAACATATTGGGGTCATCTCATCTCATTCCCACGTCTTAATAACTCGTGGCCACGCAATAATATTTTTTCACCAAGGGGGCTCCGTAGACTTTAATGCATTCTTGTATCTTGCATCTGTGTTCAATACCACAACTGACGCAGTGAACTACAATGGGAATGTATTCAACTTTAAACAATTTCCCTGTTTTTTTTTCTTTCCAAAATCCTGTTGTGTGCTCCAGTTTTACAGCCTTTCTTTGAGCAGTGTTCTCTTACGGTTGATGAGGTCATCACTGATCATACGATTCATACTGGAATCTCTCCCTTATCATTGCCACATGCTCACAACAGTAAGAAACAGTAGAAAGAAAAAAAGAAAGAAAGAAAATACATTGAATTCTTCATTTTAGTTCTTTGAGCAGCAGTGAGTGCATTAATAGGCTTCTTATATTTCAATGTACAGAACCTGTTGGGGATCAACTTATTTAATTCCAAGTACTATTTATTGTTATGTGTTATCTGCTAACCAGCATCCAGAGTTACCTGACTCTGAGCTCTTACCTGAGAATCTGAGGATACATTCTGTATTCACCAGCCATAACTTCATACTTTTCAAGGTTAATCCACTTAAATGATTTATGTCCCAGGAACATGATTTGTTCCTTTTCAAATTAAATTACATGCTGATGAAACTGTGTGGCTTTCCTTCCAGGTCTGCGTAAAGTGATGGTCCGTGCCCACCGGCAGGCGTGGTGCTGGCAGGACGAGTGGTACGGCCTGACCATCGAGGACATAAGGCAGCTGGAGCTGGAGACCCAGCTGGCGTTGGCTAAGAAGATGGCCCACTACAGCCTCAGCGAGGAGGGGGGAGCGGAGACCAATGGCTCTGCTGTCAGCCAGGACCAGCAGCAGGGAGCTGAGGCTGTGGGAGCCAGTGCAGAGGCAGAGGGAGGAGCAGGGAAGCTGGGGGAGTCACTGGAGTCACGAGGGGAGCTCACCAAGCAGTGGTCAACATCCTCTAGATCATCCAATAGGTCATCTAAGAGAGGAGGTGAGGGGGACTTGCCTAATGCTAAGATTAATAATTATAATATGAATGTGTTCAGAATCAGATATTATTAAAACTATTTTCAACAAAAAATTGTTTACACAACACAGTCATTGAACAGGATATCTTGGTGTTTCAGGATATCTTACTTTGCATATAGATGATTTTTTAGTTTTCTATATGTTTTTCATATAATCTTTAGGTAAGGGTCAGATCATACACACGCATTGTTATACGCAGAAGGTGGAGTTGTTTTTTCTATGTAATGGCTCACTTTATACATTCATACATTTTCCCAACTTTCCTCAATAATCTCCAGGCCCAGTTCTCAGTCCAGTTTCTTTTTCGTATGGGAGGTTGACTGATTTTCAAAGTTGTGCTTTTGGTCCCTTTTTATTCTTAACAGAGAAAAAGAAAAAAAAACAAAAACAAAACAAAGAAACATAATATAATATATTATTTTATCCAGTTATTCCATTTGACCTTGTAATTATCCAGATCCAAATACAAAGTTCATCCATTTTGATCACGGCCCTTAGTAGAGTGCCTCCACCTCCACCAAGGCCCAACAGTCCCCTTAAGAAACCACAGATCTTTATTTGGATCTACACCAAATTGCAAACACTCATACACATGACACAACATGTCCAATTTCTGTTATCAAGATCCACAAATTACTCTCTGAAAGGAAAGGGAAGTGTTACAACCTAGAAAAAGATTTCTGAATCCACCCCTGATCAATTCAATTCAATTTGTTTTCATTTGTTTATTTGTCTGGAGTTTTGTATTGTTCTGTATATTATGAATTACCTTTAGCACCTTCTCCCTTTAACATTAATGTGGTTATTGAAGTAACCTCGGACCCGTTGACCTGTTGTGTGTGCACAGGAAGTCCATCTCATCAGAGCATTTCAGAGTGGAGGATGCAGAGCATCGCACGGGACTCGGAGGACAGTACCGACGATGAGTTCTTTGATGCTCATGGTAAAATCCCTACTTTCTGCATAATACATGATAAACAGCTGTAGAAGCTGGATGTTATGGAGTAAATCAATTATATTTGAGCAGTGCTTCCTACTTTACAGCATACAAACAATATGTTGATTATTCTATTTTTCATCATGTTTCAAATTTGTATCTGTAGCTGCTGAATATTAACAAAATATTTTGTAAATATATATTATTTATGAGCAAATTTGAATTGTGGAGGATGGTCTTATTTCTTCTTCTTTCTCAGTGTGAATGGATGCACTGAAACATTAAATAGTGAATATATGAGTCTGTTAAATGTATAGATGATCAATACTGTTGGTTGTTACATTAGATTCACTAAATTCACATTTTCTATAAATATATGATAACTGACTGCGTTAGTCCATGATAGGACTGAGTTTAGCCATGAATAAAGTTTGATTGTGAACAGATGGGATCATTTCTGCTGTAGTAATGCTCCAAAAGTGTAAAAACACCAAACTGGATTTCCTGGTCTGACTGTTACCTTAGACAGCATGCCCCCCCCCCCCCCCCCCCCCCCCCCCCCCCCCCCCCCCCACAGCCCCCTGCAGGGAGCCGTCTCCAGTCTGTTCTCAAGGATTGAAAATGCCCCATGAGGCACCCTTCTCTAGAAGTAACCCACAGTTGAAGGTTGTGTGGAAAAACGCTCTATCATATGTGTAAAACTAAGATATGTTTCCCTGGCTCTGTCCCCCCCTTCTGCTCCAAAGGTTGATTGGTTCATTCTTGGCCTGTACCCCACCCTGCCACCAAGTTTCAATAAATGAAGCATTGTGTTAGTTCATGCAGGACACAATCATGTGCTCAGCTGTCAGCTACCGATAGGTTTATGGGTGCTCGTCAGTCACTGACCAATCACAGCCCATTCTCTCACCAAAGCGGTCTCTTTTGAATACGACCTCATCCTCACTGATCCCTGCTCAGCTACTCTGCCACCCGCACCTGCTGCCGGCAACTCGCCTCCACCTTTTAAGCACCGAGTCCAAACACGGTCGTGGTAAACGATATTCATCTTAAACAAACATAATTACATTGAAAGTCTCTTTGTGTATCACGCAGAGGACTTTTCTGACAATGAGGAGATGTTTGCCAAGGAGATCACCAAGTGGAGCTCCAACGACCTGATGGACAAGATAGAAACAACAGAGGTGGATGAAGCACAAGGTAGGCGACCTTTAGAGTGTGTGTGTTATTTTAAAATGAACATGAACAAACACTGGAGCACAGTATTAACACGTGAATTGTGTTTTCACAGAAACTTTGTATCGGGAGTCGGGCGGGGAGTACGCCGTGATGAGTAATGAGGAGGCGCAGATGGAGGTACGCTTTCATCTCACACCAACACTCTTAATTAAATAGCTTGTAGATAACAACCCTGCTCCTAAATAAGCTTTCAGTCATCCTGCCAGTGCACTGGCATCAGGTTCCACTCTCTACTGCAGCAATTTCACCAGGGATAGAAGATAAGGGTTTTCTCGGTTTACACTCCGTGTGTAAGTGTGTTTTCAGGTGTGTGTTTTGTCTTTTTTGCATAGTGGTGTGTCTCAAAAAGGCAAGATCTTTAGTCCATCAGGTTTCCCCCATGGCTGAATGTGAGTCACTGTAGCCAGTGAGAGGACGTGTTGTACACAGTCCTCCTAAATTAGAAATAGCATTAGAAATAGTGTTTAGAATAGATTATAGAATTTGTTTCTATATTTATTCAAAGAGAACATTTGAATAGAAAGAGATAAACTCTTTAACAGTGAAGTGTTTTGATGTTTTTTGTAACATATTAATTACTGAGCTTTAGAGGAGCTGTTTCTGATTCTGTTACTGCTGCGAGTCTTTGTGCTAAGCTAAGCTAACTGTCTTCTAGATGTGTCTGTGCTCTATTAACATCTAACTTTGCAGGAAAGTGGAACTGATCCTTAAACTCTGTTATTAGTTAAATGTATCGCCTCGTACATGTTCAGGATTTCAGCAGTAAAGACTCGGATGCATTAAAGGGACATTCTGGTGATTTATTATTGCACTTCCATAAATCTGGTAGACACATGAAAAACAGAATTAATGCTGTGAGTCTGGAATATTCTTATAGCATTTTGTCAACTTGACTGACTTAGTCTTTTCAGTTGCTGCTCCAAGGCTTTCGATCACATCACCCTACATTCCTCAATGTGGTGACAGAAATGAGTTTTCAATTTTAATGTTCAATGAGATCTTGAACATTCACACGGCCTAAAAGTTTTGACTGGAAGTTCATCGCTGACCTTGGAAGCAGCATTTGCTGAAACTGTCTCCATTTAGTAGCTATTTTGTAGTTTGAATGATTTTAAGCAATTTTCCACCAATTTATAATCTCAAATCATTTTGAGCTCTCATCCTTCTTATTGCTTCATCCGATTAAAGTGTCAGAAAATAGTAAAAAATACCAGTTTATCTTGTCCAACCATAAGAAAAAAGCAGTAACAGTAACATACAGTCACATTTTAGAGGCTGAATGTTTTTGCTTCCTGAATGACCTCAGTGATTCTCAATTGTCTAATTGTTTTAGCAGTAGTTCTTTGCCCTGCATGTCGCTCACTCCCTCTGTGCTCCTCCTATATTCTCCCACTCCCTGTTAACCTACTTTCCTTTTGTTTTTTCCATGGTTTTCCCGTCTCTGTGTCTCCTGTCGTCTTACTTGCAGGATTGTTCGTCTCAGCAGTGTCTGCAGCCGTCAAAAATCCACGTCCTCGTTCTGGTCCTGCACGGAGGAAACATCCTGGACACTGGCTCTGGTACAGCACCAACTCAGTCCTATATCACTGTTAATAACAGTTTTGATTTAGATGTAGTGATATCAAAATAATGCTGAATTTAAACTGTAACAGTCAAAAACACCAAAATATTGACTTCACAGTCGCAAAAGAGAGAGATTATCATAACTGGAAGGATTCATTTTCTGTTGATCGAGTAATTAATGAACCTTTAATTGTTTTCTAATTATTCAGGACCTTTTTAAGCCTGAAGGTTGACATGATGAATAACAGTATGGAAAGGGAAACAAACATTCCTGCACATTAGTTTTATTTAATTTATGTGAATTCAATTTCTTTTCACGTTTTCTATGGAATATCAGTTAGTTTACCTCATTGGGCCTCTTACACTGAATGAAAAGTTTTTTGACAAATGAATTCTTGAACCAAAGATTTCTGTTTATTTCTTTTTAAGGGTGACACGTTTTTGGATTCACTGATCCAGAATGCGTTCTTGTTTGTCTGCAGGTGATCAGAGCAGCAAGCAGGCAGATGTAAACACACTGAGTGGGGCTTTTGAGACCGTGATGAGGGTCCATTACCCTGCAGTGCTGGGCCGCATCGCCATCCGGATGGTCCCCTGCCCTGCTGTGTGTGTCGACGCATTCTCCCTGGTCTCCAAGTGAGCGATCGTCTTGAGTATTCTACAGTGTTTAAATAATCTATGCACAACCTGATGTGCAGACATTAAACACACATGCGCGACAGGATAATAGGATAATATTGTGTCCTCTGTGTGCTGCAGCCTGAGCCCCTACAGCTACGACGAGGGCTGCCTCTCTAGCAGTCAAGACCACATCCCGCTGGCTGCTCTGCCTCTTCTGGCTACCTCTGCTCCACAGTATCAAGACGCTGTAGCGGCCGTCATCTTACGAGCCAATCAGGTCTACGGTGACTTCATCAAGTCTCTAGAGGGGGCGTCTTTTAATGGCCAGGTCGGTTACTCATTGTTCTGAATCATATTTCCTCAACATTTGGGCCTCAGTGGTTTGTTGGTGCACGTGCAGGTGAAGCTCATTCATGTCTTCGCTGTGTTTTCTTATGCAGGTGTGTGTCATTGGGGACTGTGTCGGTGGTATCCTGGGGTTCGATGCTCTGTGCAGCAGCTCGGTGACGGTGTCAGAGAGTCAAAACAGCAGCAGACGGGGCAGCACCATCAGTGTGCAGGTAGATCAGCCAAAATCCAGCCTGGACCTAAAACTCCTACGAAAAGTATTGCTGTTGGTGTTTTGTGTGGACAAACGTTTCAGTCGTTTGTGATAAGAGGAACTAGTTGGACTGTAAACTGAGTCTGGAGAGTTTTGGTCCAGATATCGTCTGTTTAGGAGAAGGGCCTTAAAAGATTGGCTGTTGCCCCCGGTGGCTAATTCGTCAGCAGATTATAGCCAATGGGCTCTGAGATCGGTTTGTCGGTTTAACAGTGTTAGCAGCACATCACATAACCAACATGACTCCTATGTCACTTCTAAATAAATAAATAATAATCACAATATTCCCAAACAATGAAATTCTTTGTATCATCAGGATTAGAAATTAAAAGCCAGATCTCTGCCCTGCTGAGAGCAGTGTGAAATAGATGGTTATTATGAATTACTGATTATTAATTCATTATTAGTACTATTAATCCAATATTTTTCTGTCTGAACTGAAAGTGGTGGACATGCGAACATGTCTAGATATGTAAAAACAAAAAAATTCAGATAAATAAAAATACCATTTCCCTGCATGTTTCAGGCCTGAACATGTTTTCTCTGTTCTCTCTCCATCTCTGTCTCTCAGGACACAGACCTCCTCTCTCCAGGTATTATCATAAACAGTGTCTCTACGTCTTCGCCTTCCCTCGAGGGAAGCCGCCATCTCAGCCGCAGCAACATAGACATCCCTCGCTGCTCGGGGCCCGACGACCCCAAGAAACAGCTTCCACGCAAGCGCAGCGACTCGTCCACGTACGAGCTGGACACCATCAAGCACCACCAAGCCTTCCTGTCCAGGTGAGATACAGAAATAGACACAAATATCACAAGGTCTCTCAGGTTTCAGCCGCTGTGTGCTGGGTTCATCTTGATATTTGTCCTTTGACGAACACTGTTTTAGTTGATTTATTTCTGTTTTATTTACTAATCAGGAGCTACACAGATGCACACAGGCAGTAAAATAATACACTGATTGTATGAATTCATCCTCTCTGAGCAGTCTTCACTCCAGCGTGCTCCTAGCAGAGCCCGGATCACGGCGCTCCAGCAACAGCACCATGTTGGAGGGAGGCTCCTTGGGAAAGTTTGACTTCGAGGTGACCGACTTCTTCCTCTTTGGCTCCCCTCTGGGGCTGGTGCTTGCACTGAGGAAGACTGTGGTGCCCACTTTAGATGGTGAGCAGTGTTTTTTCTCCCCTGTTTGTGCACCTTACTTTGATGGTCTTGTTGTATTTAATACATTATATATTAGATTTTGTGTTTTCTGATCATTGTACCTTTGCCAGATAAAATTGAGCGAGATTATTTGTAGCCTTGATGTTCCCTTCTGTTTAAAGGTCTCAAGCAGCTTGAAAGTATATGTCAAATGTCATATTTCTGAACTTAAAATAAAAGAAGAAACCATGAGACAGATAAGACAAATTTGTGACTGAAGACAGAGCTCACACAGTGGTGCTTTTTATCACAATGGAGAAGATGAATTAAAAACAAACTGCTGAGCCTCACTCCTCATGTGTTTGGTTCCCCGCTCCAGTGTCGGCTCTGCGTCCAGCCTGTCAGCAGGTTTACAACCTGTTTCACCCGGCCGACCCCTCGGCCTCGCGCCTCGAGCCTCTCCTGGACAAGAGGTTCTACCTGCTGCCTCCCTTAAGTGTTCCCCGCTATCAGCGCTTTCCTCTGGGTGATGGACACTCAGCTCTCTTGAGTGAGTCCACACACACCAGCATACATCATCACCAAATTATTGCATTGCTATCATGTCTGCTAACTCTTTTCTCTTTCTTCTTCTTAAATCTGTTTTCCTAGTGGAGACTGTGCAGAGTAACCCTCAGCTTCTAATGGATACTGGGGGTATGGGGTCCCAACGCTGGCAGGAAAGCCCCGTCAATGAGACATCCATCCCTGTGCCCGTTCTCAACTGGCAGACCTCACAGCTCCACGCAGAGAGTGTGTTTCATTGAGCTTTATCGTGCCCTGTTATATTCTTTATCACTATCTATGTACTGCTTCCTGGTTTGAGTCTTATTTACATAGTATAGCCAGGTGTGATAAAGTTGGAAAGAGGAATATTTCAATATTTTAGGAAATATGATCAACAGTGAGACTGTGATCTGGTGGTCTGGCTCTGTCCCAGGGCACCAAACTCTACCAACAACTCTTAAGGTTCATCTCTAATTGACTCAAATAAGCTCCTGAAACCTGGTGACAGCGCAAAAGAAAGAAGTGAGACCAGGCCACAAGCACAAACAGGTTTTATAAAGAAAAATGGAGGCTTTTCCTAAATGACTCTAAACATTTCCCCTCAGCTTCACTGAGCTTTAATAACTCTATCTGTTTGGACCTTACTTGAAAGATGAAAGACTGACAATTGACTTTACACTCAAATTCATTATCCATTCATTTTCAAAATTATTTTCTCAATAATAAAGTAATCACTTAGTTTGAAAATAAAGACTCACAATTTCTTGGAAGCCACAGTTTCATTGTCAGTTTGCTTGTTTTGTCCAACTCAGATATCAAAACCTAAAGATATAATTTGCTATTAATATAATAAATCTTAATTTTTTATTATTTTATCTTGAAAAATCAACTCATTGATTAATCACAGTACATTGTCACATCAACATGGTGATGAAATGTCAAAGTTGTATTCACAAATTCTTTCCAATGCCTCTGAGTGGTAAAATATCATATATTGACAGTAATTGACAGTTAAATTCACTACTTTGCACTGTATTCTGGTTGTTCTTATTTGCAGTGGATAATTATGACTCTAATGCTTTTCTGCAAACTCTGCAGCAGATGCCCTTCACTCACAGAATTTTGTCGATGGCCAGTATCCGTTGTCCACGTCACCAGGGGTCCCTCACCTTCGCTGCAACCGCAGGGCCAGCGAGGCCAGCATAGCCAGCCAGGTGTCCGGCTTAGCCGACGCTTACACCGCCTCCAACATCGCCACGAGTAAGTTGACCTCTAACCTCCTGAGTCTTACCCAAGCTTTGGTCTGCAAGGTGAATATCTATATGTTGATGAGCTCATTTCCTCCCTCCGAACATCCCTCAGCACACAAAGTGAGCCTCACTAAAAGGCCCAGTCTGCTGTCCCACCTGGCTCTGCCCTACAATAAATTTGCCAACCGGAGCTCGACCCGTCGGTTGCGCAACAAAATCCGTCAGGTGTTCCCGAGGCCCAACGGTGTGGAGTCTGAGCAGAGCTCGGACCTTAGCTCTGACATGAACTCTGACATGACCTCTGAGCTCACTGATGTCACGTCTAACATCACAGACTTCGGCTCGGCCCCCCCGTCACCTAGGGTGCTGAGCAACCTACAGCAAGGTAGCGTGGGAGCTGTAGTGCAAGGACATGAGGGGAAGGACGCTAGGCTCCATCCTCATTCCCTGAGTGTTTTTCTCTCCTTCTCTGGCATAGTCCTCCTCAGTAGTGCTGTTTCCAAAAATCACATATGTGTGACTTCTCCCTCAGCTCAGTCTCATGAGAACAAAGCTTCTCATAGAGTTTGAGCTGATGTTCTCTTGCAAGTGTGTGTTTAAAACCTCTTTACAACTAACTGTTTATTTTTATTCCTAGTTTGGATTCTAGTGCCTCCTAGTGAAACCCTTGATACCGTGTTCTTCTACTTCCTTCAGTTTACAAGCATCCTGAACTGTTCATCTCTACATGAGTAGATCTGCAGTGGAAAGAGAGAGATCATGATACTGGATGCACTGATTCCTAAACTCTGCTGTCTTCTTCCCACCTCCTCCTTGTTCACTCTCTCTGCTGCAGTTGCATCTCGGTGGTGGGGCGGGAAGAGGATGGACTACGCCCTGTACTGTCCCGATGCCCTGACAGCGTTTCCAACAGTGGCTCTGCCTCATCTCTTCCATGCCTCCTACTGGGAGTCTACAGATGTTGTCTCCTTCCTGCTTAGACAGGTACGTAGAAACATTTCTGATCTTAAATTTGAAAATGTGTTAACACCTAGGCATTTCAAGATGTCACATATAAATGTTTTCAATGCTAATGACGTGGTACTTGTCATTAGCTTACAACCAAAGGGCGGCATTGGATAGACAGTAGTAGTCCTCAGTAGATGAATGATAGTGACTTTGGGGATCTTATGACTTTTTAAGTCAAATATCTTGACTACTATTTGAGTTTTTTTTTTTTTTTAACAGTTGTTCATGACATTTCACCTCATTTCTTATAATATCAGATAACTAATCAAAACTAAATGCAATCCGATAAACATCAGTGTGATTGGAACTACTTAAAGAGACAAAAACCATTTCTGAAATTTTTTTTTATGTGTGACGTGTTCTTTGATCATTTTCTTTACAGGTGATGAGACATGAGAACTCCAGTATTTTGGAGCTGGACGGCAAAGAAGTGTCTGAATTCACTCCGTCCAAGCCTCGAGAGAAGTGGCTCCGCAAGAGGACTCATGTTAAGATTAGAGTAAGATCTGTGTTTGTTTGTAAATGCGACTCCTGCAGAGAATGTTCTGGACAAAGAGGAAATACAGAACTATTTTATAACCTTTAATAACCTTGTTTTCCCCTCATATAGTTAACTCCCACAGTACTCTCATTGCTAACCATATAAAATATAATATATGGGCGTAATTAGAGCGTTCAAATATATCTGTATTTGTACTTTTTTCATTTATTAGACTCATAAACTTCTACAGTGTCGTATTGATCCAAAAAATCTTAATACTCAGTTCTGCATTTACATAGTGTAAATTATGAATGAAATCATGAATAAAGTATGAATAAAAGATGTCAGTGAAAATATTCTTTTTAGAAAGAATTAATGAATGTATGACAAAGTAAAAATATGAAAACCCAGTTGTGCTTCCTGTTTTGCCCTCTTCTTTGTCTCAGAACGTGACGGCGAACCATCGTGTGAATGATGCTGTGTTCACGGAGGACGGAGCCCAGATGGTGACGGGACGTTTCATGTACGGCCCTCTGGACATGGTTACCCTCACTGGAGAGAAGGTAATGACACACTCAGCTGTGATGAACCAGAAAAAAACCCACCAGTTATGTCATCAAGTCATCGCCTGAGTCATTAAGGTCATTCACCGCTTCAGTGCTGAAAAGATCTTGCTGGTTTTCTTTTTCTTGCAGATTGACATCCACATAATGACCCAGCCTCCCTCTGGAGAGTGGGTGTACTTTAACACAGAGCTCACTAACAGCAGTGGACGTGTCTCTTATGTCATCCCTGAGAGCAAAAAGCTGGGTGTTGGTGTGTATCCTGTCAAAATGGTGGTCAGGTATGATAAATCACTGTTATTACACATTTAAAAAAGGCTGTTTTATGTTATCTGTTCATTACAGAACATGGGCTATACAAATTTGATTGATTGATTGATTGATTGATACTCTTCTGTAAAAATGTAGACTCACTTTCAGACAGGCTTGTGGTGACAACTCACTGAAAGCATCTCAAGTGGTTCAGTAGTTGTTCAGGACAAAAAATTACAAAATGGGGAAGAAATGTGATCTAATGGCCAAAATTTTCCAAAAGATCCATGGTTTGTATAGTTTGGACTTTTGAACCAATTGCAGGAAGTTGAGACAGCATGAAACAATAGAAGGAGAATATGAGGAGGAAGCGGCTTGTAGGATCGATTGCAGTTTTCACCTCTGACCTCTAACGACAAGGAATTCAAACAGAAAGTCTACTTTTTGAATGCACTTAATTCAACGAAATTAGTTACAACATGCTCACGTCAGACGAGTCAACAAACCAATTAATGTCAAGTATAGGTAGATGCCGGATACAGGATTTACATATGACATATTACTATGTGAAACTAAAACTTACCGGATTAAATGTAAATATTGTGATCTCTGTTTTGGACCATGGTGCAGACTTTCTGCCTTGTTAGGAGACTATGTATCCTGTTAAGACCACATTCAACCCGTCTTCTAATGGCTCCATCAATTTAATTCTCCCATTTCACAAAGCACAACATCAAAAGCTGCTCTATAAACATGAAAACAGGTTGAGAGTACTCCAACAGCTTCCACAAACAACAGCCTTTGGGTTGTGGTGGCATCAGAAGTTTGCAGAATGAATGTATGGCTAACAAATGTGTTTCTACCACCTGATAAATCCATGCTCAAAAGAATGTAGGCCATCCTGGGCCCACCAGGAGATGTGACCACTGATATTTAATTAACAACTTTCCTTTTCCATCTCTCTCTCTCCCTCCCTCTGATGTTTCTCTACCAGGGGTGACCACACATCTGCAGACAGTTATCTAACTATTTTACCGCGGGGAACAGAGTTTGTAGTGTTCAGTATTGACGGGTCATTCGCTGCCAGTGTGTCTATCATGGGCAGCGACCCAAAGGTTCGAGCTGGAGCTGTGGATGTGGTGAGGTAAGGGTCAGAACTCCCGTAGGTCTATTCTGGAATGATATGAAGCTATATAGCATGTGTCTAGATAACTAAGTTATAAAGCACACTAGATAAAAAGATGCTTCTTGTTTATTATTATTATTAAAAGGAAGTAATCCTACTGAGAATCTGTACATCTGCAGTAGATGTATGTTGTTGCAAAATGTAACAATATTTTAAGCTTGATCTTGGAGTTCCTCAAGGAAGCAGTGTGGGCCCTGTTCTTTTTCTTTCCACATACTTCATCTTGGGACTGTATCAGTCACAGTCATGTCAATCACTGTCATTCAGATGGTTCATGATTACCTATGGTCATTCTTTGATTGCGCTAATTACTGTCTTATTTGGATGAGTGAAATAAATACTATAAAATAAGACACTGATAAATATAAGAGGAATAATATGCATTTGTTTTGCTCTCCCTCTCCAAACAGATTTGGTCTTGGAGTAAGAATGAATAGAAATGCTTTTGTTACCAATTGTTCAGATATGTAATCCTGTCTTAAAAGAATTACAAAAAATGCTGCAACGGATTTGGAATTTTACAAAAAAACACTGGCGACCTGTATCTTTTAAAATTCAATCTTAAGCCCCTTTTCTTAAAAAGCATGGCATAACTAAACTCCCCTCTTTTTAAAATGACTTAATTTTGAATGCTGTTCAGTGTATGTACACTGAATGTACGGTGCTACGCAAATCAAGATTTCATTTGTAATATATTATATATTACTCTTTGAATCCATTCCTCTCGGCATGAATTCACGATCATCTTTATTATTTCCAGGTACTGGCAGGACCTGGGCTATTTGATAGTGTATGTAACGGGTCGTCCTGACATGCAGAAGCAGCGTGTGGTGGCATGGCTCTCTCAGCACAACTTTCCTCACGGCATCGTCTCCTTCTGCGACGGCCTGGTTCATGATCCCCTGCGACACAAGGCCAACTTCCTCAAAACCCTCATCAACGAGGTAAGAGAGGCGTGGCGCTGTGTGGCTGAGGCAGCGATAGAATTAATCACTTGAAGTCGCTAAAAGCCGACCTTCCTCTCTGATCAGGCCCACATGAGGATCTTTGCAGCCTACGGCTCCACCAAGGACATCTCGGTGTACACGTCTATCGGCCTGCCTCCGTTCCACATCTACATTGTGGGAAGGCCCACAAAGAAAATGCAGCAGCAGTGTCAGGTAAGGAACAAATCCTGTCAGGAAAGTTCCCTGGAAATGTTTCACAAATCACATTCGTGTGCTCATATTTTTTGCAGAACACAGACAGTGAGAGCTCATTATTGTTTTGTGAAGTCACTGGTAAATCGATGGTCAGAAATATGCAGGTTAGCTCATTGTAATCAACACTTGAACCATCTGCTTTATTCGTCAGACCTGAGGTACAGCTATTTTTGCACTAACCTATTTTAATGTAGACTACCAACGAGCACTTAACATTCATTGAGAATCAGTGTCAAACAATGAGGGGGTTCAACTTTTGGAGGTATGGCGCAGGAGAACGGAGCATCCACTAACAAGGGGATTGGTGGTTCGATCCCCTGGTCCTTGGGCAAGACACTGAATCCCTGGCAGCTGTGCTGGCAGTGTGTGAAAGATGTATGACAGGGAAAGTGCTGCACATAGATGCACTGCATGAATGTGTGTGTGAATGGTTGAATGGCAAAACTAGTATAAAGTGCTTTGAGTGGTCAGAAAACTACTACATGAATAGAGGCCTTTAACCATTTAAAATATGAATTAGTATTTGAGTCCTATGATGAAAAAAATAAAATGTGCAGCTGGAACATCATATAGGAGCTAAGCAGTGTAACAGGTGCTTAGACTGAGGAGGAGGAGGGTCAGTGAAGAGTTACTAATAAATAATGTACTCCTGTAAGGTTGAATGTTTCCCAACACATGGTGCCCTCCAAAGGGTCAGAGGATTCATCGGAGGGGTCATGAGTACTCAAATAGTACTCTTTTATTCTAATCTGCTTTTGATAGGATAGGAACGTTTTTTATTATTATTATTGTGTGTGTTGGTGATTTACTAGCCGTCTGCAGGGATTATTAAACCAAATCTGACTGATAATGTTTCTTCCAGTTCATCTCGGACGGCTATGCTTCCCACCTGTCACAGCTGGAGTACAACCAGAGGTCTCGTCCTGCCAAGTCTGCCAGCACCCGCATGGTCCTCCGCAAGAGCAGCTTCGGCCTGGGTGCAGCCGGAGGCGACTTTCTCCGTAAACGCAACCACATCTTTCGCACCATCTCCTCTCAGCAACCCGGGGGAGCTGGCTCGGCCTCCCCCAGCCAACCGGGCCGGACTGAGCGTACCCTGAGCCAGTGCGAGGTGGAGCGCGATCGGGGGATCGCAGCAGGAACCCAGAGAAGTATGAGTATAGCTGCTGGGTGCTGGGGCCGTAGCGGCAGCACCAAGGAGGGCAGCGGTGGGTTACTCGGCCCTAAATGATTCGAGTGAGGGGCTGCAGTGTCAAAGGCCTGGGCCACCATGATCTCTGGATGAGTCAAAGGTTGGATGAAGAGGGGAGAGGAAGCGGGAAGAAGTGGAGGGAGAGGTTGTATTTTAGAAAGCAGAGATAGGTCAGGGATGTAGCAGACACAACACACTGATTGGGTGAGGAGAGAATGAGGATGAGAGAAGAGAGAAGGAAGGATACTGAGGGATCTGTTCAGGAGGAGTGGACTAATCAGGCCAAGTGGGATCCAGCGAACAAAAGACGATTCTGTAGCATGACTCTTTTACAGTAATACTTTTTTATAGGATACGTCACTAACTATTGAAAAAATGACGACAGAAGGATTAAGAGAAATATTGTAAGCCTTAAATTATTCTCGTATAACGGGACCCCCCCTTCTCTCCCCACCTCCTGAACACACACATGCCCAAGCATTCACACTCACGAGCTCAGGACGAACCGCAGAGCCCCCCGATTCATCTTCAAACAGTCGAGCAGGGCTTTGGGCAGCCATGGCAACGAGCCATTGACTTTCACCTCTGTTTCCGTCCACACGTTTCAAACCAAGCATTGACTGGTGGAAAGAGACGCCTCACATTTCAAAAACACAAAGAAAAGGAAGGGGAGAAGAGAGAAATGAAGATCAGGTCTCTCAAATGACTAAAAACCGTATGTTTCTTTCTCTTCTCTGTTGTGGTATTTATCCGTACAGAGAGCTTTGCTGTAATCCTCCAGAATGTGAGATATCTGTCTCTGCCGGATTTTCAGTGGAATGACTCCACTGAGGAAATTATCCCAATTAGAGGGGATTCATTTGTTTTAAAGCATTATTAGTTTTGGCCACTTGAGGGCAGCAGAGAAAGCTGTAGACAACACTGACATACAATCAAAACTGTTCCTGACATCTAAATGGGGTGGACAGAATAATAGAAATAGGCTTCTTGTCTGTATAACACTGTGCACTTCAGTAGTATCACAAACTGATCCCACAGGTGAATCACTTCCTCTGTAAAACTGAACAAACCAAACATACATAACCTTCTTAAAGGGAGGATTTACTTTTACATTTAACTAGATTAGTTCTACCTTGACATATAATATGAAACACTGAAATAAGAAGGACACTCAGTAGACCTCCCCCAACAGTCGCTTTATGAAACCACATTTAAATTCACTAGATACAATTTTTATTTGGATCTTCACTAACTTGCACTCACTCTTAAATATCATTTGTTTAAACATGCCAGATTTTTTCATCAAGATCCATGAATTATTCTCTGAGAATTAAATTAAAATGTTGAAAAACACTCTCACACTGTTAAAGAAAATGAAAAGTGAACAGCTCCCTGATCCCCAATGCACAGCAAGTCATCCTGCCTACAAGCAAACAGACAAACACAGACGGAAACATATCCTTCTTGCTGGAGGTAATTAAATAACAAGACAAACCCGAAACCCCACATAGTCATTTGACACATTGTTAAGCAGCACACTGTTAAGTATTTTATGGTGAATCCCCTCAGCTGTGGTGTGAAAGCAGAGACTGACATCTCTTAACCTGGGCACAGACCTGCAGAGCTAGATACCACAAACAGTGACAGATAAAATCAAGCTGGTCCTTTAAACACGTGAGAGCATGTACATTGTATCAGAGAGGAACGTTCGTCTCGTCTCGGTCACAAAACTCTGTTCATCTCTGACTTCACTTTCGTCAAACTGCTCGCTGGCTTTGGCAGCCGAGTGTGTGACTCTGTAGTATTTTTCCCTTTCAGTGTGGCCTCTGGCCGCCAAAGGCCTTAATATCCAACAAGACACTTACTCCACAGTAGCAGGAAGGGCATGCGGCATTAAAGCAACAAGCGGAACTCTGTACAGTCCACAGCAACAATCCCTTTATATAACCATCTGCTTGCAATACCTCTAAAGTCTCCCACATGTGCTGCTGCTGCTGCTTCTGGTAGACACTCGTGTGGTGTTCCCCCAGCTTCTCGCTCTTTCTGCCAGGATGGACCTGGTGTTTCCTGAGTTTCATGTCAGGCTGGATGCTCGCTGGAGACGGAGGCAGGACTTTCACTCACACAGACCTGTGACTCGTTTTACTATTTTTACCAAATGGACCGACGAGTGATTCAGCATGAATGTTGAAAAGGACAATCCTCTCAGTGGTGAATCTGGAAGTGGGGGGAAAAAAATCACTGGTGTCCTCAAACATGAATTTTGTTGCTTCTGTCTACTGAGCTGAACTGTGTATTCTCATTTAAAGGGGACGAACACCTCTGATCCAAAAAACACAATGTGCACAAAACCATCAGATTTTCCCCTCATGCCACCTTTGCTCAGTACAGGATACGTTTTTCAAGTCTGTCTGGAAACAGTAGTCGCATGTGCAACTAGAATATCACTCAGTAGAAAGCTGCAACAAATTACACACAGTCATAGATATCAGTCCTTCCAAACATGCCTGATTTGTTTCATCAGATCCATGAACTATTCCCTGAGAAATCAGTGAAAATGTGGAAGAACGTTGATCTCGCAATGTTGAAACAAAGTAGAACCCCTCTGGATCTGCCCCTTGATCCGGATCTGCACCAAAATTGAATAGGTTCTTCCCTCACACGTACCATATCTTTGCACCAGGTTTCGTGGGAATCCTTTCAGATGTTCTTGTGTAATCTTGCTCACAAACCAACCAACAAATAAACAGACTAAGCTAATGGAACAGTTTTTCCTCCAGTAATCATTCCTCATGATTAGACAGATGCAAGTGATGGGGAACAAATTCACAGTCTGCGTTTCATGCAAAATGTTTACAGTGCATTGAGGACATAAGATCATCTTTTGAATACACAGAGAAGGACTCTGGACTGTGTTTGTCCTCCATCACTAAGCTTGAGGACAGGATCAGTATGAGAATTACTTGTCACATCAAATAACAAATGAAAACCAAACTTATCAGAAGTCTGAACAGTGTAGTGAGAGCTACCTAAAATGACCGGAACCATCTTTGAGAAAAGATTGTTTGACGTGTACTTTGACTATTACTTTGGCCCCTGTCCCAATCACTAACATGGAGAGGGGCAAGGTTTATGACCAATACTGTAGCCAGCCACCAGGGGGCGAACGAGCTGTCACAGTGTCCCTCTTTATAAGCACCCATTGGTTTAAATTTGCACATTACTAGTGTTCAAGACAGACAGAGGTTATGAACTGTGGTTTAAACCCATGAATGTGTGGAGCGTCCGTGCCCTCTTGTCCTCTTCCGTTGATATGCTGTTGTTTTATGCTCGACTTCCACACTGCGCACGAGTGAGTCTGTTTCCACTCTGTGATCTGTGATGTCTTCAACCCACCTCTGAAGCCAAAATCATTCTCTAATACTGTAGTTAAGCAACTGCGTAACCTCATTGTTGTTATTTTGCACTAGTTTACGATGGAAATATACTGTAGTTACCATCTCATGTTGCTACACCTCTGTATGACACTTTTTTTATTTATTTCAGGGTGAACTGCATATGCAGGTATGCGCACGACTGTACGTTTTGTCAGTGTGTGACAAAAATGAAAGGAAATGTGCCAAACAGTGAACAGACAAGTATTTAGACTCTGAGACAGCCTGAAGGTATCAGGAGCGTCTTTCCCCCCCATGATATCTATACAGATAACTGATCTCAGTCAGAATGAATCTGAGTATTATGCCTGTATGTTCAGATGTGACTGAGTAATGACTCTGTTAATTGAGGCGGGGGGGAGGGGGGCGAAAGCTTTTTAATTGCACTTGGTCATGTTGGTAAAAACAAACCTGTGTGATCAAATTCCCATAGATTTAAGAAAACCAACATGCACCTGTCCAACTTTCTCCAAATGGTATCTCTGTCTCATGGCTCTGGATTTCGATGACCACATCTTTGTAATCTGATGCCGTCCATGTCTGAGAAAGAAAAGATTAGAGTCTAACTTTAAAGCCTTTAACTGAGGGCCGAGGTAGGGAGTCTCTGTAACCATGGGTAATAAGCTGTTTTTGACCTTTGCATTGAGTTGCTGTCGTGCTGTGGACTGGGTGCAGGGTCAATTTTTAGATACAAACACATTTGTCCCCTTCAGCCATTTGGCTGCTGAGTTGAATGTTTCCCCGTTCGGAGCCATGTATGTGTCAGTGTACATAGTGTAAAGATGTATATGTAGGACCTATAAGGTTGAGAGTTATTTATTTACCTAAAGCTCATGATGTTGACCATGGAAAATTTCAGGTGAAATATATTTGAGAACTATGTAGCATTTTATTTTGTCACTTTGGTGGTCAGTGAGGCGACAGACCAACACAGGAAGGTTTTAGTTTTAACCAGTGCAATATTATTGTTCCAAATAACCAGTGTCACAGCAGGAGCACAGTCCGCACCATCACAAGCCACAGTCCGAAATCACACGCTCCGCCCGCAGTCTACGAGCTACAGCCGACCTCTGCTGTCTCTTTACAACAACTGCTGAGGGTTTTATAGGACCTACTGTACCTATTTTTAAACTGAAGTATTTTACACAACCTTTGGAATTTAACTGGAAGCTGCTTTTTCACTCAGCGGTGGGTGCATGGAAAAAAATTCAACCCCCACGATTATAGCAGCTCTATTTAACAAGCTGTTGCATGTCATCCAGTCCGATTGGAACTATATAACCTTCATGCCTAACAATAAGAAAGCAGTTATGCCGTCCTTTACGTCCTCACTGTTTAATGAAACGTATATCAAAAACATTCTGCTGGTTATATTTGAGATTATTGCAATTATTGCCACTTTTGGATAAAAATAAAATCGAAATATTTACCATTTATGAAAGTGTTTTATTTACGGTTTGAAGGAATAGCGTGATGTTCTGGGAAATTTGCAAGTACGATGAAAAGATCAACATCTTTCTGCTCAATATGAAGCTGCAGGGAACATCTGTTTAGCCTAGCTTAGCATACAGACTGGTAACAGGGGGAAACTGCTAGCCTTGGAGCCTGGCAACAGGTCCCACAACAACCCACCGTAAAATGTGTTGATTCTTTTGTTTTAATGCTTTTTTTGTCAAGTATGTTTTAATAAAGAATGGTTTTAAATGTATGACATGAGGATACTGTCTACATTTTCATTTAAGAAACACAAGGCAAGAGAGGATATACATACTGGACATATACACATGAACACACACACACACACACACACACACACACACACACACACACACACACACACACACACACACACACACACACCACCCTCCCTTGCTGCTCAGAACATACGACAGAATAGTTAAAGGTAATGATGGAAACCACAGAGAACCAGATTTGCTTCTTAAACAATTTTCTTTTTGTCTAGACAGTTCATTCTTTTTAATACTTATGTGGAGCCTAAAGTTCCTACTACGGTTAAAACTGATTCCGGTTCAATTTTGATGGAAATAATATCAGAGAATGATTTAAAGATGTTTGTCTCGGGACAGAGAGTGAAGCTCTGGAGGAGATGATAATGAATCTGAGGCTCTTCTGTAAGGACACATGTTCACACTGTAGTTCTTCTAGATATCTATAATGCTAAACTCATCTGGTGCTGGTATTTGCAGATAACCCTGTATGCCAAAATGTCAAATTATTACTTTAAAAAATTAATTTTGTATTGCAAGTAAAAATCTGTTAATGAGAACAACGTTCGGGTTGCCAGGTTGTGAAAAAGCTCTGGTCAGACCACTTTAACCTCTGATCTTATGGAATTATCTTAGTCTTAATGATAAGAATCATTTAAAAACATTTCAACAGTTTTCTATCTGAGTTACAAAGCAATTTACATATAACTAGGTCAAATATACTAATACTAGTATAACTTACTACTATAACTTAACAGAGGTCAGAACAGTTGTATCCACATCTGGTCTTGGACTAAGTGAAGTGTGTTTCTCATTTATTTATTTATCTTTTGCCTAAAAGCTGAATACAATTAACAACTACAATGAAGACATGACCTCCTCATCACCAGTGTGAGAGAGGTAAGAAAGCTTATTTCAATAACTGAACATTTACTTCAACACCAGACGCCACCAAATATCAACCCAACATTTGCTGTTATTGATGGATTTGAACTGATCCATAAAGTTTACCAGTTCATTGGAAGCAATCAAAATACAGGATACATTCTTATAAAGTTTTTAATTTATCCTTGTCAACAGAATATAAACAAATTCTTGGTTGTTATTTATCCCACAGCTAGAGAGTAGAAGGTCTGTGATAAATATTAAGGCGTCAAATATACAGTGGCAATAATTCATATATAATCTTGATATATGCAGTGTTTTAGAGTACATTCACATTTTTTATTACATTTAAATTATATCAACAAAAGTTCATTTTAATTGATTAAAATGTATTTAAAATATAAATGCAGTATTTAAACAGTCAAAATTATTTCAACACACTATTACATATAGTTATATATACATCCTGAAAACGTCCTGCAGTATGAAGCATCTACACTTAGATAAAGTGATACCTGATAGTATGACATAACATTTAAAAAATAGTATTCAGTCTGCCATTGAGTTTTTAAATGTGTATAATGCATTATTGAATTCTTTATATGTATTGATTCATGTATAATTCAATCTTTTATTTTATAAAATTTAGTTTTAAAGCATCAACTTGCTCTTTACACAGTGTAAACATTTAAGGCAAAATGTATTAGTTTTAGATAAAAGTATTACATATTGAGTAAAACTACTGAACCGCCTAGAAAACATTACAGGGAGTTAAAAACTCTTTATGTAGGAGTGTTTATATACTGCTTATCAATGCTGTGTACAGTGGGTCATGTGTTATTCTCTTTTCCATGACATTGACATACGTTGATTAAAAAGCTGTATTTAATAAACACCAGTGAATTAGACTCATGTTGTTTTCAGACACATGATACAGTCGGTGCTGCTGTCTCCTAGTTCAGACAGACATCTGACCTCTGACCCCAGCGCTCTCTCTACCATTGTCTACTGTGTGGATGTGGAATAAAGCCAATTGGACCGTATCTCAGCATGGGTATGTCTCTTTATCAGATCTATGCACTTGTTATGAAATTTTCTGCAGATGTTCATGCTCCCCAGAGGATGAATCCTACTGAACCAATGCAAATATCAGCCACCGTTTATTTATTCAACAAATCTTTAGTCAAAAACACAATCGACTCACAAGTCATGGACCAACAAAAGTTTACAGAAATACTGAATTCATTCATCCACAAAGTGAATGCACGACCTCTCAACAACTCTGTAACCATCAGGAATAAAGTGTAGTAACACTTTACTTTGCAGGTCATAACTTAAAAAAACAACAGTAATTGTTGACTTGCAGTTGAAAGCAAATCAAAGCGTTCATGAATGTATTTAACTCCAATAAATAGAAGCTGCTGTATAAACATGTAATGAAGGATTATGATGATAAAAAACACTGCATCCTCATCGGAGAAGTTATCATTTCTGACATGTACTGTACATTAGTAAACATTTGAAATCAATATTATAGTGCTCTAAACCATATATTTTTATACCATAAATAAATGCAAAAGTAAAGTGTTACACTGAGTCTGTAACACATCTGCACACCGCCCACAGTTTTTATGAGAGTTTAAACTTAAATAAAAACAAGTGCAGCGACATTAAGTTATATTTCTTTAATGTTGCAAATGTCGTGGAACACTCACATAGCGCCCTCATTAGGTCGATTCATGTAATGTAAGGTCTGTCTTGTGTTTTTTTTTTTTGGCTCAGTCAAACCTATACAGTATCAACACAAACACACAATGGCTCATTTTACTGTACACAAACACAACATGTGCTGTTCACCCCTGAGCTGAAACACAGGGAACAGGAGGAGGATCCTCCACATATTGCACAAAATGGCAACAGCTGTTTATAAAATTGGCCACGGTGAAGATAAGATATGATTAAATCTATAAAAATTCATTTAAAACAAATAGTTATTCATCTTTTTTTTTGTGCTTTACTGCACATGACAGAAGGGTGGTGAGTACACTTCACAGGAGGCGAGCAGAGACTGGTTTTACAGATGGACGGATGGATGAGGGGAAGCGGTGGCAGCCTGTACAGCAAAGAGGCTGAAGGAGGAACCAAACACACATCATAAAATAACGTCTCAGGTCAAGTCAACATTACAGTGGAATATCATGTGTTTTATGGGCGTCTACAGTGCTCGAGGCCTCCTCGGGGTTATTTGCTTGCTAGCTTGCTCTTCTTCCTGGAGCGTACAACGGAAAGACTTGACTTTATCTGGAAGACAAGAGGACATCACAGAACATGCGTCAATGACTAAAAATATCTGAAAAGACATGTACATGTTATGAAATACGATTTCAAGACTTGCGCCTTTTTTTTAAAAGGAAAACGGTGTAATTTTTACTAAGCAACAGCGTCCTCTGCAGCCAGACGTGGTGGTTAACTGTTGGGCTGCTTGTCGAAGCGATTGAGTGTTTTTTATGTAGAGATGATTGAGAATCTATCAATGTGTTGATTGGGTTTTTCCCATGATCCCCAGCTTCCTGAACCAAAAGAGCTGAGTCTACAATACATATAAAATAATTGAGACAGAGCAACAGCCACTAACATTGACAGTTTTAAGGACAAAACTAAGACTAACAATGTGCTGTTAACCAGCTATCTTAAAACTACGTTTTATCGCAATATTGCTCCAGGCACATATTCCATAAAAATATTTTTCTTTTTCTCCAAAGCCTGCAGTGGTGTCTGTAGAGAAATCCATTTCCACGCATTAAACACAGGAAGCAGAGTCCGTAAATGAGACTGAATTACAGACACGAGACAAAACTTCATGGAAACGAAGCTTAAACCTTGAGCTGTTGCAGCCTTTACACTGATCTGAGAGTTCAGTTCAGAATCAGAATCAGAATCAGAATTCTTTTATTTGCCAAGTATGTTTGCACATACAGGAAATTGCCTCGGTGTCAGTTTGTGCCGAGTCAAACATGATAGGAAATGCTGAAGATTCCAGCTGTGATGGAGATACCAAATCAAAGACTTTACCTCTGAGCTCAGTGAGAATGTCGATCTTTTGGTCCAGTATTTGCTCTAGTTGAGTTGCATATGTGTCGACGTCGTAGTCCACTTCCTCTGTCATTTCCAAAAGCACCTTCTCGTCCTCCAGCCAGCGGATAGACTCCTGTGGAGGTAAAAACTTTATAACTGGAGACATCGGCCTGATAAAGAGGAATGGGAATAAACCTCTACCCTCACTGAACTGTGAGCACTAATATAAGTTGGAAAGCATTTTGGAAAGAATAGTGACTAATGGTGGATTACAGTTTTAAAGAGCTATAGTAAGGATTTCTCTTCCAACACTGTTTCAGCTCCTAATATCAGTTTATAAAACCTATGTGACACTTCCTTGCTACAAGAAGCTATTGTTTTAGATCATTCTTACAGTAAATAAAATCAGGCTGTGACTGTTTCTTTAGAAATGAAATCTCAGGTCACTCCTGACACTTGACTGAATGTGGATCTGTCATGTCGGGTCAGAATCTTGTCGGATGTTTCAGTGACTGTTCTTTGACTTTGTGGAGACTCTACTGTACCTGGAACACGACCCGGTGGTCCTCCAGAACCTGATCCTCCATCTCCACCAGCTGAGACACGGCTTCATGGAAACAGAAGAGCTGCGGGGAAACCTCTTCCTCCTAAAAAACACAACCAAGTCTGTTTTGCTCCAGTGACACTGTGACCTGAGGGCCAGAACTTTGTGGATGCACTTATATTGATGTTCCTCTCTGTGGGAAATTACACCTAGCATTGGAAGATACTTACTTAATTTAATAAATTCAGACTTTTAATTGACTTTAAATAACATTAGTATGATGAATAACCACAACTTTTTAGCACTTCCCAGTTAAACATTATTAATCAATTCAAGTTCATTTCAGCAGCAGCAGCAGCAGCAGCAGCAGCAGCAGCAGCAGCAGCAGCAGCAGCAGCAGCAGCAGCAGCAGCAGCAGCAGCAGCAGCAGCAGCAGCAGCAGCAGCAGCAGCAGCAGCAGCATTGACATAGATTACTAGTCTTGTTACACTAGAGAGAGAGCTACAGCACCCTCTACTGGCTCAACCTTGATCTCTAAACTAGGATTAGGACCAGTCATTTATTAGCATCAGATTTACTTTGAAAAATATGGTTTGTTTTGAACGAGGACAGGAGATTTTGTTCCCATCACTTACGAGGCTCTTTACTAAATTAATCCACAGACTGATTAATAAATAACACATTATATATATATATATATATAGGTAAATGTCTGGTGTCCCACCATTATTACCAAAAATAAACTGATTCTCCAAAAACTTCTCAACATAACTGAGAAGCTGTGATACCAACAGTCTCTACTTCTTGACAGGATTGTGTGTTTCCACAGAGGTGCAGGACTTTATATTGCAGTGAGTTTAAATGAGCCCATAGTAAGTGCGAATGTGACAGCAGAGAAAAACATTGCTTATGGGTCAGTGTACAAACTGTGACTGTGTCTTGTTTGAAGACAAACTTAAGCCTACATCCACCTGAATGAATCTGTGTTTGTCTTACGTTCTGTTCGCAGAGCAGCTTCAAGTCGTCTCTCTGTGGAGAGCTGCCGACTCCCCACTGAGCCGCCTCGAGGACCTCCAGCTGGTTGACGAGTGCTCCCTGATGGCTCTTCATCGCTGCTGCGGGCTTCACCATGAGCTCCTTCACCCTGAAAACACATCATCGCTGCTGGTTAAAACAGCAACACACCAAATGAGCTAACGGAGCTGGAGCTGCATGCGACTAAGCACGGACACGTGAATGGTGAAAATGCTCAGCGTGCCAGGAGAAGAAGCAAATACTGTGATATAACAGGGGGACATATGGAGGATCAGTGTGGCGATGAAGGAACTGATAAATGTTGCAGACTCCATGCAGATTTTCAGGGAAATCTAACTTGTCTTTTTCAACTAAAAATGGATGGTGGTGCAAAATTAACCAAAAAATGGGAGAAAAAGCAGAAGTTACCTCTAACACTGGTGATGATGATGAGGTGCGATATACAGATACAGATATTATGACGTAATGACGGACAGTATTTTAGTCGTCCGACTCAGGAGAGAAGTGGAATGCAGGTAACCATCGTCACAAGTTAAATGACACATACAAATACTCTGCTTGGAATAATCATGTATGTCTGATATGGTTTATCCAAGACAAAGGTTCATTTGTACTAACCTGAATATGTTCTCACTTTTTTTTAAAACCCAGAACTCTTACTATTAATTCAGTCAGGGCCACTTCATCAAAAGTAAACTTATTTTAAAATGATTAAAAAATTGCAGCAAGTTCTATTTCAGCTCAATTACAACAGACATGATGTCGATTGAGTAAATGTACTTGGTTACTGGGTGAGTCTTAGTCACTTTCAGAAAAACAATGAAAAGCTATGCTATTCACTATTTTTCATTTAAAACTAATTGAAGTTGTTCCCTGTTCATTTATATTCTATCTTTAAAAATGGATTCAATCATGACACGAATCTGAACGTGAATCATCATCCTTTACCAGATGAATGTAAAACCGCTGTCTCTGACTCTGCACCTGGTATTGACATGAGATCTGTATCTGGACACATTATCTGATCCACTGGTCTTTACGCTGTTTGTTCTGGTTATCTCGAACGTGTCAGCGTTGTAATCAGATATAGTTAGGTGACATGTTTACATGTTTCTAATCCAGATAATGTATCCGCACACATCGTATTCTAGTGCTGGGTGTAAATGGCAGGTACTCTCAGGCTCAAACCAACTGGTTCCTACTGAGGATGTAAATCTTTAACAACAAGTCACAATACACAAGTCACAGAGACTGTAACACTGGCTCACTGATGTGCTGTTATAATAGTTTTTGGAAACATTGAGCCAGCCAGCTGTCGAGGGTTCAGCCTGGACAGGTCGACAGCATACAGTATATAAATAGACAAACAACTATTCACTCTCACAACTATAGTCAATTAAGAGTCTTCTGTGATCCTCACCCCAATCTGCATGTCTTTGGACTGTGGGAGGAATCCAGAGAAAACTCATGCAAACACGAGAACATGCAATCTCCACACAGAAAGACTTAATAACCTGTAAACACAATGGATTCATTGTTTGTTTAAATGTTTTTATGAGATTTGTTGAAAAAATGGAATATCACCGGGCTTATCCTTGATCTGAATTACACTTTCTACGACTGTTAATGACACGGTAACTTCTGAGTGCAACAAAAATAAATGGGTCGTGCAGGTGATGTCATAATGCCATGTGAAGGGAGAGGCTAGGGAGAGAAGCGATGGGAGATGATGTAAAGTGATACAAGAAGTGATAAGTTATACTCATAAGTCGGGGAGAGCTCAGAGCGACAACCTCCACCACCGCCCTGGGAGAAGGGAATGTCTGAGGGACTGATACCAAACTCCTTCACCCTGGAAACATGGTGGGAGAAACAAACAGAGAAACACAGAGAAGAGACAGGAAAGGACAGTGGGAGAAAAAGCATTCAAATATTATATCAAGGGAAAGCAGCAATAGTAGAGTGTCTAAAGTTGTGAGAAAAATGTAGTTGAGTATAAGGTACAATATTTGCCTCTGTATTGTCATGAAATAGAGATATAAAGTAGAAGAAAACTGTAATACTTACCTCAAAGGTACCCAAGACTATACTAGTTGATATACTAGTAGACTAGACTATACTACCTGAGAAAATGTACTTCAATAATGTACTTAATGATGTAAGTCTATTCCAAACTTTGAATGTTTGTCAGGTTTTCACTTACATCAAAGCTGCATTAATAAAGTGCAGCCACTAAAGTGTTTAGTGTCTTTCAGTTCACAACTTCCCTGCCTCATTTTCAGTGTCCTCATCGAACCCTGTTCCAGCAGCATCAGGGCCTGGTCACACACATGCAAATGTTTTAGGGGCAAACCTTCCGACCTTGTGAGGAGCGAGGAGGTGATTAAAACACTTGCTCCCTGTGGTGAGAAAAAAAGTCGTGAATTTGACCCTCACTTCGCATTTGCACATCTGTGACCCTGCCCTCACACAGTTGTTTTCAGAGTCTCACTTGCTCAGCGACAATATGTCAGTGTTTTATATATTTCATAGCTTTTTACCAAAAAAAAAGAGAAGTGATACTGATTCAAGTAACATCAGCTTCACCTTCAAATCACAGCTGTAAGGCTGCATTCAGACTGACTCAAACCCTGGGTAACTCATTTATTTGAATAGACCCAGTTGTGTTCAAGACCCTGAGTTTGCAGTTACAGCAGATCAGAAGAGTCTGTTTTACCTGTTGGCGTATCTCAGTGTGTTCAGGGTGTTTTCACAAGAGGCCATTCCAGGAGAGATGGTTGCTATCTGTGCACGGAAACATTGGATCAGCAAATATCAGGCCTTATTCAAACCTGTTCTGTGTTTCATTGTCAGTGCTGCTCCTGCCCACAGAGGGTAGAGTAACACACGTGACTGTGCTGTTTTCTTACCATGCATGTTCTGGAGTTTTCCCCTATGAATGAGTCCCTCAGCACCTGGGTTAACTTGCTGGCTCGGAAAGGAGTGTGAGGTTTGTTTCGGCCCAGAGCTCGAATACACTCCTGCACAGAGACAGAGACAACACCAGTGGCTGAGTAGAAATATCATAACTTTATGACATCAGTTTTTAAATGTGTTTAACGCAGCCTCCAGAACTGTTTCCATGCTGCATGGAAACAGTTCAACCTCTGCAGTAAAGACACTGATGCACAGGATATCTGTAGCACTGAGGAGGAGACCTTGAGTGCCAGAAGGCTCTTGTTGATCTCGGCTCCTTCAAGGCGAGTCTGGCGGTCGGCACTGGAGGTGTCTGCCCCTCTCTCATTCCCAGCCAAGTCAATCAGGGAAAACTTTCCATGCATCTTCCCCCGTCGGCGCAGAATGATCTGAAACACAGCGTGGCTCCGAGAGGAGTGAGCGTTCGCTGAGGTCTGACCAGAAGTCCTGAAGGAGACGCAGAGAAACAGCACAAAGTTTATTTGTGAGGATCAGCCCTAAGTTTTCCCAACAATAATTATAACTATATATATCATATATAATTAATTCCTGTGTTTACCTGCAGCTGTTTCCCACTTCAATCAGTTTGAGGACGTCCTCCGTACATTTCACGTCCTTCTCCTGCAGACCCACCACCTGCACCTGCTGCTTCCCGTCCTCCAGGACACGTAGCTTAGCCTTGCGGTTGAGTAAGTCAAACACCTTTAAATGAA
This sequence comes from Paralichthys olivaceus, assembly GCF_024713975.1. Classification (NCBI taxonomy): domain Eukaryota; kingdom Metazoa; phylum Chordata; class Actinopteri; order Pleuronectiformes; family Paralichthyidae; genus Paralichthys; species Paralichthys olivaceus. Next base: position 3,857,632 of record NC_091110.1, read on the forward strand.
AGCACAAAGTCAGACATACTGTTCCAACTCAAATCATTTACTGTGGCACGACAGACAGAAAGCATCTAACCTTATGACAAATCAGAGAAAAAGAGAAAATATTCATGATACATTTGGGAAAAATATGTTTTTACTGTATTTTACCCTATTTAGCAGCATATTAACATTTAATAGATAGTTCAGAACAGACTATCAAGTAGCTGTAAGAATTTTTTTAAGAGTCTATTGATGCAAATGTCAACTTTAACTGAAGCTTGAAGCTTTATACAAAATGTACACTAGTACTTCTGAGGAGATTGATGATTATATGACAATTTTAATGATTTATGAGACTTAATCCAATTATATTCAACTTCTGTTCTGTCATGTCATCATTATCCCAGGTCAATTAGTATCTGTGTGCACACTCGTCCCTGTGACGACTTATGATAATGTTCAGATCATGATGTAGAGTTTAACCTGACCTAAGTCTTTTTATTCTTAATGACTGTACTTTATTTGTTATTACATTATTTGTTATCTGGTGTTAATATTATGATCATTACTAGAGGACAAGACTCATTAACCTCGACAAAACAACTTCTCATTGCCATATAATTGAGTGAATATATTTCATGGCTCAGCAGGCCTCTAACTAGCAGCCCTGCAGGGGTCAGTGTTTTGGGGGTGGATTTTAACAGCTGTCATTCATCTGTGTTGTCAAAGTGCCTGAACTTCCTGTCTTGGGACATCAACTACTTCTACATTAATATCAGTGTGTAGCTCATTGTTTATCGTTATTTTACTATCATAAGTAAACTAGTCATTAATAAATACGTGGAGCCGCAAAAGAAGTGCAGCAGTCTGTCCTCACTCATCAACAGTTGTGAGGGACAGGACAAAGGTGGCCCGGATTTGTTGTTAGGAATTCTGCTAGCACATTATAACTAAATGATGCTAAAACACAACATAATTGGATTTATATAATATTCAATGTAGTCTAGAAGAAGGTAAATCGTTATATAGATACAATAGTTAAAGATTGTTTATATAATGTAATAAAATGTCTGTATATCTGCAAACAACCACATTAGATTGTGTCATTAAGTAGTTATTATATATTTTCATACCATTCATAAATGATAAATAATGGGGGTTAAGAGTTACCAATTAATTAAACACGAACTGTGAAGAAATTAATTTCAACTCAGGTTAAAAGACACTTGCCTTCCCGCTGTAAATCTCAAAAAATGTGGCAAAGACCTGCAGATCCAACTTCTTGTAATTTGGCTTCTTTATCATGAGAAAAACATCTCTGGCTGCACAGGGAGAGAAAAATAGACACTTCATTATGAAGCCACAAACGAGCAGTGAAGATGGAGGATAGGTTACTCACCGGACAAAGCGTAGATTCCTTTTGAACAGTCCTGGTTCTTGCCTGAAAAGTCACCTCCCATCGTCTGAAAATGAGAAAAATGAGTCACGGCAAGTGCACTAAAAATAAATAAGAAGTTAAAATCAAAGCACTCACATGTGTTTTCCCACTTCCAGTTTGTCCATACGCAAAGCAAGTCGCCATCCCCCTCTCAAAAATGGTCTCGACCAGCGGCTGAGCAGTGAATCTGTGAGCAGAGGAGCGTTTCCTTTAACAAAACGTTGTTTCAGTTCCTTTTCTTAAGTTTAGAAAAAAAATTACCTGTAAACCATTTCATTGGTGGAATTCTCATCAAAGGCGTAGTCGAATCGGAAAGTTTGGTTCTCCAAGTAGCGGGTCAGGTCGACTTTCTGCTTGGGCTCATGGACCATCACCACGTCCTTACTAGGAATGGTGATTACATCCAAATCCTTCCCTGATATCTCTGGAAAGACAAACACACGTCACTTGTGTTCACATGTAACCATGCGCCTCAAAGTAAAAAGCTGTTCTTACCTTTTTTGTTGAGGGGACGTGCACGTACACAGACACATATCCTGTGCTCCTCGATCTGAAACACCAAGAAGTACAAATACATGATACTTTATAAACATACAAACGAGATAGCTTATTTTCAGACATTCAACTTCTCAACATTGTAGATTTTCAACCTTTTATTTCCCCTCAAGTAGCTTTGAGGCTGGAAAAATCAACATATTCATCACTGACACTTTTCAGCTCTTTCACCGAGTGAAACGTCCAACCTACCATGTTTTTTTTTAATGGCTTCATCAAATGGAAATCCTCTAAATGTCGAACTCCTCTTTTGGCCAAATACAAATTGGAAACCATGTGCATGTATCTCGCCTGATGTTCACTATTAAATGTAAATATGTTAAAGTTACTATTCCTCTGAACAACTTTACACCTGGTTCGTTTTTATTGTGCTTGGAGTTCAAGTGGTTAAGTTGTGTGAACACTCTGCTCTGCAACAGGAATATGGACACGAAAATATTAACATTACTGTCTGTGTTGTTAGCCCCTGAAGCTACAGAGGCTAACAATTTGGCAAGCTAGTAGTCGGGTAATGTATTGCAGGAAATGCAAATCCCCACATAAAACTGTGATGAAATATACAATATATTAACTTTACATTCAACAAAACAATGAACTTCAAAGCCGTTCACTATTTTTTGGAAATGTCAGGAAACACAACAAATTAGTGAACTTGTGAATGCAGCATTAATTATCAACCAGACTTACCAGATCGTTAGTTGTTAAAGGCCTGTAGTCCAGACTGGCTCTGAAGTCTCTGATCATACACATAATTTCATAATTTGGTAAATTGACATCCACCTCCTGCAACACAACACAAAACAGATGAATGTACAAATCCTTTTAGTTTTTGATTTTGTATATTTTACACATACATGCAGGCACAGCTGAGAAAGATCATTCAGAAGCAAACGAGAACTGCATTCCTTATTTGCAATATAAGAAAATGTGTGCCATCTATTTTTAAGGGTCTAAATGATACTTTGCACTGAGCCCAAAACACAAACACATATCTACAGCTATTATGCTTAATACGTATTAACTATTCACGCACCAGGGTCAGTTATTAAAACTGGCTGCGTGTGTTTCTTTGCTCCTAACCTGTGCTCTCTTCTCTCTCAGCTCTTGCTGCTGAAGTCGTCTCTTCTCTCGTTTTTCCTGTAGTTTCTCCACTTCCTTTACACAGTTGGATTTCTTCCGTGCTGAGACATAAGAAAGAAACCAATCAAAATAATCACGCTCGGTCCTATGAAGTAGTTTTTTAAAAACACATCACAAAGCTTAAATTTTAAATAAAACTGGTGAGTATGTGGTGCAGCACTATGGTGTGTGTGACCAAGTCAAAGTAATACATACTATATCCAGAAATGTAACACTGTAATACTTTTACTCCAGTAGGTTTTTTCTTGTGCTGTTTCATAGAGGAATAAAAATACTCAAATACTCAGACAAGAATTATGACAGGTGTTTACTTTGCTTAACTCATATACTAGACAGTAAAAACCTTAGACCTACCCTTCAATGTGATTCTGCACTTGCTTACATAGGAATTATATGTGATTTAGTCCCACGGTAGCGTACATTAATGCTAATTCACATTGCCCCAGAACAAGTGCTGTAGTATGAGTGGAACTCCAGAAGCTGTGAAAGAGGCTTTGAGGCCCTCACAGCTGTGAGAGGAGCATGACATCACTGGCTCTGGCCTCAGCAACACGCCCTCCTCCAGAAAACAACAGCCGAGACACTGGAAGGAAGCTACTTCGGAGAAATCCACCACTGATGTGTCGTACGTGCAGCCACACACAGACGAAGTGTTACCGTTCTGCTGCTGAAGCAGGGTCTGGTTAAGTGCAGACTGGGGAGGGATGGCTGGTGGAGGTGGCTCTGCAGCCTGGTTGTGCTGGCTGGGACGGGCCCGGGTGGTTCCCACTGTTGCAGCTGAGGAGCACACAGTCCAAGAAAATCCCTCATTTAAGCAAGTTAAAGTGTCAGTCCGCCAAAATTCTAAAGCCCACAACATTAATAACTACACCAATCCCTAGACATTTCACACTTTTACTTTTGGAGGATCAATCCTTGCAGATGGTTTTGGCTTCATTTAGGGTTAAAACATTCACTCAATTAGTAGTTAGAGTAGTTAAATGACAGAAGATAAATAACTGATTAACAGTGTAATTCTCTTAATTTTCTTAATTCTCTATATCAAGCATATATATATAGAAATGACACTAAAACTGGAATGAACCTTTTACTACATGTTTAACAAAGCTCAATAAATACATGGATTAAGACACCATAATCCCAGAAACTGTATAAATAATTAAACCTTAGAAATACAGTAACTTTTTTATTTTAGGTAGCTTAAAAGCTTAATAATTATGTTTGTGCATGAATGTCTCACCAACAGTTATGAGTAATATTTGATATATTACTACAATTAAAACAGCTAATTTCTTTTTCAATGTATGTATTTCAGTAGGCAGGAAAAGCAACACATTTGTTTGTTAGCTCACACTCAGATTGTGGGTAAATCGCTTTCTTGGTGCATAACGTTAAATCAAACGTACCTCTGTTCTCCCGTGGAGCATTCTCAGGCTTTGGTATTGATGTAGTCCGTCTGGGCTGAAAATTAAAAAATGAAAAAACAAAATCAAAACAGAGCTGGACGTAGACGGATTTTACAGACACTGTTTAAAAAGAGTCCTAAGATTACAAGGGGTTCATGTATGACAGTGGGCACCAACCACAATAACAGAGAATCAACAAGTTGAACAGCTAAAAAGAAGAAGTTTGCATGAATATCATTTTCTGATCCCACTGCACAGGTCTAATCAACTCTAATGCAAATGTTCTTGTGAAAGAGTAAGCACCTAACAACTAGATTTAATGAGATTAAACTGAAACACACAGAATCTATGTTGGTGATGATAAGACATGTATGAAAAACCTGCTTCCACACTGTTGACTGAAAACAATAACTAATCGCAATTTAGAATGCCTCAATTTCTCGGCACAGTAGCCTCCTGTGATAAAACTCCAACCTGTGAAGCTCCAGCTATAATTCAATCTGTCAAAGAAGTTTCAGATGGAGCACCATTTCTTCTACAAAAGGAACAACCGGAAAAAGCAGTAAATACAGAAACTAGAAGTGGATTGATTGGTAGTTCGACATTAAACGATTAATCATTTTTGTGGCTGTTCAAGTGTAAATTCCAGATATTTACTGGTTTCAGCTTCTCAAAAGTAAAAAACTACGACTCTGGGGAACTATTTCTAACATTTTATGGCCAAAATTTTTTTATCAAGACAATTATTTGCAGGTAACTGAAAGGATAAAAATGATCATCTTGTGAAAACCCAAAATCTATTTATACCGTGGCTGCAAAAAGACTCAAATCGAATTGGCTGTAAGCTGTAGCAGGTTAGACTTAATGTGCCTGTGCTAATAATAATAATCATGAGTGTATTAAAAAATACAAAATTAACTCATACAACTCAAAAATGATCTTAAATTGAACAAAGATCCTGAACAATAATCTTTGAATGTGTGTGTGTGTGTGTGAAGTGATAGTGAGAGTCAGACCTTGGGGACTTTGCTGGTTTTGGCAACATTTGAAGGAGGAAGAGGAACCTCAGGACTCTGTGGTATCTCCTCATCAGGAACAACATCTGGATTCAGAGCGAAGATGCTCTCCAGGTCAATCTGAGGCACAAACATGAGACCAGTGAAGAATAAGAACAGCTGCTGGAGGAAGAGCACTATAATAAAACTCTGATATCTACGAAGAAGTGTGTTTGGGAAGCTGCAGGACTGTGGGGCTGATGTTGCTGCAGCTCCATATGATTATTTCACCTGTCTATTGCATGTGCTGCTGTTATTGAATGCAGCCATTGTGACAGTCATATGCAGAGTGCTTATCTCTATTAACAGGTGAAATAATTTGGTGTGGAACCATTTAATCAATATTTAATTATGGGGGTGAGCTTTAGTCAATTACAGTAACTAATTTTCCTTTCTACTCTATCAGAGAATGGATCTTTTTCTTGCGTGTAATATGAGCAGAACATTTCTGTGTACATTGTTTATGTATCTAATCTCAATGCACAATATGACGATCAAGTGGCCAACCAGCCTCGGAAAAGGTATGTGCTCTTAAAAAGCCCTTCTGGTTTTATGATGTAAAACATCATTGGAAATATTTGCTATTATCAACCTACTTTAACTGTGTTTTTTCTGGCGACACCTTTGACCTGTCTAAAATAAACTCATAATTTGACCTGAGCAAAGCGAACCTGCACAAAGTAAAGCAGGTGAGTGGCAGCTGTACCTCTTTCCCTTTGGTGTCCCCGTTCTCGATCCACTCCACTGTCACACTGTCGTTGTCTTCGTGCAGCGATGTGACCATCGCCTGGTGTATCCGTCCTGCAGTGAGGGTTACACGGAGAGGACGTCAAGAGATGCTCGGCCTGCTCAGCATCAGCACCGACAGGACACATGCTTTAAGCTGCAGCAGCATTTAAATGACACACAGTGAGCCACCAACCCACGGGATCTCTGCCTCGGTGTTCTCTGTGGACGTCTGCAGGACAGAAAATCTCCTGTCTCCAACTTAAAAGACTAAAGAAGATGCTAATGGGTGTGGCTCGTGTGAGGGATGGTGATAATGCTTTTCCCATGTCACTCATAATGTGCCACACCATGCTGCATGTGATGTCAGACAGTTATTGAACAGAAGCACACATCTGCAGCAGAGCATGAGCTTGAATACAGTGTGGTCCAGCGCAGTTAGAAGAGATGCAGTCAGAGGGGAGAGGCCCCGTGCATGCGACCATCCCTCCATCATCTACAGGCCACTGCTGGAGGATGCACTGGCGATTCGGTGCCTGCGTCTCCTCCTCTGCTGGAGCCGTGATGGAGAGGGGAGGAGAGGGGAGGAGAGGGCAGACGAGGCCGGACAGGTGACATTTGTTTGGCTCATGTCAGAGACCAGCAGCCGCACAGGTGGACGGACCCGCCCGGCTGGTAGCTCCGGCCGACCGGCGTGTCTGTGTGACTGACAGACTGCAGCAGCACGGCGGCAAAAAAACACAATCTTGGTTTTAAGGCTGTCGCGCTAAATTCATTTGTTCTCATGTTTTAAAACAGCAGCCCTATCTGCGGGCTGCTGCATCCTCCTCTCCGCAGCGAGGGGAGGATGTAGCAGCCGTTAGCTAGCACGAGCGCTCCCACTGCGGTGAGGGGCGACGCTAGCTCGGCTCATCCGGACCTGCCGGAGGGGGGGGGGGGGGGGCGGTGTGTGAGAGGCAACCCACCGTCGCTCCGCTTTATCTCCACGTAAACACCCACGAAGATCTTCCCGAAGATCGCGGCCATCTCTGCCCGTGTCCGTGTGTTCCAGTCAGGGCTCGAGCTCGGCGGGTCTCCAGCGCAAGTTGTGTGTGAGCTGCTGCTGCAGACTCTGAGGTCACTGACGGTGATGGGAGAGGAGAGGGAGCGTCTGCGCATGCGCAAGAGCAGCCGCTTCGGATGGCCCTGAACAGCATCTTCTGTCAAATTTTATATACAAATAAAAGATAGACACCTAAATACGATCCTGAAGCACTTCATACTAGTGTAACAGACAATTTTCAAAACATAATGAACCGCAACCAACCAAATACACATTCATACAACTACAAAATAAATCAGTATAGATACATTCTAAAATAAATAATAAGCCAACTCCCCAAAATAGTGTGTAGACAATTTTAATTCTATACATGTATTACAATAAATAGTAAAATAGAATCCAGAAAGCAATACATCAAATATTCATTTTTTAATATTTACAACAGTTCAGGTATATGTTCTATACATTTAATTCTCAATCCTCAAGGTTGTCTTTGGTGTCCAACTTAAAATTGCTCAGTCGAAAAACTCTTTTTTATGTCTAGGTATCCTAAATAAGGCTCCATCCACATTCAGGTTTGTTTAGAATGTGATGGAGAATAAAAACTAAACACACTTATTTCAGCAGAGAAATCCAGCCTTTAGGAGACATTCTTAAGATAATCAAGCTTTAAGAGTTTTCCTGTTGACAACACATGAAATCATCAGAAAAAAATGAAAGTCTAAAAGCAGCTGAAGGAGAAATACAATGTTTCAGTCAACAATTGTATTGTTCATAAAGGTTTTGTGTTCGGCTTGTCAATCAATTAAAATGTACAGTCTTTATCTAAACACTGTAACGATTTAAACACGTAGAATGTGTTGAGTCAGAGGTCAACACCTTTTTTTTTTAGAGCTAAATGGGTAAATGGATTTATATAGTGATCTACTGGTCTTCATGACCACTCTAAACTCCTAACAGTATGCAGTTTTGCCATTCACCCATTCACAAACACATTCATGCAGGGGATCTCTGTGCAGCACTTCATCATGCACACATAAACTCATACACTGCACAGACACAGCCATTACGGGCAAGCTGGGGTTAGGAATCTTGCCCAACGACACTTCAGTCGGCAGAATGGAAGGGATCAAAATGCAGACCCTTCTGAGTTGTGTCTTCTAAAATCATATATTGCATTTAGATCAATTTACATGCATTTTGCAGGAATATTATTTTCTAGCATACAGCAGAATACAGAAAAGATCTGAACTGTTGTAAAACCCTTTTACTGAACACAAGATGGCATCAGAGACCCGCAGAGAGAATAATCCAGACTAGTTCTTAGAGGATTTTGCGGTTTTGACAGGCGACCTGTCCAGGGTCTACCCCAGCCATCCAGCTAAACATTCAGCAAACAGTAGGATATAATGCATTTGTTTGATCTGTGGATTGATACATATTTCTTGTCAGACAATTTGCAAAGATCACAAGAGGAAAGCAGAAAGAAAATACACTTTTATTGCATAAGATTGCACCATTATTGGAAACAAGGGAACGTTCTAGCTGGTTGTGAGGCTGTACTCTGCCACAATGCATTAAGACAAATGCTAACATCCATGTGCAAACCCACTCACAATGATAATGCTAACAGGCTAATGTTGTATAGCAAGTAAAATAGGCCTACCACATCTGCATCTTAATTTGTGGTTCTAGCATGTTAACATTTGCTAATTAATCAATTGTACTTAATCATTTTAGGTATGCCATACTCACATTTTTTTACAATGTGAGAATTATCCCCAATCTGTATTATCGTTTCAATTTTTTCCTAGTTACTGAGAAATCACAAGTTGCCAGTCACTTTGGCAGGCTGGTCCAAGTACTACAATACCCACGAGCCTTAGCCACTGTTGCCATGGAGAGTAAGTACATAGGTACGTAAATATTTGTAAAGCAAGGTATACAAAGAGATATCAATGGAATGAGAGAATACATTTATAATTTAATAATAAATTAATATAAAATATGGTAAAAATTAAAAATTAAAATAAATAAAATTTGAACAAGCTGGTGTGAAACTGAAGTGAAAGACATTGAGGTTTTGTGATATGGTAACCTGACTAGTTTGATCTTAAACTGATTAAATGAGCACCAAAGTGACAAGGTGTCTTTATCTATTATTACTATGATATAAAAGAAGAAGATATTCTGAATAGGTGAAAAAGTTTGAATTGAACCATTAAACATTGTGGCCTGTAAGTCACTCATCTTTAAGATCAATGATTCTGGTCTGGCCTTCTGGTGAAATGCACACTGGGAGTTGAAGTTGACGTGTGCCTAAATGTTTTTGTGCATGCTACACAAGCTGGTAACTTTAAAATAAATAAATAAGTTCATAATTTTGAACCTGTACCGTATAAGTAAATCACATTGAATATTTATGGTTGATATGAATAATACTTCACCACAGCTTAACGGAAGCTGACACACAATGACCTTCAGTCAGGTACTCCCCCTGATCACCGCTACTACTGTGCATATAAACTATACATCGGTGTGTGTTTTTATATTATCAACACATCTCAATGATTACTGGTAGTAATTCTTTACAAGAAATTTCATTTATCTTCCTTTTGAAGGTATTTTGTGCTTTTCATGAATGTTTCCATTCAGCTCACAACATTTTAGTAGCAAATACTGTGTTTTTTACCCACAACACTTACCTGACAGCTGCAGGTGCTTCTCAGCTGAATAGTTTACATTTTAAATACTAGTACCATGTCCTTGGAATGGCCTGCTCTCTTGTCCTGTGTCAATGCTCTGGAGCTACTTCAGAATTATTCCTTGTCATTAGTGAGTCCTCCTCAAACAGTTCTACAATAGACTGCCACTGTTTATTGTTTGTGTGCTGGACGTTGTGTGCAGAGCTTTTTATAAACAGTCTATGATGCAGAGTGAAGTTAGAAACTTCATGTTTATCCTAACTGGTTTATCTGCAATGAGGATTTTAAAGTCTGTATTTATCAGAAAAGGAATTTGAATTCGCTTTATTACAGTTCACGTGTGGGGCTTATATGTAATTTTGAATGATTTACTTAATCATAACTGCTGTTAATGTTACATACATTACATGTTGACTAATTCAGAGGTCTGTTAAGCAATCAAGATAATCTTCAGACCTAAGTGTACTACGTTTCTAAATAAAAGCTTTGTAATTCAGTTTAATATGAAGCATAGCAGCAACAAATCAACCATACTTTTACTTTGAAGACAAATTGATATAGAGGAAGTTATTTGATGAATATTGTTGCCATGACGAAGATCAGCACCTGTGACCTGTGAATATTTGTGTCAGTCTGATATGGTGATATAAATACACATGGCAAGTGTGAAGCCCATGAAATTAATGGTTTGTGAGATGTGCGTTCCACATTCCAGGCATGTAAATACATATACTTTAATTAATATTAAACAAGCAGCTCCAAATCTATTTGACTGGAGTCTCTGGTTACATGTCAGAGTTGTGACCAGTTCCACCAATGAGACATTTCTCATCTAAACCTCTTGTGGTTTCATTTCTTAAGTAACCAGGTAACCATCCTTTTTCATGACAGATCCGTAAACTGGTAAACTGGTAAACAAGTAAACAGGTAAACAAAGGAGCTTAGGATTAGAGTTTAAATAATTAAATGATTCCTTGATGGACAGAAAAGTGACAGACAACTTGATGATTATAAATTAAAGGTTTCAGTTAAGTTTGAAGCCACATACTCTTTGATTCTCAGACCTCTTGCTTCTCTTTGTCATCAAATTATTTTTGATAACCTGGACTTTTGTCCGAACGAGACAAGAGCTCTGAAGATATGATGTCCTATGAATCCATAAAGAAAATGATTGCCCCACATGAGAGTATTGAGACGTGCTCACAGTGGCTCATCCAAACATCTGTCCGTCTGGCACGGCGCTATCCCCACACACCCACCACCCTCCCAAAGCCCTGAGCTGTAGCTGTCACTCCCCCGTGTAAGATGCATCCATCCACTACGATGACTTAACACTGCCTTCTCAGCTTCTCCTCCCCCCCGTCTTTCATTAACAACACACGTTTCCTCCACACAGACCCACAGACCCACAAACACTGACACAGCCCCTCGCTACCCATCAGTCCACCCAGTCCCCGAGGTGTCGGCCATCACTGTCTCCGGTTTCCCCAGCAACCAATGCCTCGCCTGTCAGACTTGAGAGAGTGCTTTTCTCTGTTTGCTTTGGTTTCTAGAGGATTAATGGACATGCATTATAGTGCTGGTGATGTGTTTAGGTGTGTGGAACATGCACTAAAGCATGCTACGCACTAACTACGAAATGCAATGAATTAGAGCAGCAATGATTAGTCGATCTACGGATAATTAATCTGCAACTATTTTGATAATTGATAAATCATGTCATGCATTTTTAAACAAAAAGAGCCAAACATCCTCTGCAATATAATCAATCTGGATTTTAGAGAGTTGGTTGAATCGGACAAACAAGACAAACAAATTAGCTGAGGTCATCTTGGACTGGAATATTTCAAAGTGCATCTCCAGCATTTTCAGATATTTTACAGCCCAAACAAATTGAGAAAGATAAATCAATAATGAGATTCCATTTCGAGAACAATTATGCTCCTATAAAGAGATGCAAACTCCTCATTTATCCAAACTACTCTGACATTTGACTGTCTCAGGAAACATGCTCCAGAGCTAATTTGTGCCGTGAAAAATAGCGACTGAACCCAGGCGGAGATTCATACATATTTCTGTGGATCATTCGCATTATTTTACATACCAACATAACATGCAGTGCAGCTACAGCAAGGGATCTATTTTGCAATCATGGATAATTCATGATCTGCACAGACACTGCATATAAAAATCCTTTTGAAGGTGGTTTGGGACTTGAAAATTCCCTTTTCTTACACTTGGCTTCACTTTGTAAAGGCCTTGCTTCTTGTGTTGCTGTGTGAATTTACACACACTGAAACATGACTCACCTGTGGTATAGAAACTTACATCAGCCCAGCGTGTTAGAATTAATAGTCTCATGCAGACATGCGACGACATGAATAGTGTTGCCATCTTTACCAGACAGAATCAGAGGTGTTGGTGGGTGACGTACAGAATCAGTGTTTCCGGTAATGATCAAGTGTGTACTGGTTATGTGCAGTGGTAGAGAAGTACTCAGATCTTCTACAAAAGGCAACGACCAATGAGTAGAAGTACACAGTTACAAGTAAAGGTATTTCAGTCGAAGTATACCTTGGTTTATAGCTTTTTAAAAGACTTTTCATGAAGGACGGAGTTTCGTTTTGATTTTCATTAAAGGGTTTTTAACCCTAGAACCTCTCTTTTAAAATCACCTTTTTATCCATATGAATTTTCTAAGGTACAAATACTGGATACTATTTGGGTTAAAAAAGGATTTTAAATTTCAGATCTACATAGAAACCAGATTCCTAGCTTGAATTCTACTTAATAGAGCACATACCTATATGCCAAGGTCCTGAGTACCCTTAAATCCAATCAAGCTGAACACACTCACAGAAATTAATCCCTTGAATATGATGACAGATTTTCTTTCATCAAGATCCATGAATTATTCCCTGCAAAATCAGTGAGAATGTCAGAAAAAGCCCCATCTCATATTATAACAGGTAATTAAGAAAATTCTGTGTTTGCCCCAAAAGTGACTGGGTTCTTTCTTTGGCCAAGTCTCACCCCTTCATCGAGTTTCAAGAAAATCTGTTTTTAGCATAATCCTGCTACAGACAAACAAACAAACAGATCATATCAAAACCTCCTGGGCAGTGGTAATGATTTCCTCACTGATTCCCTCAATTGGTTGCCTTTGCATTTTGTTGATTTACCTTTTAATAATATTGAATCTATTGCATTTTTAATACAGGGATAATTAATGAAATGTAATATATCACTGTATTTTGAATTAGATGGAACGGATATTTAATAAATTGATAGATTGCAATATATTTAGGTATTTATTAGATCATTTGCACTGTTTAATGTTGTATTGAAGGGTGAAACCTTGACCAAAACTATGGAAACTACCACTTTCTTTCCTTTTTTTTTTTGGTTGAGGGGGGACTTAGGGGTTTCTAACTCTTTAACACACCTTAGACTGTCTAGATGTCACATTAAAAATATCATAATAAATACAAGTCCATTCATTATTCTCATGTTAAGCATAAATTCCGCCATGAACTAAACAAATTAAGGTTTTCTTTAAAAAACCCTTTACTTAAATAACATTTTAAATGCAGGTCTTATGTGTTGTAATGACATTTTCACTTCAGTAAAGACAATAAGAATCTGAGTACTGCTTCCACCCCTGGCTGGATGTGAGACGTGTCGGCCATGTCGGCAGTCAGCACATTGTTGACTCCACGATGACCCATCAGGCCTTCGCATGTCATCTACTGTGATGACACCAATTCCACTGCTAATTAATAATCCCTGTCAAATCAGAGGATCTGTGCTGAAGAATCAGGACTGAAAGGTCTGAGGACAAAGGAGACAATCGAATTACCGTCCATTTTACTGATTTCATTTCCATGGTGGAGGCCGTGGCAGTGGAGCGGCGTCAGTGGGTAATGGTTTCTGGCAATGATGGGGCCCTTAGTCCTGTTCACTGGAGCTGCAACATCCCCCCAGGGTTTCATTGGCAGTTAGAGCCATCGTTTCTCTTCTCTTGATGTCATTTAATGAAAAAAAAAAAAGAAAGTTATGTTTGTCGTTAACCTCGTGCACTATTCTTTTATGCATAAAAAAAAACTAGGTTATTGTCTCAGCTAAACAATGTCCTTGTGTAACTGTGTAGGTCAATTGAATGTGGAATGAGTTAATTTAGAATTCATATATGAGAGCTGTGTCTTTGTTCAGGCTGCTTATAAACAGAAAAGCTGCACCACATTACAGTTTTTGTCAAGGAACAGAGCACAGACCTTTAATTGGAGGGTGAGAAACAGGAGGAGGAGGAAGGAGAAGAGGAAGAGGGCAGGACGGGGGTGATGCTGCTGCAGTATTTAAAGCTGAGAGGAGGAAAGGGAGAGAGAGTTCTCCGGGGTTAGGGTGCTTTACTTTGAAGTGTGTGGTGGGACTGTGTGCTGCACAGAATCCCCCTGTCCTTCGTCTATCAGGCTTTCTTTACTGCCGTGTTTGCTCATTATGTTTTCATGGGCTGATTCTAGATGCCTGAGTCGAATCTTTTGGCCCAGGAGAGAGAAACTCCAGGGGAATAGGAATGAGGCAGAGACGCTGGTGTATTTTCAGGTCGGCTGTCTACATGGATTGATGCCACTGACATCAAAACACTCCTTTGAATCCAGTTGATACCTCGGCATGTAAAGAATATGTTATTGTGATTCTTTGATTGACAAGGTCTATTCATATGGCTCAGGCAAACCAAGCTACCTCAACTCGGTCTGTCCCTTTTTTTTAAATAATGAACCATGCACCATTAACATCACATTGTATTTCTTCCTGCTCATTAAATTGTTCTTCTTTGGTCTTAGGAGCTCCTGCCTCCTCATCCAGCTCTGCGTTTTGTTCAAATTATGTCACACAAATGACAGAAAAGTAAAATCAATCTAGTTTTAATGATGCTTTACAGATTTGTGTTTGTCTTGTCGTTGTTGCATTTATTATCCATTAAAGACATTTTTTAAATACAAACCTCACTGATGGTGTAATGAGACCCAAACATGTCATAAAGATACACCATCATTAGGTAAAGGGCAATAATTACATAAATTCAGAAAAACTGATCATTAAATCATTTATGGTTTCTATTATGGCATTTTAAATAGATTGTATTCATAGTTTTAGGGGTTTAACACAAGCAGCTCCACTCAACACTTCAACACAACCAGCTCAGCTCCACACAGGCAGCTCCCAAGGCAGCCTCAGTAACACAATCAGAGTGAGGACACTTCCATTCATTCGGACTGTAGGGCCAAAATGTTTCAGTAGGACCTGCATTGACCATTACGAGTATTGGTTGTTGTCCATTTTTAGGCCACATATAGGACAAAGTAACACGATAAGCCTGAATCCAAGCTTCAAACAGAGTGCCTCGTTATTATCCTCCTAAAATATTAAGTAGCAGGCTCCCTGCAGTAAAGCTGAAAAATGTTTAATTCAAAAAGCATTGTCTTTGGTCTACTGCGATAATGCTGTTGATGCTTTATACAATTTATTGTAAAAGTCTGCCAGCTGGTGCATGTGGTTGAATGATGACAGAGGAAGAATTAAAGATAATAACGAGTATCTCATTTTAAAACAGTCCCATGAACTAATCATCTTGTAACTTAACTAACCTGCAGCAGCAAGTCTCTCCAGAGTCACAGGAACCAGGAGTGCTGTCCATGTAATAACAAGCACTGAGTCCTTTGTTGGAGATGGCGCTACAGTGTTCTTTAGGATTCAGGTTCCATGTTGGTGTCAAGTGCAAGAATGAGTCCTAAAACCTGCAAATACATTTTTAACACTTTGCATTCCCCTGTCAGTACAGTCAGTGTTTTTTGGGGGGTCAGAGGCTTGAATTGAAATACCCCTTACATGATTTTTCAGCATTTATGTGTCTGGAAAAAAATTGGCTGCAAACAAGTGGCTCAATGAGACTGCAGAGGTTGTCTGGGACATCAAACGTCATTTCGCCAAACTCAAAAACTGTTCTACACACTCGTCTCTCTCACAGCCTTTGCTTCTTCTAATTTTCACAATGAAGGTTTTGTAGCAGAGATCAGCGCAACAAATTTGAAATGTTGGAAGTTGAAAACATAGCAAGGGGTGACATTGAAGCCATGTGACTGTTGAATAACTTGTTTATAGTCAAACATTAGCTTTTTTTATGACAATATTCCTCCCCAAAAAAAATGCCATTGGCTTTTCCTCAAGAGAGCCAGGGGGCTGCAGACTTGTTGGTTTGGGAAGTTTGTGTCATGCAGTCATGCTGCACTGCTGACAGCTTAACTTTACCACGCGGTGCTCAAGTGAGTTTTTAACCCTATTTGATTCAGTTCATGTAATGTATACAGGTGGCAGTTAGTTAGGTGATAGGTAATGTATATGCGATCCTGAATACCAGTGTAAACTCAATTTGGATTGAACTCACAGATAGTGGTAAAGGTTTGGTGAATGTGGCTGACTGCACTCCTTTGAATGTGAATGAGCTTTTTCTGATGATCTATGAAAACATGCTTTGTTGTACAACATTTAGAAAATACAATACAATACAGTCAGATTTACCTTTAGCCTCAGTGTACCTTCAATTTCGGCCTGTATCATTGATTACAAGGCCAAAACACTTGATGACGCTAACGTGCACAACTGAAGTTATGTCCCTAACATGTACTCGTGGCTGCTAACACCTGCTAACATCTACTGGTGGTCCTAAATTATGCACAAGACCTGCACAAAACGGATATTCAACATCTTGTCCTATATTCTAAAAGTATTTTGTTGTTCCAACTATTCAGAATTAGAACAATAAATTAAATTGATTTTCAATCCAGTTGTTGAAATCAAATGTTTGCAAGGAGCTTTTGAAGGCAGACACTGGCAGTTGATGGAGTCTAATGCATTTCTCTCTGACCTGATACTCACTCTGAACCAAATCTATGTGGACTCGCTCTGTAATGTGATGCATTAGAGTCATGTGGCACAGAAATCCAATACTCCCAGCCATCCTCTCTCCACCAACCAGGCCATAAACTGGGCTAAATTTAGTGGAGTCTTTTGTCTCTGGCAGCTGTGAAATCTTATCATTTTTACTATGGAGACTTGTCAACATGCTGAAAATTGATGCCTTGTCAGATGATGCTTGTGCTGTTTTAAATGTGATTCCATCGATTCCTCTCAGCCAACCCGTCCGTTATCTGTAGCCCGCGTGCCCTTCCTGTTGCACCGCTTGTCACTTATTTCAATACGACTGTTTCATGGCGAGATGATAAAGCCATTATCCAGCCTATTCAAAACCTGTCACACGCCGCCGCTGAGCGGGTAACAATTAATTTTCTCCGGTGACAACGCCTCTGCCGCTCCCTGAATTGAGATTAAATTTCTTTGTCAATTTTTATTTGAAAATGTATGTTTCACAAACGAGTGTGTGCCGTTCAATTTGGCACACATCACTGTGCTCACAATCCATTTGATGCCCCTCAGTGGGCCCCAGAGCTGTCAGCCGGGGAGTCAGTGGGATGCTGGGGATTGTGACAAACTGCAGCAGATGACAGCTGAAAGATGATGGGGAGCGATTGTGTGGCACTGCCGGCAGAGGGGAATTTAACATTATATAGGTACGGCAATACAGTTCACATACATGTAAATGTGTGCATGTGATTACGCTGCCAAAACACACCTACTGTAACCAGGCCTGACCAGAAGTAGTACTTTGTTAACATCAGCAGTGTATTAACACTTGATGAATGGTTTATTACACACTTGTGTTGTTTCTATAAGGACATTAAAGTGAATATTAATGTACAATATTTGTCAGTAAATAAAACGTCTCCACCCCGACATTCAAATTCGACTCGAAAAGGTCCAGAGGAGGACATCAGAGGACATTTAGGCTAAAAACATGGTGTAAATTAAGCTGTTTCAAGTTGAATATGAAGGTCAGGGCTTGTGGACACTTGGATGTCAACACAGGAGCAGTATGGAGGCATGTTATGTTTTTTTCTATTGTTTTATTACATCTTAAAAATCGGTCACCATTTTCTTCAATTGTACTGGGTTTGGCTGCAACGCTGTCTACCCATGAAACTCCAAGAGGATTGTGTGGACTCAAACACTTCACCCACCCTCGACATAGTGGTGGGTAGATAATGAGTGAATTTTCATTTTTGGGTGAACTATCCCTATAATCATACTATTAGAGTTTACATACAAAACAACACATAGATAACAACCTTGTTTTCCCAACAGAGAAGCACATTACAAACATCCTGATCCATTGTATGACAAGATATCAAAGATCAGTATAGCTCAGACCCAATGCGAATATCTTACCCAGTAACGAGGTGTTTTGACCAATTGTTTTTAATATTTCTGTTGGATTTTTTTACAATACCTAATCTAAAACATAGTCATTCCAACCAGTTATTAACAAAAAATAAAAATTTGACACAGCATGTTAAGGTTTGATATTGAAACTTTTATTGTTAGCTGTACAAGATAATGTTTATTTGTCCTTAGCTGATTCCTACTGTTATTGAAGACTTTTTATTTTAATCAGTTGGCATCTTCTGAATCCTGAAATTCTAAATGATGCAGTAGCTAGATTGAATCATGAAAGAGCATGAACTGTAAATGAAGATTAACGACCCGTCTCCACGTCCCATTGAACCAAAATGAAAATATTCTCGAGCTGCGGTATCGAGGTCCCGTCCACACATGCACTCGACCAATCCTGGATAAGTCTCAGCTTTCAATCACATATTATCCTGTCTGTGTGTCCTGTCAAATAACTAACAAAAACCAACCTTTTTAGTGTGGTCCATGTCTCATCCACCAACATGGAGATGGTGGGGTTTATAACATGTTCTGTATCCAGCCACAAGAGGGCAATCAAGTTGTTTCGGCTTCACTTTGGGGCAGCTGTCTTGTCATCTATGCCAGAGCAAAACTAAAAAGCTTAACGAGCCAATCATTCTAAATGTGACTAGCCTAGCGTCAGATTAGCAGAAACTGCCTTCTCTGAAGTGAAAGTCATTAGATTTGGTTTGGTAACCTGAACCTTTAAATCACATGCTTAAGTATATTAGCAGTGAATTGATTAACTGTATTGATTTTAATAAACAATATTAAAATCACAAGCCATTCGTTAAATTTTTTTTATATCATATGTTCTATGGCACTTGTGTTTTTAGGTTAAATAATCAGGATTAAAACCATAAAATGAGGGCAGTGGGGCTTTACTGTTTCCTGTTGAGTGGTATGGTCTTCCGCTGATTATAGTCCGTTGAAGAGTTTAGGCAAAATACAAATGAAATATTAATATCCATAATGCAATATTGTTTCTGGCTGTATGATTTTAATCACTGCGATTTAAATTCATGATGCATGTATAAAAACAAATGGTGAACATCAGAGCCTCAGATGAATACCTCCACTTTCTCACATTTCTTGGTGGGGGAACAGCCCTTGATCCCTCTCGAGTCCGTGCAGCGACAAAAGCTGGTGAAGAGAAAACATTTTTTGTTATGAAATATGCATGGTGTGTTCAGCACAAAATATGTCACTGCTATCCTACTCGGAACTGCTTTCCATGATCCGACTTTTATGAAAAATGCATGTGTTGTTCTGCGCCTGAGAACTTCTGTGCAGCCAAACTCAGTTCGATTAGGGAGAAATCAAAGTGCGGATCCACAGCGAGGAATAATTCATCTTCGCGGAGATGCTTTTTGGTTCTCCAAAAACTTACACGACATTGAATAAAGTGGAGGGTGGAGGATTCCTCTCGTGCATGAGCAGCCTCCCACATCCTTAACGCAGAGCATTCACAAAACAAAGCCACGAGCTACAATAAATCTCCCACTGTGTAGAAGTCTGTGCCACTGATCCTGAAAATACTCTAATAAATCAATAATTACAGCTCGTAGCTGAGGGATGAAAAGTTTTTAAAAGAGATTCATAAAGTAAAAACATTCTTCATCTCATGATTGATAGATAATGGTTGAGACAGAGATGCTTGAGAATACTGCGTCTGTCCGTGTCTCCCTGAGAGGTATAGATTTACAACAGCGTTGGAGCAGCTGAACGACTTGTCCTCCACCTATCAGGATACTATTAATCACCTGCACCGGGATTAGAGGTGCTGGAATCACTTTAATTAAAAACATAAACCTCTATGAATTTTTAGCAGCCAGTCACGTTTGTTTCTGGGGAAACTTTAGGACTCGGATGGACAACCACACCTTTAAGACACATCTGTCAATAAATGATCAAACACATGCTTTTCCACCTCTGAGACATTTCTTTGCGTCGTTATTAACAGATAAAAGTACAACCATATGAGCTGCACTCAAGTGTGTGTGTGTAAAATAATAAAGGACTGGTTTGAAAAACACAAATAATTAAAGAAGTTAGACAATCTACTGTTTTCTAAAGCTTAAATTGAGAGAAAAATAACAAAGTGTATAAAATGCATACAGTGCACATGCTGGGTATGCATCACCCCTTGTTTTTCATTTTCATTGATTAGATTTGTACATTTTTAATGTCTATACATCTTAAACTAACAGACAATATTTGACAAAGAAAATCAACACATTTTCTCTTTTGAAATTTTGAGAGCCTCAAGTCCAGGCAGCTCAGTCACTAGTCTCTGGGCTTGTGCAATAAATTACTGTGCAATATCTTGGTCTCAGTGCAATATACTACAGAACTTCCTCATGTATGTAGGTGTGTGTTTATTGTTTATAATATATATTGTGTGCAAGACTTAGGGAGACACAAAAAATTCTGTTGTACAGCTGTAAAATGACAATATTTTATTATCTAATCTATTCTATTCTATCAGTACGATTCATAGTCAAATTCATTGCTAATTAGTCAATTGACTAATTCTGAAATGATTGGTCGATAAGATGCTCATGTTACAGCAGATGAATACCAAGTGAATCCTATTATTTTTGTTCTCTGGTCTTTTTTATGAAGCAAACAATAAAACAAAAGACACCTTCTCCAAGCTCTTTAAATGCATCGTGATGCTCAGTGATTCTCATACAGTCACAGTTTTTAAAGATGGAGTCATTTTGCTTCTCTGAGCTGTTTTGCTTCTGGCCTGTAAATATATGCAGGCCGTGTCTCTCCATCCCCTCCTCACACATTCATTTGGTTTACTGGCAGCTTTGGCAGCAATCACTGGAATGACCTAAGCTAATGTAGCGAGGAGATCAGTAGACCACGGTGAAAATCATCCCGCACACCCTCTCCCTCGCACACATGCGCACAGAGGCAGAAACATCTGCGACAGACTAAACAAAGGACCAGAGAGCTGAGGGTCATAACTGGATCATCAGCACACTGCACCAATACCTGCATGTTTGTTCACAGCAGAGCTTCCATCTCTAAATGTTATTCCTTCTTTCTCATTTTGGATATATCGTATAAATATATATATATATATTTGTGGCCTGTTCATACGTCCTCACCCCTCTGAAGCAACTTTGATTTGATGGTAGATGACTGATGCTGTGAAAAGAGCCCGGGGCAGTGTTCTTGTAAGCATTAAAATGCGTGTTTCATCATGACAGCACTCTCCCAGATGAATATTGCAGGCAGAAGGTGGGAAGGCAGTGGGCCGGTGTGTTAAAAACTGTAGACATGGGATGACGAGGGAAAGGGAGGGTTCCAGGGGTGTTCTGTATGGTGGCCCTGGAGGTCAATACACTGTAAAAACACATGAGTAAAAAAACAGCAAGAGAACACCTGAAAACAAAGCTGGAGAAAACAGACAAAATCATTGCATAGGAACGACTTGTGAAAACTTGTGCACGCACACTGACCGTGTTTGTAACGGTTTGTGGCTCAAGGACTTCTTCACTTCATGACTTATGAGGTCAGTTTATTGGAAATCGAAGGTGTGCAAAGCAAACACCAGGTGGATAACAACTATCTGCTACAATATTTGATTCATGCAACCAAAATTTTAAAACCAAATTGATTGCCCATTTTCAAATGCCAGATTTGGGTCAACTTCAGTATTTGCAACGCGTCTTTGGATTTATTCAAGTTGTTTGTAATTTTTCTGTGTTTTTAATAGTTCATCTGTTGGGTTTTCTAACACCTTATTGTGTATTCACTGTATACACTGTGTAGTTGCAGTGCGTTTCTGTACTTTCAGGGCAGACTGAACTGTAAACTTACTCTTATGGAAAAATACAAATTCTTCCTGTACAAACTCTGTGGCTGGTTCAGAGGAGTTTTATTCACTGTGCCGTGGAGACAGCATAGTTTATGGAGTTTATACCATCACATCAAAGGTAAATCTAAAACAATAATTTTATAGTTTCCAATAGTTACCATGATCGAGGTGGCAGCTGATGGTGGATCATGATGATGGATTATCATGGTGTATCCTGATCATGGCAGCTAATTATTACAAAAATACTTCTTAATATACAATATGTCTCCTAAGATACTCTTACTGACAACAATTCCTCAATTCATTTACCTTCCATCATGCTACAAACTATTTACACCAACCAATGTTGTAATTACTCTTATTTTGCTGATGTTCTCCGTTACATGTGGCATCTATTGCACTTCTGTCCGTCCTGGGAGAAGGATCTCTCACATATGGCTCTCTCTGATGATTCTCGTTATTTTTCAACTGTTAAAAGGGTTTTTTGGTAGTTTGTCCTTACTCTTGTTACGGGGTTAAGGGCAGAGGATGTCACACCTTGTTAAAGCCCTATGAGACAAATTGTGATTTGTGAATATGGGCTATACAAATAAAATGTTATTGATTGATTGATAGTTTGTGGATTTGGCTTAACAAAGGGTCTGCACAAGGATGAAAGGTTAATGCAATTCAGGAAGTCCTGGCCAGGCTAAATTCAGTATTCCTATCTGCTAGTAACCCATTTGGTCAGTCTCTTCACCCCCTCTGCTAACCTGGTGTCTGTATCTGGGTTAAATTGACCCTGTAATACTGTGTCCGAGGAAAGCTTGTTTTGGCAAGCACTATCATTAAAATGGTTAATTCCCCAAAAAGAAAATGCCACTGAAAAACATATGAAAACATATTGATCTCATAATCTTGATACTCATCAGAACCTTTCATATTCAGTAGGTTAAAAATGGCAACTGGCAGGAAGCAGAAGAGGAGGAGAAACCTGGAATAGGGGCCCAATGGCAGGCACACGACCACGGTGTACATCTGATGAGTCAGTTTAAAGTGAGTCTTTCAGAGTCTCTGATTTTTTTATTTGATCCTGTGCTCTGTAGTCGCAGCAGATGTTTGTGTTTGTGGTGTAGTTTGCTCATGTAAACAATGAAAATAACCTACAATGAGGAATAAAGGTGACAACTGTAACATGAGCGAGCTGAAATGACTGTGTGTTATTTGACCATACAGTATGACCTTTCTTGAAGCTTTACAATATTGAATGAGGGGATCAAGAGTTCTCTACACAATTCATATCCATTGACATTTTGTGGGCTCACGGGTTGCACATTGTGCCCCCGTGGAGAAAGCAATCGATGGCCTCAGCATTTCTCTGTGGACCCACACCGTCCTGCTGCACAGGGAGGGTGTTTGCCGTGCGCCCTGTTCCTGTGCAGCCCACGGGAGAGCTGTGCACACAACTCTGTAGATTCACACAAGGTGACAGGGGTGGTCAAGATGCTGCTTACTCATCTATTCAGCTCACGTTTGGACCGGGAAGGCAGACAGACGAGAGGGGGGAGGCAGGTACCTCCTTCACAGCTGAACCCCCAAATGTCATGGCGAGGGCAGCATGTTATTGCCATGGAAACCCAGCCTCAGTAATATTTGATTTTGATCAGCAGCAAGGCTCTGATAAGATCCCTCTCTCCTGCTCTCTGCTCTCCAGGTGACAGGATTTTCAAAGTTGAGAGGCAACCTGGAAGAGATCGTAGTCGCTGAGCTGCTGGGATTAGTTTTAACTCGGGTGATAATTGGACTGGGGAAAGAGAGGACTCTATCTTCATGATTTCCCTTTCCATATGGAATTCTCCTCATCATATACTTGTATCCCTCGCATCTCTCCATGCTGAAAAAGCAGCTCACCAAGAACCTGCTCTCGACACAGAGAAACACTGTGCGATAAGGGTTCAGATGTGCTACTAAATTAAATCATTTCTAATAGACCTGAAATACACAAAACAACTCACGTGACTCATGACCAACATCAAGATTACTGTATCTAATACTACACAGGCCCCACTGCCTGCAATATGAACCCCTCTGTCTAGACTCCCATTACCCGCCTGCACCTAAAACAGAGGAATCAATACCATCGCAGGGAGTTATAATGGCCCAATTACTGTTTGTAGGTTTGTCAATGCCATGTCTCTGAGGACGCCTGCAAAAGGCCACACGAACACACTGGAGTAACGCTATACATTTGTAACAGGGGGAGTGTGTGTGTGTGTTTGTGTGTGTGTGTGTGTGAGATGTTTTATATTTCATAGCCTGCACTGCTGTGACATTTAAGAGAATAAGGTTCCTGAGCCACCGTGTGCTGAGGCTTGTTTATATTGTGGCTTTGTGCTATAGAGACAACAGCATGAACTGAGTGGTACACACGGTGCATATAAATGTAATGTAAGATAAAAAGAAAGTCCAGAGTCAAATTGTTGCTCTCAGAAAGCTTCCGATAAGATCTATTTACTTAATTCTGTACTTTAAACTTTACTACACCTTTAATGTATTTATAGCTGCACTAATTAATGAAACAAGGAAAAAATATTTGAGCACTGCTCAAGTATTATTGTATTACTACTTAAATGTATTTGTTGTGTTATTAAGCAACATTTTTGATATTTTCTGTCTGAGATGATCAAGCCTATTTTGCATAGTTTAAAAAACTGTAAAATCCAAAGCTCTCAGTTGCTTCTGTCAGTTTCAAGTTTGCAGTCAACACGAAACTTGGATCATTACTTTTTCTGTGTTTTTAGATTTAGATTGTAGCAAGATTGCAAAATGTGGCGCGTTAGTGTTTATCTTATTATGTTTTTAGTTTAGTTTTAGTTTATGCTCAACACTTATCCTCATTTTCAAATAACAACAGGCAGCTGTGTTCACCAAACAAGAGTATAGGTCAAATCTTAGTATCCAGCTGGACAGTGTATGGTCAATGTTCAAATCTGCTAATAAGCATATTCATTGCGTCACTGTGTTGTATTTACATTCTTGCCTTGTGTGAGCTGATTACAGCCCTATCTATTTGTGTTTGCTTATATCACTCCTACTCTCTGCACTCACGTGTACGGTCATAACAGCTGCATTTTGCATAAAGCTGCTTGTTATATGAACATTTATAGGAAACAAGACTCATACAAGACTCATTAAGACGACATGTTAACCCACAGTCACAGCCTTTTTCTAAACTGCTGCTCTGTTGTGATAAAACAGATTTTATAACTGCAACCTTGTTGAGAAGAATGACTGTTGTTCGATTTTGGCTTTAACAAACCGCTGCCTCTGACGGTGCAGTCGGAGTTGTGCCTCTTGCTCACAGGGATGTGCTGCTGATCGTCGGACAGCAGTGAAGGTTTGTCCACAGAGTCAAGTTTTAAGAAAAAGTCACTTAAGTTGTGTGAGAAGTCAGTTAAAAAATGCACTAAATGACAAAACTGCCAGTAAAGACGCACTGATTGTTGATGTTAATTCAGTTTGAAAGAGCAGTGGCCAGTAGAAAAACTTGGCTGACACTAGTTTGACCTCAGTCAGTCATGCGGCACTTGGCCGATTCATACATACAGTGTGTCGCTGGACTGTGACTGGTTCACCACTGGCTCAGCAGCAAACACACAGACACAGTCATGGGGCAGCTGGTGAACATAGCCCGAGCATTTAGCAACTAAAGAGCCAGATATTTCCCTCAGGAGCTGGTGAAGACAAAGTCAGAACTAAGAGTGCATGCTGTTCTTAGATTTGTTTGGTGGCCAAGAACACAACGTTATGTGAATGCTTGCTGATTTGATTCGGCCATTTGCAGAGTGGTTGAAGTTGCAGAATATTCAATATATGAAGAATTCTCATTTGTTTTGAAAATACATTTTTGATTGAATCAGATTTAATCTGTTGACATAAATAAAAGCAATAAAAGGTTCCCCTCTAGATTATATGGCAAACAAGTATATGACAGATCATTTAATGTATAATGATGAACTAAAATAAAAATCTGTTGTAAAATGTAATGATTCAGGCACACTTATAGATTTCATGCTCAAACCTTACTAAGTATACTTGATCAGTTTTTAGATTTTTGAGCCTGACTTTTCTCAAGTGTAACATATTTTAGTTGCATTTTTGTTTATAGTTATTGGTTTTTACAGTTTTACAGTTTTTTGTTACGTTAAAGTTTTTCAACCAAAACAAACTCTGCTTAGGACACACATTCATCCCTACTTGATAATAATCAGATGATATTTATACTAAGATAGCTTTTATATATATTTTCTTTTTTTCATTTAAAACTGAACATTTTAAAATCAGTCATGCTGAATTACAACATGATACTGATGAATACAGCAGCTTATTCTGTAATGTAACAGCATCTTTGGCGGTCAATGTGAATGTCATCGTAATAGTTGCTCTAATGATGGATTAATGAAAGTCTGTTTTTTTGTACAATATCATCAATTGATGTGTGTTTGCGGGAGTGTGAGTGTGTGTGAGTGTGTGTGTTTGCTTTCTTAGTATTAGTACTCTCCTACCCTCCATCCCTCATCAGAGCCTCCACCTCCACCTGCCTGTGAAGAATGGCTTCTTATCAGCCACATAAATCAACAGCCACAGCACCGGTACCCGCCTCCAAACAAGGGGCGTCACAGTTTGGTTTTAGAAGTGTGTGTGTGTGTGTGTGTGTGGGGGGGGGGGGGGGGGGGGTTCTACATCCTTATGTTAAAACCTTTAAATATGTGACTTGTTTTTATATAGTTTTATATATTTTTCTGAATCTGGCAAATCTTATAATGTGAGGAATCTCTCTTTGTGTGTCTGTCTGTGTGTCATTCACCTCATCTCAAGAACCATTCATTCCATTGAACAGACGCATTGGGTGTCATTCAGTTGTGTGACATTATTCATTTGAATAAACAGTGAAGGGTGTTCTGCAGCCAGCCGGGCAGGGTATATTTGATGTGATGCCATTGACATGACAACAGCGCATCTCAAAGATGGCTGCACATTTTATCCGTGGAGGAATCACGTCTGAACCACATGATTCCTCCAGAGAGCTGCTTCTGTATGTTGTTCCTCATTTATAACTGATTTTGTAAATATTTCCTCGATGGCCTCATGAGCGTTTCTGCACTGCTGCTTCCTTCACAGAATGTTTCACCTGTTGTTTTTCAGCCATTTATATTTTCTGTGTAGTTTGATATTCATGAATGCCGAGAAAACATCTCGTTACTGTCTCTCTGTATGTTGTCAGTTGTTTCTAGGAGCGTTTATGAAGAAATCCGTCAACAGCAGCACCATAAGACAAGCAAAAGGCCTGAAAGGCCCAAAACAGACACTGGACTAATAACATGTACTGGGATTAGGGTTAGTACAATATTGTTTAGAACCCTTGGTTTTTCCTGCAGGTACAACCCTAACTAGTAACTACTGTGACTGCACAGCAATACCTGAATGTGTGCCAACTTAACTTTAGTGACTGAATGAAACTAAAAACACTACATCATGAGTGGGACAATAATTGTTAAAAGGGAGGTGTCCATTGGTGGAAAGTACCTAAATGTGTTACAGGGTTTCCATTTTAGGCTACGTTTTACTGCACAATTCTACATTTATCTTACAGCTATAGCTACTTTGCAGATTTAAAAAAATCTTGATTGTAAAAAAAACAAATTAAAGATGTCCTCCCATCCCCAGTGGAAATTATGCCCTTGCTTTAGCAGTAACTCAAGGTGAAATGGAAGCAAAGGGACAGAAAAAAACTGGGCTCCAATTTAATTTTCATTCCTTTAGAGTTCCCACTCTGGTATCTCACCTGTGAGTGAGTGACAGTTAAGGTTAAGCTGGCGTAAAAGATTTGACCTAAGTCCCCCCCACCCCCCTGCTCGGCTTTCTCTCTCTCTCTCTGAATTGAATAGGTAGGAGGCTTCTTTTTGGGACCATTAGTCAAAGGTGGGGACACTATCAAGGCTTTGATTACAATGGTGTGGAGCATCCCCTCGGGGGCCACTCTTCTTCATTCATATTCTGCTCTTTAAACATCCCATTTATCAATTACCACCGCTGCTGCAGCCACATGCCCCCTCTTGTTCATGTGCATTTAGACAGACACACACACACACACTGGGCGCACACTCATAATGCAGAGTATGCATTAAAATGTATGGTCCATTATCATAAACATGCAGAGATGCACATATGCATGTACACACACACATATATACACATAGAAAAAGGTGGTTCTGATGTTCTAGTGATCTACAGCAGGGTCTGCAGTATCAGCTGTGGTGTGATACCTCACCAGTGATGGGGTGGATCGGTACAAATTTTGCACAGATGTTGGTGGTCCCCAGAGGATAAATCCTAATGGTATTGGTGATCTCCTGATGTTTTATCTTGCTCCATAATCCAGTCAACATTTTAATTTGTCTTGCAATTGGTTTATGACTAAACTGCTGCAATAGTGACAGCATTCCCATAAGTCTTTGCTGTATTTTGTGTTTTGTAGAAATTGGCTAATAAAAACATGCTGAACAAGGATGGTCAACATGATAAACATTAAAGCTGCAGAACATCAGTATCGGTGCTAAAATACAACGACAACCAAACAGGCAGATCATATCAAACTGCTCAATAAAACAGTGTGAGATAAAATAATAATAAAAAGAAGTGTAAGACTGCTGGATAATATCTAGTACAATGTCATAAAATGTTCATAGTTTAGATCAGGAAAGAAGCAAACAACAAGAATCTCACAGGACATCTGATGCAAAGTTTAGATTCTTCTAATCTGGTGTGCGAGATGAAAAGGACACATTTTCAATCCCATCTCTTACTCAGAAAGATATTTAGGTTTGATATCCAGGCCCAGTGCCGACTATCACTTTTCTGATGCACATATTTTCACAGACAGATGGATGGTCCATCTCCGCTTTCTCATACTCACAAGAACGAGGCCAAAATATCCCTGATAACGGGCCCAGCCATCTTGTGCTGGTGACATCATTTGTAGCTATGTGGTAGGTGTCATGGAGTTGGGCTGTCAATCATGTTTTATAGCATCTCTAATTTAAACTAGCTAGAAAAGAAAAACACACAGAAATACATCTGTTTAATAAAACTACCTAAAAGGACAGACACAATTTCTAAAAATATTATTTAACATGTGCTTTGACTTTTAATTTTGGCCCATGTCCCATCCAATCAGATGGAGGAGGCTGGGTTTATGACCCATACTGCAGTTGTACAAGATGTACAAGATGTTTTGGCTTTACCTTTGGGAGCTGTCGTGTTTTCCATCTGGTTCAGACTGATCTGATACAAAATCTGAATTGCGTGTGTTTGACTTACTGAATATCAGATAGTGACACAACATTGGATAAAATCCGTGTAGTGAACTTCTTGACTTTTTCAGGTACAGAGAAAATGTTGCTCTGTTTTTGGTCTCCACCACTTCCTGAGGGATACATCTGGCTTTTAAGCTGCTGACTCCTCCGCTATATGTTCACCAGCTGCTCTCTTACTGTTCCTGAGCAGGTGGTGAGCAATGTTTTTTAAGGTTGAACAGCTGTAGCCAAAAAAAATGAGTTGCAGATTCAAGTGATTATTCTCTGTAGGTTCATCGCTATAAGAAACACCTTTGACACTATCATCTGTCCAATGTATCTGCACTTTCTCTGAGTGCACTTATTCAGTAGAGCCTTTTCCTGTATTCTCCCTGTCTGCTACAGCCTGGCCTCAACCTTTCATCTGATCTCTCCTTCATCGTTTTCCCCTGGTGCCTCATTTGCCCCTCTGCTCTGTTTGTGTGCTCTCTGAGACATTCAGCTGGGCCGGACCTCAGCGAGTCTCAGCATGTGCTCCGGAGGTTTGTCTGTGGAGCGCACTTGAGTTTCGGGTCAGCATAATTCAGAAGAAGGGGCTGCATTTACCTTTTGAATTTGGAATAAGTGAGTGAGAGTGTCTGCGTGTGGTCAAACCGAGCAGACACGTGCATATCTATATATTTATTAACTTTGAAGCCACAGTTTAACCGCTGCTCATTCATCTGAACCGGCTCCAGCCCTCAGGTTTATGCCAAGTTTTCAATCTTTGAAAGGTTCTGAGGGGATTTGAATCCCTCAGGAGGCAGAGTTTCATCTTTTGTCTTCTTCCTGTCACCTCTGCCTCTGCCTCAGTCCTCCACATCTGACAAGCTGACACCAAAGCCTTGTTTCATCCCTGCTTCTCAAGCTGAGATGACATGTCATTCAGGTAGAGAAACATGCAGCAGGTGACACTTAACTCCTGACTAACAGAGGGAGCCAGAGCCAGTATACCGGATATCTTGTCCTCAGGCAGACACAGGGCTCAGTACAGACAGGATGGGTAGTCTTAGGAGCAGGGAATTTATAACAAATGTCAAAATCCTCCCACTGTGTAGATTATTGTGACGGTTTCTTGTCTCGCCTTCCTCCACTGACATATAATTCTAAAATATACACTTCCTGAGTACTTGGTAGCTCAAAACACCCTCAGTTCTTTATGGCATGGATCCCACAAGATGTTAGTAACATGACGTCATCCCTGCAGATTGGTGAATGGTAAATAATTGCTCATCTAGTCACGCTGACACACACATTCATACAGTACATCTACATCTATGTGCAGCACTTTCTCTATCACAGTCTTCAGGGGCAATTTGGGGTTCAGTAGCTTGTCCAAGGCCATTTCGGCACATAGAATGGGGGAGGCTGGGATTGAACCGCCAATCTTCTGGTTAGAGGATGGCCCGCTCTACCCCCTGAGCTCCGCTGCACATTCATCCGCTCTCCTGTTCCATAGATCCTCTGCTGGATCCACATCTGGTGACTGTGGAGGTCACTGAACTGACGTTTACATGGAGCATTAACCTGCAGGAAGTAGCAGATAAAGTTGTCACAATGCTGAGGATTCATGCTGTTGACTCCAGATTGTGACTCTATCATCAGCCGGCTCAGCAGGAATCCACATTAATCAGACCAGACTACATTGTAACTCTTCAACTGCCTAGTGTTGGTGAGTCTGTGTCTCTGCAGCCTCAGGTTTCTGCTCTCGGCCGACAGGAGTGGAACTATGAAGTGGTCTAAGCTGCTTTCAGACATGCACTGAACACCGGAGATCCTCTGGAGTTTATCAGGTGAACACAGACGGAGATCACCACAAAACCTCTGAAACGCACAAGATGCAGAAAATGAGAAAAACAAAATAAAAATCTAAGGACAAGAAAGCGATGCCGTACATGTAGAAAACACCAACAAAGATTTTTATAGAGTTTGTGGTTATAAGGGCCGATGGCGGTGTCGATGTGCTGTAAACAAAAACACATGAGCAGCAGAATTAATACATTATATCCTGCCTCCGCCTGCTGAGGAGTATTTGTTGCTGAGAACCTCCTGCTGTGATGTGCATGTGTGAAAGTCTGGACCCAATTCTCTGGAGATCCTACAGAAGTCATGGCAGAAAAAGGGCTTTAATGAGTGGTTACCTGTGTTTCTTTAGTCTTTCTGTCAGCTCCAGCCAGTCTGGCCTGATCATTCTCCTCTTACTTCTCCAATCAACACAAGAATTGCTGATCATTGGATGAATTTTAATGCACGGATATCCCACCAAATGATTTTTTGGAGGGGAATAGCTGCACATGGACTTCAGTCTCTCTCTGAAGTGCAGAATAACTAACTGGTTGATTTCCCGGCCAAACATTCTGACCTATTAATGATTTGTTCAGAGCAGAAGCAAAGGTCAGACTGCACCACTGACTGTAAATGGACTGGACTAATAAAAAAAAAAGCATAAAAGAGAATTTGACCATGCAGACAAACTGGGGAGGCCTGGTTCCAGCAGATCCTGCTGTGCACTCAGCAGATAATTACATGGTCAAACATTAACACCACTCTTTAAACAGCCCACTGAGCTTGAGATAGCAGATATAGTCTGGTAAAGCACATTAATTAACTGGCTCCAACACTTTAATAGAGTATAAAGGTAATGGATACCCTCAGGTGAAATTTCTGCTTTAACAAAGGCATATAAATTAACTTTAATGTATTAATTCCTTTTTCTTTTTCTTTATCGTAAATCTCGCAGGGGGATTGCAGTACACATCACATCGGGAGGCAAGGAATTATTGCAGCGAGGTCGGAAGTTATCAAGAGGAGCTTTTCTTATGTTAAATTCAGGCTGCTTCTTTTCAGGAGCTAATTGCTTTGAGTGAAATCATCTCTTAATTCTATTAAAAGCTGGGGTTGTGTCCTTGTTAACTAAGTGAATAAATGGCAACTGTTAATCATCTGATAGCAATGATGTGATGAACACCGCTCAGGCATAAGCTCTGGAGGTGTTAATTAGTATTTAAGTATATACACTGGTCATAAATATCAATAAAAGCTATCACTTATTTCCACCTGGGAACAGAAACCTTGTGGGAGCCTTCTCTAAAAACAGAACATACAACTTATCTATCTGTCTATCCATCCATCCATCCACCCATCCAAACTAGTCTTCACACTGACTTCACACTTTTAAAATAGAGAAATACATAAAAAACACAATCTGTAGAATGATAGTAGTGTGTTTTTCCTGGTCATTTTGTGTATTTGTTGTTTGTTTTTGTGTCTCTTAGTTGTCATTTTAGATCACTTGTAGACACTCTCTGTCTATGTGTCTCTTTTGAGAACACATTACATCTGTTTGTAGGTGTTTTGCAGCTCTTTGTGGTGGTTGTGCGTCTGTTTGGTTTTGTCTGTTGAATCTTGATCAAATTGTCTTTTTTGGGATATTGTGTAGATGAAGACCTCTTCAGTAAACCATCCTCCTCCATGCACTATATATATAACATATCATTTGTAACAAGGTGTAATACGCACCTTTATCCTGATTACACTATTTTGTGCTGCATTGCACATTCTGATCCTAAATCCCTCCAACGCTGTTTCTGTGCTTTACAAGTTGCACTGAATAATCTAAAACTAGTTCTTAATGTAGACAAAACAGAATTCATGTTCGTCATTAGAACCAGAAATGTTGATTATAACAATCTCATCATCAACATGTACAATCATTGAAAGAGTCAGAGTAAAAGCAACATGGAATCTGGATTGATGAGAACAGTTTAATAACATTTCTAAGCTTGTGACCATCTTGAGGAAGAAAATTGGCTTCTTCCACAGAAACAACATGTTTCCCTCTATTGAGGCGACTCTCCTTTCTGTTTTACATTGCTGTGAGATTTCAAACATGCATGTTACAACCCTGAATCTGCTGGACACAGTTTTTCTCTCTGCGTTAAGACAATTAAAACACTCATCATTGCATGTTATATGCTGTGGACGGATAGCCCTCTCTCTCTTTGTTGGGGCGAGAAACACACCCACTTTATTTATCCATCCGGCTGTTATTGGTCTTTTACCCCTTTACATCTGCATACGTCTTTTAATGTGGGCTCCCATCAAACACGCTCAAGTGACTGGATTACACTGCAGGCGGCAACTGTTTTTATTTCTCAGTTTTTCTCATCACGCACCTGCAGCATATAAACAGATATGATTAACAAAATATCTATATATCCATCTATAATATCTGCTTACAAGTACATTTTCATGTTTAATAAATCTTGGGAGGTGTTACCATGCGTACTCTCAGCAAAATATAGATCTGATTACAATAATGAGCACACTTAACAAGATTGCTCAGGGTTTTTTTTTTTCCTTCCAGTGGCATTCACATTTGAAAAGGCTTCCAGTGAAGAGATGAGACTTAATACAGGGCCCAAAGAGCCTCAGTACGAGCAGCACTTGTTAATGCCAATCAACAGGCGGAGAGGACCTCGCTGTTGCTAAGAGACCAGACAGGATATTTTCATCGGTCCAGTGAGACTCTGATTGATCAGTCACCACTGGCCTCTGGTGTGAGTTCTGTCTTGAGAATAACCATTTTTGATTGATGCAACTTTTATAAATCCAAAAAATTTACACAGCCAGTGTTTTGAGAGCAGTTTCATTCAACACAGAAACATAAAAAACTCCTTTGTGCTCCACAAAACAACTGAAGAAGCTGAGCCAATTAATCTCTGTACATCTCCACATAATTACGCTTGTTTTTGAAATGGAAATCCTCCAAATAATTGGTCGAATTGTGTTGCCGTTTCACAATATTCTCTTTCTGTGCATCAGTAAGGAGGGTTTTGTTGTGAAGAGGTGGCCTTTCAGGAAACACCTAATTGCTATTGGCTGTTTCATTCGCCCTGACATTTATGAAAACTTAATGGACAGCAATTGCTTCTGCTTGTGACATTTTGGATTCCCTTTAAAGCTGTGAATATGAAGGGTTTCTACCTTACGGGCCATGGGACTCAAAATGAAAACGGCTCCCACACGGAGTCTCGTTGCAGCAGATGAAAGAGCGACGAGAGAAAAAGAGACTGATGGTGTTTTCATCCTGGAAGAAAAGGTCACAAATACGTTGCATCATGATGGAAACCAAAGGTCTGGTTGTGGTTTGCAGCAGAAATTCTTTCACAGGTTGTTGAACTCTGCGTGTAATTGAAATGAGGAAACACTAAGCTGATGTTCCAGCTGAAGAAAAAAGATGCTGAGGTGTGATACTTGGCTGGATGTGTCTGCTCCACTGCACTGGCTCCAAATGTTTTGGTTTTGGAAAACCAGGACAGTTTCACTCCATCAAAATAATTCGCCTGCACTAAGAGGGTTGATCATTGCCAAAGTTGGAATGATGGAGTATGAGCCAGAGAAGAACACTTTTTATTTTGCTGCAGGAAGTTTTTCATCACTTTCCTTCCATTTTTTTCATTTTTCTTTTCTTTCTCAAAAAAGAATGTGTCTTGAAATGAAAACATCAGACGTATTCACAGTTCCTATGAATTTGTAATTTGATGCAGATTATAAAACAACATCCTTTTTCCTGGAACGCTGGACTGCAGAATTGTTTGGCCTTGGTGGAGTTATGTGTCTAATGTCTGTTAAAGATGTGTTTGTAAAAATCTGGTAAAGCCAAGAATTAATGTCCCGTCACCAAAGTTTGACGACATGAATCATACAATATAACCAGAGCTGTTGGATAATATGTTGGGCCAGTCAATGTGTATCTTTAGTCTCAAGCACTTAAATGTTTTTGAAAGCACTTCAGAGAAGATGATCCACATCCAGTGAGGTAATGTTGTGAGGCTGTTGGTGTGTGTATTTGTGTCTTATTGCTCCTCCTACCTGCAGCCTTTACTTGTGCTGCGATGACCAAGCACCTCTGTACTCGCACAATGCATGCACTCTCAATATTAGCTATATGCTAGGCTACATGACACAGTAAATGCAAGGACTCTCAAGAGTGTTTTTGCAAAGTGAGTGACATACTGGATAATGTCAGCTCCCACGAGGTTAACAACAATAATTCAGATATTGCCATAGACAATATGTGTATCACACAACACCCACATGATGATTTCCCTCCACAGCGTCACTCATCGTCTCTGCATGCGTAAAAACCCGCTCTACCCCCTGAGCCACAGCCGCCTGCAGGTCAAACTGCTGTTTAACTCATTTGTCTACAAAACGATGTGTTTTAAACCCAATTGTTCCAGTTTGCATTCACTGCTGCTGTAATCTGGCAGCAGATCAGCAGTTAAAGGTTACTTGTGTTGCGGGGCAGGTGGACTGTTCTCCCTGCAGTCACCCCACTGTGCCTTCATTTGCATACTGGATCAGATTATCATTACATTATATATTCCAAGGACAGGCCTGAGCGTGATGGATGATTGGTGCAGTGTAGTCATCTTCACCAAGGTGCTTTGTGCAACCCTCGTATTTCTGCCTCCAAACCGAGCAGCAGTGATCTACTGCTCCACTGATCCAGGGTCAGACTCTGTTTACAGCTTCATTCAGAGGTGCCTTCAGTTCATATGAAATACAATGCACTGTTTTTAATTTTACACAGTCTACATTAATGTATATGTTATGTTATGTCAGTGTTAAATCATTTTAAAATCTGATTTCTGATACATGAAACTTTTTTTCCTGCAGTTCCTATTGCAGATAGACTATATAGAGCACACAGCTTCACTGATTCAGTAACAGGAGTGGAAAAACAGGCCGGTCCACACAGGATATGTGTGATTAAGGGTGATAAGATTTATCTGTGGTGCCAGTTACACAGATGAGTTTACAGAAATAAGCTGCTGCCTGGGTACAGGATATACTCTGACTGACATTTTGGTGCATTTGATCCAGATAATAGCCTGATGTAGCCATAATGGCATCCAGGGCTAAGTGCATGGATACAATATGATATTTTCTGTACGTGCTTGTGTGGAGGTGTGTGAACGATACTGTAGAAGAGGCTGAGGTGTTCCTGTTCTTGACCATGTGTAAAGTGTGAATCTGCTGAATAGACGGCTGTAGTTTAGAGGAAAGGGAATTTTGACACTGTTAAAACTGTAACTTATATTTTTGGCATCAGTATTTCAATTATTTATCAGGTAAAAGAAACTTAAATTTGAGTAAACTTTATGTGAGAGTCCTGATAAAATATAGTTTCAAACTGTAAATCTAATGGTAAGTTACATTAAATTAGTTCTTTTAATAATAAATATCATGAAAACTTGATGTGAATTACTTTTTAAAGTTTAAATTATGTAATCATCACTTTCAGTACATCATTAGGTCAGAGGCCTGAATATCTGAAATCAAATTAAAATGATTTAGAAACAGTTGTAGCTTATTTGGGGACAATTCTCTGGAATTGAGGTAAACGACATGTTTAACTCGATCTACAGACTGAGGTTACACTGCCCCACCCCCACTGACTGCTACACTGCACCAGTCACCTGCTGACAAATATTGAACGTAGAACACGTCCAAATTGCGACAAACTCGACACTGCACTTCTTCGGGCAATTAACAGTGTGAGTGTGAGTGTGAAGCCGCTGAGATGAATGGTTTGCGAGATATGAGTTCCACATACAGACAGACACAGGTTGAGGGAGCTGTTTGAAAAAAATGTATATGAGCTGTAGAGCTGATGGGAGGATGACTGTGTTTCCTTTAGACAGAGACGGGCTAACT
Source organism: Paralichthys olivaceus (assembly GCF_024713975.1). Taxonomy (NCBI): domain Eukaryota; kingdom Metazoa; phylum Chordata; class Actinopteri; order Pleuronectiformes; family Paralichthyidae; genus Paralichthys; species Paralichthys olivaceus. The sequence continues at coordinate 3,894,975 of NC_091110.1, forward strand.
GTTTCCTCTTGTTCCCATGTTCTCGCAAAGCCAAGCTAATTGGGCAGCAGCGGCTGAGGGGTAGAGCGGTCCTCCTCCAGCCAGGTCGGCAGTTTAATCCCAGTCTTCCCCATCTGCATGCCGAAGTGTCCTTGGGCAAGATGCTGAACCCAGAATTGGCCCTCATAAAAAACAAAAGTGCTGCTAATTGATGCACTGTATGAATGTGTGTGTGAATGGGTGAATGGCAAACTGTACTGTAAAGAGCTGTGAGTGGTCATCAAGGCTAGAAAAGCTCTTTATAAACACAAACCATTTACCGTTTCATCGGCAGGTGGCAGCTTTCATAAGTGTTGATCTCTTCACATAACTGAATAATCACTTTCTCAAACCCTTTTTTAGGTTTCCATGTGTCTGCTGCAGCTCATGAGTTGTCAGTGACCTCACACAAAGTCCACTTACTGTGAACTTTCTAGCACATCTTGTGTCCTTCATCATGAAGATAGTTAATGGTTCAGTTATACAACAGGAGTCACAGAAAGAGGCTGGAAGCTCACCACAGTTTGTAGTAAGTGAACTCCAGTAACCTTGTCCTGAAAAATAATACATTTGATTAATTAAAGACTAATTCTTGGAGAATATGTCGTCTGAATCTGTAGAAACTGAACTCCAGCAGAACGACTGAGTCACGTGTAGAAAAACAGTCGTAGCATAAAAACAATGATGAGTGATGGTGTAGGCAGTTTCTATAGGACCCAGAAGTCGACATTTGTTCGGTCACTTAAAGGTTTTTACTGACCCTTAGTTTGGACCATATTTTGAACGTTTAATGGTCCTTTGTGTACTCAACAAAACGTCCTTTTTAAAGAGCTTCCTGCTCCCTGCTCTTTGTTGACAAGAGACAGGAAGAAGATAAGGAAAGCTTAAAATTCCCAAATTATCTCTGCAGGAAGAAAAATAAGCAGGAAGTGAAATTATGACTTCCTCCTTGAGAGCACTAATCTATACTGACAATTCATACAGAATTCAACAATGGAACCTGTCTCAGGCCTTAATGTATATGATACCTCAATACAACTGGTACTGATATTATACAATGGGAATTAAAGGTACAGTGTGTGGAATTTTGTGATATCTAGTGTTGAAGTTGCATGTTGCAGCTGAACACCCCTCACCTCACCCTCTCCTTCCAAACATGAAAAAAGAACCTGTGGTAGCTTCAGTTGTCATAAAAACTCAAAAGGTGTTTAGTTGGTCCAGTCTGGACTAATGTAAAAAACATGGCGGCCTCCGTAGAGAGGGTCCCCTCGATGTAAATATAAAGTATTTAAATACAAAGGGCCTTTTCTGCAGTAAAGAAAACTACAATTCATACAATTTAGATGAAATGAACTAGTGAAAATAAAATGTGGGTAATGGAAATCCTGAAACTAACTCTGACTTTTGACATTTTCCCCCCAAATATGTCCCACACCTCACACCAGAACAACTTTATGCAACAACAACTTCTTCTCAGTAAACTAACTGATAGAGTCTGAAATAAGAACATTAAAGACGAGACACCACTAAGAATTAGTGCAGAAGTAACTGAACGTCTAAAATAAGAAAGAAGACAGTCGCGTCCTGCTGTCAAAAAACTAATTTAATCCAAACAAAATGTTGATTCAATAACAAGTTTATAAAACAGTGATTTAGTTACATAAATAAATCGATCAGTGTATCAAATCTTAGTTTCAACTTCATGAGCATGTCGACATGGTTGTACAATCATTTACCTAACGTAATAAATAAAAGGGAGTATTATTCGCTTCTAAACAAAGGAGCTACCAACAGACCTCTAAGAGACGACACTGAAAAACAGATGACATGAGCTTTTAAAGCACAGAATACAGTTCAGCTAAAAAACGAAAAGACACTAAGAAACGTTGTAACCAAACATCGGCTGGCCTATGAAAAAGGTTTGGTAGTTAGAACTCCCATTTGGTTATTTTAAAGCATTAAGACAAGGCAAGAAAGAAGGCTGTTCCTGTGTGAGGAATTCTAGAGAGAAATGAAAACACTTGAACGAGAAGAAATGAAAAGAAAACGCACAAAAAAGTGGAGCAGTCAAAACCCATGGTATAGAGTGACGTCCTGTAATGTTTTATTTTACAGCTTCTGTATTTTACAGCTAAATTCATGGAAACTTTCCTCATTAATTCACGAAATATATATGCTGAATATAGTTTGTTAGAAAGTATAACGGAAATTAAGAAAGTGTATTTCCTGTTGTATTTGAGCAAAGATGAGTAAATTATAGTTCATTAAAGAAAATTCCTGCACTTCAGGAAATTCCACGGGAGATTATTTAGAAATAAATTGAAATTTACAGACCCAAATGAAGAGAATCCAAAATTATGGAAAACAGTTCATCTTTAGGAAAGTTATGAGGAAAGTTCACAAGAAATTAGCTGTAAAACACAGGACTCGTGAAATAAAGCTTTATCCAATTTTTCTGTCCTTCTCAAAGTTCAGATGTGAGCAGAGGAGGCATGGACACTGGGCGTAAAGCAGCTTCATCTAGAGAGCGAATCACTGCAGGAGGAGACGTGTCCACTGGAGTATCGCAGCAGTTGGCACGTGAACGTCGTCGCTGCTCGACCTCCACTGTCCTCTCTTTCCCTCACGTCTGCCGTCCTCGAAACACTTCTGTATTCAGGAGAATTCACTTTTTGCATGTCCACTTCCCGTCTTCAAGTGGCCGGTTTCTGCAGTTCATTACATGTCTGCAGAGCCAGACCTGCCAGCATGTACTCTGTGTGTACCGCTGTCTCCACCAGCCCCTGATGCGATGCAAGGTGAATGTTTTGAAGTCCTTCTGATATGTTTTTTTCTTGTTTCAAAAACCAAAAGTACTGCAGCTTCAAGTATTGTGCCTTACATAGAATAATCTGTCATAAATTAGTTAACATATACATTTTTTTTCAATATTCAGACATATACTTTCATATATACAGGACATTAAAATGCTTTTGTTCTCTTTTTTGACTTGTTTTTTTTAGAGAAATCCCTGAGAATGTATGTTGACAGTTGCAAAGTTTCCACAAGAGCGAGCACTGTGACAGTTTGCTGTGTGTCCGTAACAAATAGTCTGTAAACGAAGCATATTGAACATTTGAGACGACGCTGCGAAGCAAAAACAATCAGCCTAAAGATGGCAGGAACAAATATCGACCCAGTGACTTAATTCTGATCGTGGATTTGGAGTTTTTCTGAGCACTGGGGGGGGTAAAGCTGGATCCTTAAAAAGAGGTACTCAATACTTCAGATGGAGTTGCTCCATTTGGTTTAAAGCCGTTTGTTTTCTCTTTGAGGCTGTGAATGTTAACAGAGGGACACAGGAGGAGTGCAAGGTGGACATTTTGCCACTTAGACAATACAGTATATACTCAGTGTAAAACTCTTCCTCTCATACATATAAAAGGGACAAACAGTTCTCCGCTTCTGAAGACTTAATGGTTTTATACACATCAATACCAGCTGTTGCTTTCAGGGTTTTCCTCTTCAATTTCCAACGTGTCAATTTTCAGAGAGAAATTTTACCCCGCAGCATTTTTCATATCTCAACCCTATCACCTTGGACTGTCCAATTATTCCTCCAACACGTAAGTCAACCCAGGATCGGTCTGTGCTAAGGCTGACGCTCGGTGCAGCTTGAATTGAATAAAGTCTAATGATCTGCCTTCAGGAACTTGTGTTTATCATCACATTAGTTAGAAGAGAGACTGCACAGTGACTCCAAGTCACAATGTTTAGAAAACTGGTCAGGTCAGAACTCTTGACACAGATTTACTCACAAGTTTTATTCCAGTCTTGTGTATTGATGGAAAAGATCATTTAAAGTTAAAATAAATCTTGTCCAACAGGGAATTTGCTGCGGCCAACAGGAGAATTATTGAGAGGTAGAGGTAGAAAGGATTGGTTTTCTAGTCATTTTTCACTACTGTGTATTTAGCTTTATCCACAGTGCTATAATATGGTATACGGCAAAATGTAATGCTTAATCCCACCAAAACATATCCAAGCAACTCAGCATTTTTAATACGCGTAATAGTAATAATAGTGATAATGATTATTTTAATAATAATAGCTTTTACCCTGGCAAATTTGCTGGAAAGGCCACCCAAGCCTATCCATTCCTTCCTTCCTTAATATTAATCTTCTGATAAATTGTCGTCATTTTATCTACTTGCTTTGATATTCTTATTATTTCTGTTACATAATCATATGTTGATGTGTGTGGCATCCATTTTTAAGCATTTTGACCCGTCAGAGATTAGAGTGGGATAGAAACGTTGGCTTTTTTCTTTTTCTTGAAATTTCGTGGCTTGGAATCAACGTGCAGGAGACTTTTTCCTTTCGATGCTGCTTTTTAAATAGCCTTACATCTCTATGGTTTGTGCATATAATTACACCCCTTCAGTTCAGTATCACATTAGAAGCAGTAGTCCAAAATCATATGAATATGAATGTTGTTTTAAGTGGATTTTCACTTCAAGTTAGAAAGGATAAAAAAGGAGTCTCAAGTAAAAAAAAGGGCAATAGTCTTTTGATCCACTTTCAACCGAATCTTTCTCGAACGAGCATCATGAGTTTCTTCTTGCCCTTGTATATCTGTTTCAGGTTGTCTATGAACTGAGTGAACTGGATGTGTCCGTCTTGTGCCATGAGAAACGTCTCTCTGGCTTTACTGAGGAACTCGATGAACTCGCTGTAGTGGCGTGGGCTGATGTGTGTCAGCCGAGAGTGCGTCGTGTTGATGTAGGCCCCAATAGTGGCGTCCAGTAGCTGCCTGAGTGGAGCCTTGTCCAGAGACATCAGCTTCCCAGAGTTCCTGCGACTGTGCAGCGCCACCATGCCTGGCGTTGTTAATGTGCACCGCCGCAAAATGTCTGACAGGACGGTGGCGCATTTCACACTCTTCACCACCAGGGGGATGACGGCTGCCAGTTCGTTTTTTCCCAGCGAATGACTGAGCGCACATGCCCACAGCACATCGTTGATGGCCGGGTGCGTGTCTTGGTTGTAGCTGAGGTTCAGGTGAGTCATGGCTAATGTTGCTAGTTTGTACGCTCTCATAGGATAACCACGGTGCTCCATGTAGCGTGCTATTGTAAACAGCTGTGTGTAGTTCATTCCTGTAGCAGCTGCGTCCAGTACAATCTGGTAGGCTGTCTCAAAGGCAATGTGGTCCTTCTCACAAAGCGTCAGGGCAGACAGGGCACAGTTTTGGGGGTCCTTCATGGCGCACTGCAGGGCCAGGGTGCGAGCAGAGTTGGCCAGGTTCTCCTGCTGATGACAGTCCAAATGCAGGCGGACGATGGTGCTGTTGGACATGACTGTGCTCGCCACAACACTAGTGGCTTCGGTGGGGGTGAAGAGGGTGAACCAGCTCTGCATGATGCTGTCCAGTGCAAAAACACCTATAGGCAGAAAGGAAGAGTCGTCTTAGTAAAGATTTAAATCTGAATGGAATGTCTCAAACCCACTTTAATTATCCTTATGGTGTACACCAAGGCTCAATTGTCAGCCCTTTACTGTTTTCTTTTTACATGCTTACCATTTGGTACGGTTGACTAGAAACCTGATATTTGATTAACTGATATAATATCCAAACAGCATATTTCAGTTTAATTGTTGTCTCTGGGTCGCTTCTGTTCAGACTAAATCCTCTTTCAGAAATCATTCAATTGTTTGAATTGCAACAAACTGCATCACAGTCCTTACAATGGCTTTTCACCATCTAATTCAATATTCTATTTCTAATGCAGTGACATTATATGGCCTGGCCTCTCTCTACATCACCAACTGGCATGTTCTCAATGAATCCTTTCAAACTGTGCACACAGAAACAGGGACTCCTTGTCACTCCCCCACATTCACAAGAAATCATCTGGGAGGAGGGTTTTCCCCCTCTGGACCCCACTTCCTGTCCACTTCAGGGAAATCAGCCGCTGGGTTTCAGTATTCAAGTCCAAACATAAGGCCCACTTAATCAGCCCAAAGCCCACAATCTTCCATAATTACTACTCTGCCAGTCATTCCTTCCCTCCTGCTGAGAGGCCTCCAAAATCCACTTCTAAAGGTCTTGTGAAGGCCGACCCAAAATCTCTCACATCTCCACATACACACGTCTAAATCATTTGTAACTGACATTTGCCAACGTTTGCTGATCCCCTCCCCACACAGGAGCCGAGCACAGTACGCCTGTCAAGTTTTAGATTTCCCCTGCATGTTGAAGCTGTATATAAGGGGCTGTTGAAAGAAAAATATTCAGTAACTCAAGAAGCTGGAAGGTAGTAATTAACCAAAAACACAACAAAAGTACAAGGAATGCTTTAAACTGTGTATTTGTCTCCTTTAATTTAAACCATTAGCAACCCCAGCTAACTAGTTTACTTTAAATGTGATTCTATATATTTAATGATATTTTCCTGGATGGAGCATAACAAATCACAAAGTAAGATTATTCATTGCAGCAAAAATAGTGTTAATCCCAAAGAACCAACTCCAAACTCATTATATTTTTATTTTTCCTGAAAGTGTAGTTACACTTTGCACCAGCCAAACTCGTTACCCAAGGTAACGTCAGTTTGCCAAACTCATCAGCTAAAAGCCCTCTGAGCAAAGTCTTGTCTTGCTATTGGAATAAGTTTTTCTACTGTTTTTAGTTTGTGTTGGAAAGAAATAAAATACTAACTGCGTCACTGGTGATTATGCTGAATATCATATATTGCATATTTGAGACTCTTACATGGAAACATTAGGGAGTCAGCTGGAGGTTTTCGTTTTAGATAAAAGGTGATTGTCTGCTAGAGAGGAAAAGCTGCTTTCTTTAAGGATCAGTTCCTTTAAAAATAGACAGAATCTTTAGGTGGAAAATAAGCACCCAAGGTCTGAGCTAGGATTTTGCTGAATAAGAACCCATAAAGGGGCCGAGTACATGTCCAACATTCATGTACCATTTCCTATTCAGTAAGGCCTTTCCTTGTTTTGCTGTTGGTTCTATAAATTTGAGCAAAAACATGAATATATTTAGCAAATTGTTCCCTTATTTCTCCAAGCTAATTACAAAAAAGCTTAGAAAATACAAACAACATAGAAAACAAGATAAGACGTAGTTTGTGTGTTTACTAATCTTTTAAGAGTCAAGTGACTCTGCACTAAGAACTTCATATTGATTTCAGCCACTTTTTTGTGAAAAACATACTCACCAACTTCAGTAGCACAAGTGACAAGCCATCGCACCATTTCCCTTCTCCGCCAGTTCAGGGTAGACAGGGTCATTCTCATCACCTAGAAGAAACACAGGATCAGCTCAGAGTCTGCGCGGTATGAAGTGTGTCTGTGTGTTTGTTCGTGTGTTTGTGTGTTTTACCTGAAGGCCCAGCTCCAGGGAGACTTTGAGCAGCGTGATGTCCGGCAGGCTGTCCATGAGGGTGGCGATTTTGAAGGCATCCTGGGCCAGTTTGAAGATGTGGGATGAGGAGTGGATGTTCTTCTGGATGGACTCTAACACTGTTTGTAGCTTACGAGCATCACCTGTGAACACACCAAACAACCAATGATATAAGATGCGATGTTAAGTTTGTGTTTAAACAGTTTGAGAGGTATTGATTCACACAGGTTAATCAATATATTTTTTTGTCTGTTTGTTTAGTTTACGCAATGCAAATACATGCAACTTGTAAATACCTACACAACTGCTGCTGAAACTACTAAGTCTGATTGTCTGCATGGATGGTAACAACTTCGGGGACGATAGCGTGAGCGTATGGTCGACTGAGTGACAAATCGCGCCGCACTCATTCAATCCAGCAACAGCGTAAAACACCATATTAGAGACCTCTTAATCAATTCAATGCCATTTGTCTAGGGCCAAATCACATTATCTCAAAGCACGTAGTAAGGTCGAGACCCTTTCATGTTATTATGAGAAGTAAAAATGTTTTGGTTGATTATGAAACTGTGGCAGGACAAATAAGAATATGGTGCATGTCACAGTCTAGATAACTAATGGGAATCACTGCTTTGACATGGAAAGATAAGGTATTAGCCTTGTGCTCTCAGGAGGACCTTCTAGTTTCCTTATGTTACAAAACTATTCTCATTTTATTATATACAAACATGATTCATACTAATGTTTCACATGTTTACATACAACATGTTACAACATCGACCTATTTTGTCACATGACTGGTTGGCATGTTAGAGCAAGAAAAATATCCAGTCAGTGCCTGAAGAGAAGAGCTTGGGACTTGAATTAAACAGGAAAACTGTAAATAAGTATCCATTTATACTCTGAGTGTTGGGTCAACACTGTCACACACACGCACACACACACGCACACACCCACACCCACAGTCGTGCCTATGGGATATTTTTAGAAGTGGTGATTATACATATATTTTGTCCAGATTAAAAATGAATGGAACAACCCAGGGAGTGTTGGCAGGTTAGGGAGGGGAGGCGGTTCACGCTAGGTGGGTGGTCGGACACAGAAATACCCTACATGAATTCTGGGTAGGGTGGAAGCTAACACTGCACAGAGCGTAACAAAAACATTTCCTGTTCAAAAGTTCAGTGTGTAGAATTTAGTTAAATCTAGTGGGGAAGTGTCATGTTGCAGCTGAACAGCCCTCACCTCACCCTCCCCTTCCAAACATGACAGAGAACCTGTGGCAGCCTTCAGTTGCCATAAAAACTCAAAAGATGTTTAGTTTGTCCAGTTTGATGCATGAAAATACATCCCTAACGGTTATAGTGACATGTCACTTTATCTTGTTATTGTTCATGTCATTAAACAAACAACATATCTCCTTAAAGGTTCAGTGTGTAAGATTTAGGTGAAAGGGATCTAATGGCAGAAATTAAAAATAAAATAATAATAGAAATCCTAAAAGTTTCTTGTTAAAAGTGAATAATGTGTTTTTCAGTTTACCTCACTGTGGAATGCATCAGTCCTGCAATAAATCCTCCTTAATGAAACTTGTAATGTTGACTTTGTGTTAAAACTGGTTTAGACATGATACAAGTATATGATCAGTTTGGAAGGAGTCAGTACTGAAGGAGTCGGGCTTGTGTTATTCGGATTATATTTACTGTATAACAATATGGGTATGCTTAACAATAGACTAATCTCTTTATATAATGTAATATAATGTTTCTCCTTAAAACCAGAGATGTTGTTCCCATAGAAACAGACATTGCCACTAGCAAAACGCTTCTGTTTGTACCTTTAGCAGCAGTGAGCATGGTAGAGGCCAGTTCACACTGTTGGGTCTCTATGTGGCTGAGCGTGAACCAGCGAGGGTAGCGGTTGGGCACCACCGACACTATATGGTGAGGCCGGGACAAGTCGCCAGAGGGGGCCGTGGACTCCAGGACTGGCAATCTGAGCACAGAGGAAACTCAATTAGACACAGACAGAGAAACGTAATCACACAGGAACTGATCTGTTCACTCAGATGAACATTTCATGGAGGTAAAGAAGTTATTAGAGAGCAATGCTCCTGTTATAGAATCAATGGATAGCCTTCCTTTGTCGGCTCAAATAAACTCAGGTGGATCTTTGCCTCAGGCCATAATAAGGGTGGGTTTAAAAATAACAGCTTGGGACGCTTTTCCCCCCACACTCCTGTTATATTCGTTTAAAGCTTCTGTGATACCACAAGTTTAATATTTCTCCTTCTATGATTCAAGTCTGTAATTTCAAAAATACAAATTATTGTAAAAATCCAAGGGGTCTAATTTGGGAAAGAGGAAATAAAGTTTCCAGTGGCGGTCAGGGAGGAAACCAACAGCATGTATTTATTATTCACACATTTTATAAAACTGGTTTTCAGCAGTGTTGAATTATTTAGTGAATATTCCAGCAAAAGGAGGTTTTGTCATTAAACAGTGCCCCAGATAGCTCCTAAATCTGCCTCCATTTCTCCATGTCTGTGCCATCAGACGCTTTTTCACCGCCTGGAAACAAGACCAATCAGCCAGCTCATATTTATTCACTCTCGCAGATGGGTCTGCCACCTCCCCCTCCTTCAGATAGTTTTCCATCCATTTATCTAAAAGGGGGCACGGTTGAGAGAGGAGCACAGATGAAGCATTTATATTAACAAAACCAAGATGGCTGCCGCTGAAGTTGAATCTGCTTACTATATACTTCCAGTGTTTGTTAATTTGGTGGAGGTTTCATTTACTCCTCTTCCTCTGTCATGTTTAGTTGCTTGATTGATCGTAGGTCTAATTGTGTCCAGAAGCATTTTGGTCTGTGGCAGCTGGTAACACCCTGGCAGACTAACTGTTCCAGACATTAACCAGAGGAGACCAAAAGGAGACAGAGGAGGACGATAACTCCCTGTCTCACTTTTTCTTTATTTCTGTGTTTCGAACGCTCTGTCCAGTTGACTCACCTCATGGCCCTCAGTGCAATTTTGTACGCCAGTTCGGCTTCATGAGGTAGCAGCGAGGTGAAGAGATACTTGGCAAAGGTGTGCATGGGCACGCTCTCTCTGTAGAGTAATTCTCCCAGACCACTGTAAGGACCAGCTGGAGGAAAAAGCACGGAGACACAAGACAAAGGTCAGTTCAGTCCACACAGTCGGACTAAGAGATGAATGTAAAATCACAGATCTCAGCACAGCAGCTCATATGTGACTGCACTGTAACCTTGTGTGTGAGATGCTTCCCTGCCTGATATGTCCACAAGTTTGATACCACAGATTAAACACTTACAGACACTGATGTGAACAGAACGACTCAGCTGTGAATCACCATCATTCCCTTAGTCAACCACTAGAAAAGTTAAAAAAAGAGACTTCTGTCTCAGCCTCTCAGCTATGATTTCACCTAAAGCAGCGTCACACAGCCCCAAACAATGCTAAAAATAAATAGGTGAGAAACGACAAGAATCTCAGAAGATTTTAAAGGATTAAGATTAATCTACCCTTCATGTCTATATACAGTATGTTTCTCATTATTCTGCTTCTTTTTTTTACGTAAAAGGACCGAAACCAACAATGTGTTGGTTTTTGACTTCCCTACCTTGTCTGTAGCACCAAAATTATCATAATTCCAAAAGATGATAATGTGAAATGCAGAAAAAGGATTTACTTTAATATCACAGCTTTAGCATAGCTGTATTCTTTGGTTTGTCTTTGTGTTTCATAGCTTGTCTTTTCATATGAACTGACAAATAACATTGTGGCCAGTAAACCTGCTAAAACTTCTCTTATTCACTTATATTAAAACAAGGCCATTAGTTGCTATTTAAATAATTTAATGGGTCACAGATATATTTTTCTTTTAATTCCTGAATAGAGGACTACTTTTAGGGATTTTTTTTGTTGTAGTTGGATTAATAGTATTGAGTCATTCCTGCAGCAGGATACATAAATAATATTGTGTAAATACAATAATTAGACAACAAACAATACAAATGATGTGGAAGAAACAAGACAACTAAAGATGGCACCTCAGGTTGTGGGAAGTTATAACAGACATGTTTCACTATGTCATAGACAAAATAGTTATTTGAGAGAATATACAGCAGATTAATCAATAATGGAAATAATCATAAGGAGAATGTAGAGGGGGTAGTTTTCTGCAGTTGCAGCTGAGTCACAGGTGATGTCTTCAGTTCTGTTATTTAGATTTTAGGTTCGCTAACATAAGACAAAGAAAAACAGCAAATCATCACGTTGGAGAATCTAGAATCAACAGGTGCTTCACAATGTTTGAGCCTTACTCACCCTCTAGCAGGAAAATGGCTTGCTTCTGAAAGATTTTAACCAATGAGTCATCCAAATCGACTTCCTGGAGCTTGGCCAATAGCTGCTCTTCGTTACGACACACTTTCTCCTGGGCGTAGAGTCCGTCTGGCATCACCCTCTGCTGCCCCAACCCGATCAGTGCCGTCTCCACAGCCAGCGACACAAACGACTCCCCGTCTTCCAGGAAACGCTGCGCCGGGAAAGCAAAATGCTCCGTCATCCTCCCTGGACCAAATGAGCCTGAGGGTGAAGCAGAGGAGGGGGAGGCAGGGTGAGAGATTGAGATGGGCTTCCCTTTAGATCTGGTTCCAAGTTGGTAAAATACCAGGATTCATTAAGCTCTGTGGAAAACTACTCTTTCATTTATTCAATCTTTTTTGGACAACACAGAAACTGGCAAAGAAAAACTGACTGATGACCAGGGATGGAGTTCATAAAGTTTTATCAAATCCATATCCTCGTGTCTCCTTTATCAAATCTTTTGAAATAGTTTGTTCAGGGGGAACAAAGACATCTGTTATTGGTTCAAAACAATGATTTTATTTCACTCAGTGCAGCACAAAAGATAATTTTCCTAATCGAAAAATCTTGTCATGTTAATAACAAGTAGTAAGCTGGTCCAACATTTAAAAGTTATCTTTTTCATGTACTTTTAAAATCTTTTTTTTTTTTTTTATCTTCCTCATCCTCCTCAAAAACACCATTTTATTGTATTGCTATTTACTGAATGATTAAGTAGATTTAATATTTTCACAATGTTGTGTAAACTTGTGCTGAACCCCTAAGTTTTATCTTCTGATAAATAAAACTTTTTGAATTTTTGAGGTAACATTTTTGCATACATCTCTTCATTTCACTCCAAACAAGGTACTTAAAAAGATTCAATAAAGGGTTCACAGACTGGAGCCTCCATCCTCAATGTGAGAGATGACTTAAGGCGGAGAATGTTCCCTTTGGGCTGTGGACTGAGCAGTGTGCTGATAGATCTATTGATCTATTTGTTCATTCTGCTGGGCCTTTTTTCACAGTGTGTATTCTCCTGGGGATGGTAGCCCTGTGTTTTAATAGCTTAATGATGTCTTGGCAGACCTCACAGTTCATCCCAGGAGGGTTAACAGTCCCTAATGAATACATACACACACACCCACACACTCACACACACACACACTACATTTACATCAGATGTAAACAGCAGTCTTAATTGAAAGGTAGCTACTTTTCCCCATGCAGGGGCTTCAGAATGTTTCCCATTACTTCACCTACTTCACAATAGAAGTGTAGAGCTGATGTGAACGTGTACTTCCTGTCTACTGTGAGAACTGTACTGTGTGATTGGGCTAGCTGAGCTCCCTGCATAATTAATACTTTTTAATTGGAGTGTTTTTCCTGCTGCATTCCTTATTCATGAGCTGTTATTGGAGGATGACTGCCGGCCAATCAGCACGTCTGTGTCATCACTGCTGATTGCGGCCTGAGGGCCTGCAGTTCAGACAGGAAGATGCAACCACTGCAGTGTAAATCTATCTGCAGTGGTAAACAGTAACTTAGTGCTGGTACTCACGTACTGTGCTTTAAGTACAGCTTTCACATACTTTTGCTGCTTTATAGTTGTACTCTACAACAGTGCAAGGACAACACGTCTCTAACAGAGTCAGCTGCAAAGTTGTCTGTCTATCAACTTACGGCCCATCAATTAGGAACCACTGGACTAGAAGTAGATAAGTGAAGCTAAAAGTATCAATTATTGAATAATGTCATGTAGACATTTATTATTTTATCACATTTAGTACTAGCTGAAAGTGCTTCAAACAGGACTTATTGTTCAAACATCCTCCTTCCTTCTATTTCCATCAAATTTAACATTTTCGTTTTCTTCACAAGGCCTCTATTCTTTTACTTTGTATTTCAGTGTTGTTTCTCTGCATTACGTCAAGCACTTTGACTGTGCATGTGTGTGCGTGTACCTGAGAAGTCGAGCAGGATTCTATCTTCGATGTCCCGTCCCGTCTCCATCAGGGTGCTGAACAGTGTGCCGATGGGGTCCAGAGGGTGGCCCACCCAACCCTCCAGGTTAGTAACTGATGTTATGCCTTTATGAAGCAGCTCTACAGTGGAACACAAACACCAAGAGACCGTTAATGGAGACAAAGCAAACTTTAATTTAAAGCCCATCGGCTCTTTAATGTGTTGTCTTGTAACTTCACTGTGTTTTTTCTTGAGGCCAAATCATGGTCCAATGTGCAACTTGCACCAGTGAGATGTAGAAATTTGAAACCTGCAGTTCTCTGAGTGCAACACTGAGAAAAGACTTTCCAGGGAAGTCATCTTGTGTCCAGCTGTTTAACTTCTGAAGTGAAAACTATTTGCATTATTCATAGATTCTGGGAAGGGATTAGATTTGATTTTAAGAATTTCTAACGAGGTACCTGATCTTTTTAATATTCTAAACAGAATATTTTTATGCGTCTTCAAACGTGTCTGTAGGATTTTTTTTCAAGCAAAAGATACAGAAAATAATACAGAAGTGATCAGTGACAGTTGTATGAATCAAAAAACATATTTGTATGTTATAAAGCAACTGTGGGTGAATCGTTTTCACCAGTTTGTTTATTCTCTTAATGTCTTTCATTACTGTTAATGGTCCTGTAGCTTTTAGCATTAATATTACAATTCAGCCATTTTAGGCTAAAACTGTCAATTCTATTACAGGCAAGTGTCTCTGATAGTTATTGTATTATGATGGACATAAGCTTTCGCACATAGTAAAAATGAAATCATGAATATGGGAAAGTTAATAACTTAATAATAAAGGTTTCTGTGTAAAATGTGGTCTCACTGCGGAATTCTGCAGTTAGTTCTATGCAGTTTTAAAGGGAGTGGGAAATAAAAAAAAAATTGTATTGTGTTTTTCAAGGGGCACAAAAAGCTTTGCAACACAGGATATATCCTTTATATTCTAAATAATCCTTAAAATGTTTTAGGAGCCAAAACACAGCAAGTGAATGATTGATTTGAGCCCATTACATTTGTTTTGCCAAACACCACAAATCTGCTTCAAATAGCTTAACAATATGTACAGCATTAAATATTAAGTCAGAGCAAAGCTAAGATGGGGAAAAATAAAAAGGAAGGAAACTGAGGAAGAGTAACAAAGGATGGATTCCTGTTTCTGTGCCTTCAAGGTTAAATAAAGCTTGATGGAGAATAAACGGACCTTTTTTATGAGTGCGGAAGAACTCCAGCTGTTTCTGCTGTTGCCTCCTCAGTGTGTTGACTATGGCGATGGCCAGTCTGAGTGCTTCCTTGGGGTAACCATGTGATCTCAGGGCGTCGACTCGGGCGCAGGCGGTGGGTACATGCTCTGCGGGGATGGAAGGAGAAGAAAAGACGTTTCAAGACATTTTCAGTTTTATTGATTCAACTTGTCTGACCTCGAACCCAGTCTCTCACCGTGCCAAAGGGGCCACCCTCGGGCATCGAAGAGGGAGCTGTCCATGTTGCCATGGTAACAGTAGTTGGTGTAGTGGTCCTCCGTGATGATGTGCTGCAGGTGGGGGTCCTGCCAGTGCAGGTCGCAGGCCTCGATCGCCCGCGTGAACACGGTCCGGTGAGGCCGAGTCAGGGAGTCTGAGGGTCAGTCAAGCAAGAAGAGGTCAGTTTTTAAATCCCACGTGGTGGTACTGAGGTGTTCAGACTGTGAGGGGGTGATGTGGTGGTGACACTTATTACAAGAGCAGTTAAAGCTGCTGACTTTCCTGGTCTATCAACACCGTCAGGCTGCAGTGTCTATGACGAGCTCATGGAGCCAATTAGGGTAATTGAGAAACCATTTATGTCCCTTTTCTGCAATCAGTATCCCTAACTCCTCCTCTGAGTCATTACTCAGATCGGGTCAAATGTTTCACTTTCACATATTTTTAGAATCGGTGTCACTCCCACTTTTGGATGACATCATTATCCTCCGATTCAGCCGTGAATTAATGTCCATAACCAACGTAGAAATCATAGAAAAAATAAATCTCCAGAACTTCTCTGAGAATCATCAAAAACTCCCGTGTTTATCATTATCTATATAGAAACATGTCCAAAATACAAGGCAAACTTTCTGAGTAAGGCTAGGCATGACACTGAACTGAAAACTGCTATTGTAGCAGAATTGAGAATGTTAATAACACCTCAAAAGGAGGGCCGTCACAGACAGAAGGGCCACAGTAGCAACACCCTCTGCCCTCTCATTCGGAACATCTTTATTATCATCTAATAAAAAACGTGTCTGGAATTTTTTCAGCGCAAGCACATGCAGGGGTACAGGCCAGAAAAACTGTGTTATCAGGGTAGTTCTATTAGCTGCACTACAAAGGTAATACGACTCCTAGGCACGAGATTGATAGAAGGAGACTTGATTAAAAGAGAGGGGGAGGGGGAAAGAGAAGACTCAACAGTGTTAATAGAACAGCTGAACAGAAGAGGAGGGTGAGGCACAGACTAAAATGTACAGATGAGAGAAGATGCAATGTGGAAGAGGGTTTGGAGGGGAAACAAAAAGTAAAAGAAAGGAAATGTCTCAGCCTCAGCCAGGTGCCATCTCACCTGGGTTGCCGGGAGGGCCCTGGGGCAGAGCGTTGGTCAGATTGGTCAGCTCGCTGCCATGGTTACCATCCTCCAAGGGACAAACGTCCACACTGTTCCACCTGCGAAGCTGTCGTAGCCAGAAACCCTTCTGCTCGGGTTTACAGTGGGGGTTCAACACAATGCACATCCACAGAGCCCCTGCACAGAAACACACATTTACAGGTAAAGACAAAAACGCAAACTGTGCGGCAGAAGACCTGTGATATTGATTAGTGTGAAAATACTATTCCAATTTTGGTTTCTACAAAACACCTTTTGTCCCTCCAGGAGCAATCTAACACAAACAAAAGTACACAAAGACAATTCATCTACACACAGAAACAACCAGACAATATGAAGAAGAAGAAGAAGGGGTTGAAATAGAAGGATTTATCATCTTTGAGAACTTGGTCCTATCTGTGAGACTCTTTGGCCTTTTGTGTTCTGTGCAATCCATTATACCATCCTCATATCCCACTACAGGCATTTCTTTTTTAATTTCTTTATTTTTCTCCCACACTTGCACTTGTACTACGTCTGTAACTTTAGATTCAGCATCTCCTGCGTGTTGCATGTCTACCTTTCAAAGCAGACGAGTCATAAATGTAATTATAAGTGTGGAGGAACATTCTTTTTCAGACTTCAGCACAACAATGGGGGAGTCTGTTTTACTCTGGTCTTAAGCTGAGAATTAATATTGAACAACACAACGTCACATGCCTAGTAAACTAGCAAATTACTGAAAAGGAGCAAATACATTTGGCAGAAAGAGAAATCAACCATTGGTCATTATTCTCTAAACTACTCCAGGGCAATTTAGATTACATCAACTGAACATACGCTGCTGAAAACTTTTCAAAAACATCTGTATTTCACTAAATCTCAACTCAACTTTCTGTTCAACAGATGTGGAGTTGGATAATGCAGTACAACTAATGATTCCTTTTCACTATTGATTGATTTGCTGGTATTTTCTCCATTAGTCAATGTAATTGTTGCTGCGGCTACCTGCACTCCTGGCTGAGCACACGAGGACACTGGGTACAGACAGGAGGATAAAGGCGCAATGTTGAGGGACAAATAAAGGATGACAGATGACAAAAATGAAACAGGAGAAGAAAAGAAAAAAGGAGGTGAATTGATGAGGGGGGGAAAGGGAAGACACGAAGGAGAGGTGGGGAGGAAGCGCATGGGGGAAGGAGAATGAGAAACGGGGGGAGGGGACAGGCGAAGAGAGGCTATATCCTTCATCTCTTTGTTAAGGCTGCACCAAGGACACGACGAGGAGGGAATAACAGCAGAGACATGAGAGTGACGAAATGCAGAGCAACAATCTGGGTTTAGTGGGAAAATAAAAACAGAGAGAGGGGGGAGGATGGAGTTTCAATCTGAGGGCTAATCTATGATTTATTAAGTAGAAGATTTGTCATTGAGCATTTAATACAACTGTTTTATTATGAATTTATGAGTTAGCAGCCTGCAGACGAGAGCACAACTTGTAACTAGTTAATATAATATATGTATATATATATTATACTAAAATCATTTACAAATAAACACCTTGATGATCCTATAAAATACAATAGACTAGTAAAGAAAAATAATAATTTTTAGTCGTGACAGTCTTTAGCAACCAGAAAAGGGTTTGAAGAGTGAATCTTTCCTTTTTTTACTAGTTAAATTGCTGATAACAGATTTAAGTACAAAGTAGCCTGCACAGAATGTTAACAGGTTGTCAAACAGCATCAGTAAAGAACCTTGATCTTGAGCCTCAGCCTGATTATATTTGTGATCCAGCCAAGTGCAAAGATATTTCTACAGCTCTTGTCATCCGATGTTCCAGTTGTTTGAGGAAATATTGATTGTTATTATTAATTGAATCATATTTGAGGGAATATTTTTTTAATATTTCTGGTTTAAGAAAAAGAATAAATATCAGTATATACTTTCTATACTATCACTCTTTCTAAAGCCACAGCAAACTATGTTGTATTTCTATATTGTGAGTGTGTGCTTGCTTTCACTCCATACCTAGTTCATCCCACAGTTGCCTGTACTTGTCAGTCATGGTGGTCCCCTGTTGCCTCCACAGCACCAGTCTGGGGTCGCCCATGAACTGCTCTGTGATCAGCGTTAACATGCGGGCTCCATTGGAGTCCCTCATCTTCAGCATCTCTCTCACCTACACAGACGGGGGGGAGACATTGTGGATAAAGGTCGCCTGCCACAGAGGTCTATGTGCTGCTCGCTGGGCTGAGGAACGAGCGCAGTTATCCGCTCTGGGGATCGTTACCTTGCTGAACAGTAAGTTGAGCTGCTTTCCCGAGCCATGGTACCCGCCCTGGGAGAGAAAGAGCTTCACCTGCTCCTGAACCTGCTCCTCGTCCAGATGCCAGCAGTTCTCATCGTCCACGCTGGCCCCTGCCGTCGGATCTGGAGCTCCTGCACCAAGTTACGGAAAATCAGTCAGCAAATTATTACGGAAGGGAAACAACAGCAAAATCAAATGACCCTGATTTCCATTGATTAGTTTCCTACATTCAGTGATGGGAGAAGGGCTCAGATCTTTGAGTGAAGTAAAAAGGAGGAAGAGTTCTTGATTATCATCAAAACCACAGAGATTATGTCTTTAGTATAAAGTGAGCATGTTTGCTTTAAGTCTAATTAGTTACTATAATTACTACTTATGAATATGTGATGCACATACAAAATTTATTATTATTATTATCAATAATAATTGAACATAAACACATGCAGTGGAGGAGAAATATAAAGTTGCAGAAAAGGTTAATACTCAACAAGTAACTCAAAAATACAAGACAATTAAATATGAAAGTGTCTTGTCTGGGAATTCTGAACATGATTAAATCGGCATTAGTATATAGTTCACTGTTTGCACTCATGCTCTGATGCACTGCTGGTTAAGCTTAAACACTAAACACCATAAACTCTGCAACAATAACTGGACTCCATTCGTGAAGAATACATCCTGTGCATTTCAGCAATCTAATACATGTCACTGTGGAGGATTAAATCCATAAGACTCAAGGAAAACAGCTCCTAGTATTTGCCACAGTCAACATGAAAGCAACGAAGAGGAAACAGCCAAACTGCAACCTAAGGCAGGATACACAGAAAGAAGGAGGCTGCAAAGCAAAACATCTTCAGACAGGCTTCTATGTAATTAAGCAACTGTATATTATCAGATTAAATCATTAACATGGCTGACAGACACTTGTGTACATGTAAATAAACATGAAGAGGAATATCACAGGGACTGTAAAACATTAAGGTGCTACATCATCGTAAAAATAACAAAGCAGCAAATATTCTGTTGTAAGATTTTCCCAAAATTAATATGTTTTACTACAAACACTATAATGTACATCTATGAAGTGGCCAGAAGTATTTAATGGCCCCATAGAACACAACAGATGATACCACAGTACAAAAACACAAAGCAAAGTGTACTATAACATGTACCCACAAAACCACAGACAGGAACTACAAGTACCCTAGGTTATATTAAAACTACCAGAAAAATATCCACCATGTACTGCAAAGCTAGCCAAACATGATTATTCATTAAATACTTCAATTATCAGTTGATGTGTCATAAATAAACAATCCCTTGTACCAGGTTCTAAAATATTTGGTCCTCACAAGGGTTGTTTCAGGGTTAAGACTTGCTTTAGGGTTAGAATTAGTTTGGGTTTGGCATTCAGTTGTTAAGGTTAGGGTTAGGGTAAGGGGTTAGGGAATACATAATGTCAATGAGTGTCCTCACAAATATAGAGAGACATGTGTGTGTGTGTGTCTCTCTCCTAAACAGCTTGTTTTCCCTGAGTTCCTGCAGCTGGACTACCACTGGTGTAAGACTGAGGAACCTGCATTTGCTTCCAAGGGTTTTTGTGCCTGTGCTGCTCTTGCACATTAAAGCACCGCTTGTCACTCCATTGAAATCACAAAAATCAGGCATTAATACAGAGCCTCCACTCACCATGAACCTGGTTGATCTCTGAGTTCTGCGACAGTATTTCATCTGCCAGCTTCTGTGCCGTCGGCAGCACCTCCGTGTGATGCACTGTGATCAAGTACTGCACAAACTTCTGCAGCTGATCTCTGTTCATTTGGAAAAGAGTCTCTGAGATGGGCAGGCGCAGTTTGACCTGCTCGGGCTTCCGTACTCGGTACAGCGAGAGCGCCACGACGTGGGCGCAGTAGAAGATGTCCTTGTTGCCGCAGCTGCATGTTACTGCCGTGATTTTGCAACGGTCGAAGCTGACGCTCACGTTGCAGACCAGCTCGGGCTCCGAGGACGTGGCAGGTTCCCTTACTGTGCCGCTGAGGTGAAACCCTGCACGGAAACAGAGAACGAAAACAGGGTTAATCTTTTAATATACGCTGTTCAATGCATGGAACACATTTTCTCAGAACTTTGAGGAGTTGTGCATGGTTCGAAAGCTTCAACTCTTTTAGTTCTTTCTTCTCAAAGTATTTTAGGATCCATGTATCCCAGCAACAGCTGTCAACACAGACGTGGTTCAGACTTGTGGCCTTATGTTCACTTGTTTATGCCAAAAATAATAAACAATGCAAAAAGCACACAAAAAAAGAATCCTCACATTTCTACCGTGTGTGACTCTATTACTTGGGTGCAGTATCTCTTACATTCAAAGAATTGCCTTTCGACGCAGGCCAGGGTAATGACGGTAATCAAAACAGTTGAAGAACGCTAAACCTTTAACTTTAAGGTATAAAGAAACTGGTTATTTCTCTGCAGTCAGTGACTATCTACATGCTGTTAAAGTATTACAATCTCAAAGTTACAGATGATAAAATCTACATAGGTCACTTTGTCTGCATCTGATTCGCCTGATTCGCTGATCGGTATCAGTGTGGTTCAACCTGACATTCATCCAGTCAGAGAGCTGGCAGGGGGAAAACTGTAAAAGCGAGACAGAAGCCAGGAGAGGGCAGGGACCCAAATATTCGAATTTCCTGTTCATTTCCCTTCCACAACACCACTGGTGCTTACCTTACCCTGAACCACTCCTCCCTCTCTCTGGACTGACGGGATCATTTCACCGCAGGCTGAGACCTGCTATTGTACAGAGAACCTATTGCACTCTCACAAGTTAAAGACCTATAGGCCTGTGCGTGTGTGAATGTGTGAAACATTTACATGTGGGTGTGTCTTGAACCCTCATTTCTCAAAGCGTTCGTGTTTGTGGTCTTTTGACATGAAAATAAACCCACGGGGAAGTTTGCGCTCATTTTCTGTTTTAACTAAGAACCCATCACAGATATATAGAGTTGAAAACAGTGGGGGAAGAGGGACTGGTGAGAACAATGTACTGAAAGTATTAAAAACTATACAATACTGCCATATATTCTACTATAAAACATGAATCTGTTAAGTTCAGCAGCCGACAGAGATGTCGTGGAGCAGAAGTATATAGCAGGAAGTAAAAAATACTAGTAATGTATAAGTACATCAGATTGTTTTTTAGTACAGTACTTGAGTAAATATGATGTAAAAGTACAATCAGTGATAGTTTATCATCCACTTACACACATTGACCAGGGCAAGTGTCTGTTGTTTTAGTTTTTCAGTGTTCAAGTGCTAGTTCCAACAAATCAAAGTTACTGATTCAAAGAGAGTCACTCCATCATTAATCACTTCACAGAACTCCTCAAGTTTGACAAAAGCATGTCGACACACAGTACACAACTCACTGTTTGTCTAACAAGTCAACACACACAGCGGGAACGTTTGTCTCTCTAGTCTTGAATCACAGGAGCAGGATGTACAGTATGATTCGCCTCATGTTTTCTGATTTGTTGCAGGATGTTGATTGTGCTGCTGATGCGTTATACAGAGGGGCCGTTCTGTTCCATCTGTCCTCATTAAACCAAATAAGACAAACGTCTGTCAGTGCAATGCAAGTGAACAATAACATGACCTGCTGCCTCAAACTTCTGTTGAACAAACTAAATATTATAAACTATGAAGGAGGATTTACTGTTTACTGTTTTAGCTTGGTGTTCCTAATAAACTGACTACTGACTGAACAGTTTATAATGTTAGGAAAGTCTGACGGTGTAGAGAAACACATGTGAACAAAACATAAGCAGTGCTATTCACCACGGAACATTAACTTGGAGATTTGATTTCCACAATGCTCAGATGTTCTCACACATGTGACACACACCACATAGCTGATGCATATCACCCCTGGTGGGTGGAAGAAGGTTGTAAACAGAGGAGGGCTTTTTTCTGCAAATGTGGTGGGGCTGAGAGACACCCTCAAACTGAGCAACGTCTGAGAGCGGAACCTCTGATACAAACAGAAACTTGTGTTTCAGTTCTGCAGACACTCCACGGACACACACACTGACACACACTTCACCCAACCACCAGTCCACATCCTGTCTTTTTAAATACACAAACACAGAAATGCATGGCACTCTCTGTTACACAGCCCTGCCCCAGTCATGCCTGGCCCACAGCTGAACTACTGACGTAACAGAAAGAGAGAGGGTGACTCCAGGAGGAGGAGGAGGAGGCTGGAAAAATCGGTATGCCCTCAGCTGAGTGTGAGTGCGTGTGCACATGCAGGAGTGTATGTTTGGCAGCAAGCCAAAGCCCTGAGCTCAGCATTCTGTAATGCACTTCCTCTCTGTGTGTCTGTGCTTCACAGCTTGCATAATACAGCTCTCTGTGAACCGCATAGCAACCAAACTTAACTCCTTCCCTCCCAGCGCAGCATCATCTCAGACAGGAGACAAGCTCTGACGGGAAAGTAGTCATTTACTCATGTACACTGTACTTTTTTTTTTTTTACAACACAGATATTTCAGTAAAGTATTTTTACACTACCTTCACTCCACTCACTTCAGAGAGACTACTGCACCTTTTTTCATTTATTTGGAAGTTTAAAAAACGACTTACTTTACAAATTCTGACGAGCTGTAGAAAACACAAGTAGCAAATGAATTATGGTGTGTTACTAGAGTTTGAGCTGTCCTACTGTTTTTTATTCACCAATTTCAATATACTCAAAATTTGCTTACACAACTTTGCATCAATAATCATAATCCTATAATATATTATAATATAACCCTTAATCAGCCCTTAACCATGCATAATGAGAACGTTAGGGTTTGGTACTTTTAGGTATCTTTTACTTTTACTTTTAAGTACAAAGCATTTTGTATGCACTTCTTCCACCAAAGGTTACCAGGAACTGTAATTTTATTTAATAAGTATTGTAATTAAAAACATGTTTGACTGAGTATTTATTGTATATAAAACAAAGCGGTGGAGAGAGTACATAAAATATTAACTTAAAATAAAAGTGCCAATGCACACACACCATTAAAACAGATGCCTGCATTCAACAGGATGTTAGGTTGAAAACAAAGTACTACCATGTAGCATCTTAAGTAAAAGTGTGATCAGTTTTTAAAATAAATGCTAAAAATAACCTTTGTAATTTCCCACATCCTCTAAAACTGTCTTGTTTTGACTGAGCAGCAGTCCAGAAACACAAATATAGTCATATGTGACAAAGACAGGCATGAAATACTCACTGTAGGAAGATGGAAACAGCAAACAGTATTTTAAAGAATAAATTAAAAAACATTATCGAAACAGTTGCTCAGTACTTTACTTTTGAACACCGTACCAATTTTTAAACTGAGGATTGCAGTCTATTGGTTTATAACATCTCCTGGCAACCGTCAATCGGTTAAAGAAACATTTTTACAGCTAAAATTACTGCCCGCTGCAGAAAAGAGAAAACCTTTAACATCTACTGTGGCCTGTTCGGTTTTGTTGAGGTAAGAACATTAAAGTCTTTTTCAGACTTTACAGGACGTGCAGATGGCCTGATTAACCACTCTGGAAACACTGGAAAACAAGGTTCAACACTTCACTCCAGTTAAGCCAGAGGTAGGTGACATAAGCCCGCTCCATAGGATTCAGAGAGGAGGATGGGAGGAGGAGGAGGGGGGTCTTTTTGTGGCTGAAAACAAAGCCGGGACGTTAGCCTGTGAAAGAGCAGTGGCTCAGCTCCCTACAGAGATCAGCCTGAGGAGACCTTCATGCCAGAGGCTGTGTGCAACATTGTCCACTGAATTCTGTGGCTGCAGGGCGTCACTCTCAGCTATGTGGCCATAGCCTTCATTTAACAGGACTACCGCCACACAAAAGGCAGACAGACCCCATCCTCCTCCACTCTACATTACACACAGGCATACGCCAGTCAGCCATTCAGTCAGCTCGGCCTCCAAAGCTGGCCAGTCAGGCGGAAGTGAGAGCCCCTCAACCAAGGTGTGTGTTAGTGTGTGTGTGTTAGTGTGTGTGTGTGTGTGTGTGTGTGCTTATGATGACAATGGGGAACCTAATCTCTCACCCGTGGAGATGCAGGGGCACCTCTGGGGCTGTAGGAAGGTGAAGTAAACAACCAATCAATAGTCACTGTGCACTGATTACCATCTGTCCTTAATGACTGGTTTCAGATGAGCCTCCCAGTGCATTTAAATAGAACTTTATGATGGAGTATTTACTGCTACTCATTTATGTGATTCTGGCATCAAAAGAGTCAAAACTGACTTGAATGAAATATTTCTGGCCATTATTGGAACTGATACCACTTATTTAAAACGGTTGCTGCGGTCCTAGCCAATCATGAATCATGTTCAAACATGGCAGCAGATTCTGCGCGGTAAACCTACCACTGTTATCACTGTAAAAGCTGTGGGGGCTACAGGGCTTAGCGAAGGGTCAGATGGGTTCGAGGGGCAGCGCTCATGTGGTAATGTGTCAAGGGGGAGGGGGGATGTCCTGTGAGCTGGAGGATGCACCTCAATGCAAGCACAGAATGAGGTCAATGAGGATTTGAGTTAGCTGGGTCAATCTGTGTCCCTTAAGCTCCTTACAGTATGACCAAGCTAATTGAGGACCTCCTCCTATTCTGTAAACTTTTTATCAAACCGGCTTTTAGGGTGTTTACTCTTTTTTAATGTCTTACAACTGATTCTATTTAATTTATTTTCAAATTGTCGAATGCAAATTTCAATTCACTTCAGAACTGCAGCAGATTTCAATTCTTCACCTCAGAACTGCAGCTTATATCATTTCTTTTTACATAGTTAAGAGGTTTGACTGCTTCTTCTTCCTACCCACTGTCCTGATTTTGAAACCAAACTCTAGAAATAACAAACTGCACTGAAATACTACAAGGAGGAAGGAGTCCTCTCTGACCAAGTGGACAGAAATTCCTCAGCTCTGTCAGAAAAACAAGGGGCCGCCTTTACAACGCATGAGAAATTGTGAACGGTCTCGTCACTCAGATAAGAAAACAACGTCTTCAGCACTGGCGAAGCCACTGTTTTACAGCGTCTTTTAATTGCTGCCATTCAGGCTCCAGTGCAGGCCTGTCTGGCCTGTAGTCAGCACCGGGACGAAACAGGTCTCTGCACTTCTATGAGAATGACTCAATCTGCCAGTGAGAGGAGAGAGAGAGAGAGAGAAAGACGAGGCTTTTAAAAGCGAGCACTCCGGTAGAAACCTCTCAGTGGTTTCTATCAGAGCAGACAGCAGCAGCACATGAATCGATTACAAAAACAACTATCAAAGCACTCAGAGATCCTGCACTCGCTGCTGCTTGCAACTTATATAATGTGAGCACTATGACGGCAGGTGTTACATGAGGCAGTTGTGCTTTACATTTCTGAGTTAGTGTTAGCAGTGAATTCTAATTCCAAATGTGTTTTGGTTATTTGATCGTTTTGGCTGGGCTGTAAAATGCCCTAAAGAAAGTTTTTAAATATCTAGCCAAAGATATTCAGTTTACCATCACGTATGACAAAGAGAAGCATCATATCGTCACATCTGGAAATTTGAAAGGCTGACAACACACATTCAGCTTGTTTACTCTGTCTAACTGAACAGACCAAAACCAAACATTGAAAACCAACATGACATTTAATAAAAAAAAGAGAAGGCAGCAGACACCCCACTAAATAAGCAGGAACTGGCAAATGTTTGGGATTTGTTGTTGCCCTAAAAGAAAACTTGCTAATATGATTACCAAGATGACTGATATGATATTTTGCATAGTAATTAATTCAATATGGACTGTTTTATGTCGGTAGAGATAAAGTGACAAGCACTTTAAACTGACAGTGTCTACAAAGTGCCAGAGAAGATGTGTGGTACAGTGTATAAAATGCGTTAGAATGGTATTTTTGTGAGGTCAGATGTTAAATAAATGTTATTAATGATTACAATTAATGAATGCATACAAGACTGAAGCAGCACAGAATCTGACTATGTCTTCTTCTGCCGAGCAAAGTAATAGAGGGGAGAACCAGCAGCCTAGCTCCTGCAGTGTGTGGTCAACACCGGAAACATAGTAAAACATCATCAGCAAATCAAAGTTTTTTCACAACACAAAGGCAACAGTCAATTTGATGACGAACTATTACAAAGTCACATTGACCTCATCTGGCTGCTCTGTATGTCCTCCATCCTGAAGGGCAAATTCACTTCAGAGGGTACAGATTCATCACTTCAATAATTGTGAATAATCTTCTCTGTTTACATTTTAGACAGAAGGTTGATAGATAATAGAAAAATATAGAAATTGGGCTCAGGAATTTTATTTTTCTGCCATTTTACGGGCAAATGAAATAATGTGAAGATATTTTAATATAGTGGTTACAGCACTTGCGTATTTTACTTTGCATACATGTGACACATTTTTCGTTGTAGCCCCAGGTTTCCTGTGGAGGAGAGTCCCAGCCTCTAGCACCGCACTTAACTGTGATAAACTGTAAACGTACATGCTGCTCACACGATGACGCATCAGCATTAACTTAACTTTACTGGATTACAAGTTATGCGTCAGTCAGGGGAAATTTTTTAAGTATTTTTTTACTTAAATGCTCCAAGAGCATTTTGCTGATAATCCTTACATTTTAAATGCAGGTTATTTTTCAATGTTGTTCTTCTCCTTAGGTACAGATTCAGAGCTGTTCCTCCATAACAGAATTGCAGGGTACAGTCATCTATGCACAGCGTACGGTGCATGTCGATAAAGGAGAAAATTTGATTT